>NW_025335641.1:9673951-9777398 GCF_004798865.1 Varanus komodoensis | reverse complement strand
AGGGATATTTTATTATGGACTGACCTGGCATTAAGCAGCAGCACTGTCAGGCCCAAGGGGCGGTTGATAAGCTTACCCAGAACCTTCCGGTTGGAGGAATAACGAGAAGGAGGAACAGGTATCAACCATCTGTCTCTCCTTCTATGCCGACATGTTAATCCCCCAACGCCATTTCTCCCTCTGTCCAAGACCACCCCAGTGGTGGAGCCCATGCGCTCCCCAGACAACCCCATAAAAGCAGTAGGCAGATGTGGAGTCACTAAAACAAATACAATAAAATACAATTTAAAACCCTCCAACCCACCCACTACAACAAACACAAACTTCCTGGCCCAGCCCAGCCCCACACGGCCCCAAATGGTGACGACGCCCTTAGGCTGTCACCCTGCAGCCGGTGAGTTAAGCCCGTGGCCCCTCCCCGCCCCCAATCCAGCACAGCTGCTACCCATCCCGGGGGGGGGGAGGGGAGCAATGGCGGGGCCCACAGAGACCTTGCTGGCACAGGTGGAGGAGCCATAGGCCAGCAGCATCCCCAGTCCTGTTGTTGCCGCTGACTGTCGGAGCGGTGGCGGTTTCAGCAGGCGTGGCGGCGTCTGCGGCAGCTGGTCAGTCCCCGGGCGGCGGCGGTGATGGGCCTGTCCTGTCCTGACTTGGCCGCAGCCGGTGAGTTAAGCCCTTGGCCCTTCCCTGTGCCCCACCCCCAATCCGACACTGCTGCCACCCACACAATATTGAATGAGGGTGACTAAGTGCTTATGTAGTCCCAGGGAAACTTGTCACTCATTTTCAACCTGTATTCATTGTGGATGTCTTTATTAATAGAATTCTTCCAGAGCCCTCTTTTTGTGCTCCGTTTGTTATGAAGGATGTCTGATGAAAACCCACAAATACCAACGGATGGACTGACATTATGAGCCAATTCGGTGACCACACAGATTTGTGCAATCCCACTGAAGGTGGCCAAGGCCACACCAGACAAAGGGGATATTGAATGGTATCCACCCAATGCTTCGACAATTTGCTCTGGCAGATGATGTTCCCAGATGTTCTAAAGTGTCACACTCTGTTCAACGTCTGCTAAGGTTTTGAACATCGTTTCTGAGTCTTTGGTATCAACCAAGTCCTGAGATGTTCAAGTCTTGAGAGGATCAACAGCCTGGACTAGTTGTGTTATATTTCTTTCTATGAGATGCATGGTTGATATAGGGCTGCACATCCCTTTCTATGTCCTTAGCAGGTATGACAAAGATCTAGTATCAGAGTCCAGTGCCAACTGGAATCCAGGCAAAATACCAACAGTCAAAACTGGTAGTTCCAGGACATTCTCTTCCTTTTTGCCAAGGTACATGAACTGCAGTAGACCTCACCCCTTTCAAGACTCTGCCAGCCAGTGGATTATCAGGAAAGAAAACCCATCACCACTTGACACTGGTGGAACTGTTGCACAATTATGCTTTTAGTTAGTTTCCATTCAACAACAATCACTAATAAACTCTGGAAAAGACCGGTCCCTGTTCTTGTTAGCATTTCTATACTACCCAATAATCAAAGCTCTCTGGGTGATTTACACAGGATTAAACATTTTAAAATACAATATAAACATAATGTAGAATTATGATCATGGGACGGCATATAAATTCTCCAAATAAATAAATAGAAAATTTACCTATGAAAAGTATTCCAAACAAGTCACAATTTAAATCCATGAGTGGTTAATATACATTTACCTTTCAGCCTGGCACTTGTCATTGTTTCCCACGTCCTACAGGCAACTAGTGGCCAAAGACCCCAGGGGACACAGTGTAATTTTCAGTCCTGAGAAACCCTTAATCTTTTAAGGGTTTGAATACAAGGCGATGGTGTCTTTAATGGCCCCGCCTACGGAGTCCTTGTCAGAGTTCTACCTGTATCCATCTCAGATGTTCACACCTGTTTGCCTTACCTAATAATGAGCAGTTTTGGTACATATTAAAGGAGGTCCCTGTCCCTTTCATTGTTGATTTGCTCACTGGTGGTAGAACTGGGAGGATAAAAAGCATGTTTTATGTCTCAACAAATGCAGCAGTGGCTCCGTTGAAGAAGTCAAGAATATTTCATTCTAGAACAAACAAATGCCTAAGGAGTTTATTCAGTTTATTACTACTTAGGGTGAACTGACTTTATTTACACTTTCTGGACTAATGTGTAAGTAGAATGCAGTTTGGCATTTTTTGGAATTTTGCAACATAGTCCTTGGCTCAAAACATACACCAAAATCCACAAAATTTGCACATAAAATTTGCACTTCTAGGTAGAAATGCATAAAGTGCTTATTCTATGTTACAATGCATACAGATATCTGTATTTGGTTGTGGCTGGAAAAACCATTCAAAAATAGTGTACATTTGCATGCATTTTTAGAAAACAGAGATTGATGCCGAATTGGATGGAAGAGAATGATGAATGAATACACGTAGAACTGTGTTTATTCAAAATCAGAGTGTTTCAGCCCTTGCGCCACGGGAAATACGCATCTGTTAAAATGTAGCAGTCAGCCAGGGTGGACACTCCTACATCAGGGATCTGTTATATGTTGTTGTTGCAGATATTCAACAATGTGATCTGCCTTCCACTAAGAACAGTCGCATTATCATGATTTGCCTTAAATGTTCAGAGTATAAAACATAGCAGGGGCCTTGAGACTCTAATAACAATCAGCCATCGTCACAGGAACAGGCAACGACAGCCAGGATTCTTTTCACACTGCTTCCTACAAATATCCACTCTTCATTCACCAGTCTCTTCCAAGCCTTTTGTCACAGCAGTGCTTCTCCACTCTTCAGTACACACGACATTGTACTGCATTTACAGAGCATGAGCCTTCGCCTTACTCTCGGCTATCTGAGAACATTCAACAGACGTGTTTGCAGATTATGGCCAGCCCTACCATGGTGTGAGCAGGGAATGAAGGCAGGATGTTGGAGGACAGGGCTGCACGTGGCACATGGAAGCAGTGCGCGCCTTCAACTGTCCTGCTTCCCCGAGGGACAATGGAGAACACTGTCCTGACGCTGGGTTGAAGGAAAATTCAACTCTATTCTGGCCAGTTTCTGTATGTGGAGAGAGAAAAACGCACCCTCTTGCCTTTTGTGTCAGACAGGAAAATATTCTGTGCCAGCTCCAATCTTTCCCATACTGTGTAACATATTTTTCCATCTATAAGATGCTCCCATGTATAGGAGGCCCCCCACTTTTTCTACCGATCTCTGAGCGAGCGAGCTGCTTCCGCGCGCGTGCACCACCTTGCCCCCCCCCCCCCCCCCTGCTCCTTCGCCGCCCCCCCGCGTGTGCCGCTTCGCCCCCCCCCTGCGTGCATGTTTGATCATGCCACTCTCCCCCCCCTCCCAGCACGCCCACAGATCTCCTCTTGGCCCCCCGTGTATAAGACTCACCTCCATTTTTACGTAACTGTTTTTAAGAAAAAGTAACATCTTATACCCAGAAAAATACGGTAACCCAAATTGTTCATATTAGGGACTAGAGGATCCCCCTTTCTTTCCCTTCCTGAACTGATTCTCTCATGTACTTCATACGGTGCTTCACTCATCCATAATTCTGCTCTGGATAAATGTCTGGATTAATGGACTAGGGGAATTTCTAAAATTATTTCCAAAATTGGACTCTACATGGCACAGTCCCTTCACTTTATTCACATCCTTACCCTCTTACTGTTACCAAAGAACGCATTAAACACTGATAAACCCATAAAAACGGCAAAAAAAGAAAAAGAAAAAGCAAGCAGTGATCGCATGTGTGATGGCAGCAAGATTCTTTTTGCACGGTGCTTCAGTGAGGCACACAGAACACAGTGATGAGAGCCAGTGAGGCAAAGGAGTTAGAATGCGAGACTGGGACTCGAAGGAGCTGGGGCCCGGCCCCTACTCAGCCATGAAGCTCATCCAGTGACTTCGGGCCGGTCACAACCCCTCCGCCTCGCCTACCTTGCAGGGTTGCAGTTATGAGGAGCAAATGGAGAGAAGGACCACCAGGTAAGTCACGAGGGATTCTTTGTCAGAGGAAAAAAGTGGGACACGTGATGGTGATGATGATGCCCTAGCAGAACATCACAAAAGGAATCTCGATATGACCATATATAACTGCACAAAGCTGCAGTTTGCTTTGCTCTTCTGCACTGTTTATCGATGCACACAGGAGCTTCATGGAATCATGCATATGATCGATTAAAGGTTGCCTTTTGGCATTCTTTACCAATGCACACATCAATAGTTATGCAGATGGAAGAAAGACACAGCCCGATTAGTACAACTTATATCAATCCATCAATTACAATTCAGAAGCAAGTTCAGGTAAATTCTGAACTCCAAAATTCCGGGGTAGGGGTGGGGAGGAGAATGGCATGTAACAAAAAATGGAAGTATTCCAGGATTGACAGTGACTTTGTTGTTCAGCTCAACTTTTGTCATTGCCCTGTGAAAGTGGAATTTAATGTAACTAAAATGTGGATAATTTTAATTCTCTTTTGTGCTGAAAATCAATTCAAAGCAGTCTCAACTGTTCTGATAGTGACAAAGGCTTTAATTCTTAGCAAGTTGAATCCACTATTTAAACTGTCTGTATTACAATGCAAAAGCAATTATATATACCTATTTTCTTCTGTTATTAATATTTACAATCATGCAATAACTTACTTTAATGTCATCACTTGCTGATACTCTTTTGTATCCTGATCTCTTTTCCCCCTCATTTGTATTCACTTAGACAATGCTCAGAGAGGCTAAATATATATATAAAACAATGTATACCATATCTAGCATTATATGCTTTTCCAGAGAAGAGCAAAGGAATCTAACAAAAATTGTTTCTGCAAACCCTAATTGTGCAGAGCATTTTATAATAAGTGCCAAGAGATTTCTACTCAGGAAGCAAAAATCTGTCCTTGTTTACTGATAAATTTGCCATTATATTTAATGATATTGGTTCTGAGCTGAATTCATGGATATGTTTAGCCACATTAAATGCACTAATATTTGCTAGTCCAGAATCAATGGAATTTGAAAATAACTAGTTTTTAAAAGGGCAGAAAGTGGTTTGCGAGAGACTTTACTTCTCAGGCTGTAAACACATTTCCTCTGTCCCATTTTCATCTCTAAGTTTTGCAGGTTTTTGAAATGCCAACCTGTTTACCAGAGCAAAAGCAACACAAATGCACAGCCCACGAGCAGCAATTTCTTTTTCAAACTACTTCCACAACTCTATAAAAATGTAATTTCTTCTCTCCAGCCTCCATATGTATGTTCTTTGCATCTGAGCCCAACTTACTTTGTCTGGGAAGTCAGTCTTCAGTTCAGTGATACTTTTACACCAATAGGCTGCTGTTTTTTCACTGATGAGTTCAATGTTCAGGAAAGAACTTTGGCCTGGACCGTAGTTGGGACCTGAGGTCGTTCCACGGACTATTCTTGGAGAAACATTGGTTATACAGTCCTGTTGAAATAGGAAAATGTTTGTCAAAGTTAAAATAAGAACAACCAACAAACCTACTGCAACCTGTTTTTGCAAAAAATACAGCAATGGATCCAGTGGAATCCTTCCACCAGAGAAAGTGAAACCACTGGTAGAATGGATTTTCCCCTCCCAGCTGCAGACCCTACAAGGCACCCCAAAATGAGTTGGTTCATCCTTCAGAGCAGATTCACGGTCATGTGAATTGGTTACAGAGAGGAAATTCTGTCATCTGAGCATCCACTCTTGCAACTTTGGATCCAACCATATAAATGTTGCACTAGACAAAAGTGAAATCAAAAGCAGAAAAAGTGACAAAAAGGCTGGAAAACACAGGAGAAGCCCTGAAGCATAACGAGGTTGTGAAAAGAACCTTCACATTTCCATGAGTGCAGACACACACATGCACACTAAATGCCCCATGTAGAGAAGCTCTAAATCCTGTTATTGGGAGACAGCAGAAGGGAAGTGGAGGGAAGGTGAACATACAAAAGCATATATGCAGCAGAAATTTTGTCCCACCCAAGGCTGAAAGAGTCACTATTGCCTACACCATGTTTAGTTATTTCTCATTCACTTCTGGTAAGTTTGCAGCATTTGAGACCACCCAGAGATAAAATGATGCATGAGTTCTGCTACAGTAGTTGCAGAAAAAGCTGTAGTAACACTTTTTCTGCAGCCTTATACTGAACTGATCCATGGGTCTATCTAGACCAGTCAACAGTAGGAGTTCTTCCAGAGAATCTGGGGATTGAAAAACTTCTTGCCCTTTGTAACTCCACAATTGGGCTGAATATTCAAATTCAGAATATCTAGAACTTGTTTTTGGTATACTTCATCTGGAGAAAAAGTACCTCTGAACATTGGGCAGAGATCCAACTTCTCTACTCCTGAGCACCAAAGCCAAAGTCAGTATGTGCGGCTTGCAGGCGAACACAAGCCTTCTTATTTCTGGAAAGCTGGGTGCTGAACCTTGTTTAGTTAAGGATTTCATAGAATTATTTAGTTAAGTACCCCTACTCACCATCTTGTCACTTCTAGAGAGATAACATGAACCCCCATTAGTATATAGCAATTAAGGTCAATTTACATATTTTAATTAAGATCCATCCCATATAAAACAATTAGGGTAATAGGCATACTAACTGATTTCATAACATTTGGACATTTTTCCAACTAGATAGACAGGAAACCTTAATTAGCATTAATTAGTGCTGATCTGCATATGTTTGATAAGGCATACTCTCACCAGAAATGATTATTTATTCCTGAATCTGCCAAGTGCTACCATTGCAGAGGATAAAGGAACTTCTTTCAAATTGTATGTAAATGTCTAGTAATTTTTATTTGTTTTTCTATTTGGACTATTTATTATAAGATAAATGGTTAGAAATTGTGTCAATGTACAAATATGTACATTCATATATAGAGAAAACATACCAATTAATGTGTAGCAGTTAATCAGCACAGCTGACATTTCAATAATAACTGAAAAATGATACTTGTTACAACTTTTACTACTATATTTTTCTCTGATATATGAAGATACTGCATGCCAATATACTTTTCATTTAATTTCCTGGTGCTGGCAAAATGCAGAACTGGCAGATTTCTTTTTTTGCTACTCATGTATTGTTTACATTTTTTAAAGTTTTGTCTCCATTTTTGTCCAGCATGCATATTCTTCTAAGCTTTCTTTGCATTTAGAATATCAGTGTTTTGTTTTAAATAAAAGTTAATGCAACAAGCTGTCTTCTTTATCACCTTACTTGATAGCCAATATCTTAGAACAGTTTTGCTCAATTTCATGCCCTTTTACTACTCCTTCCATCATCCCCAGCCAAAATGGTCAATAATCAGAGATGATGGAAATTTTACCTCAAGGCATCTGGAGGGGACCAGACTTAGGGAGGATGTTTGGGAGAGGAGCTTCTGAGTGGGGGTTCCCCCCCCCATATTTTGGTGTTATTATTTATTCTTTGAGAAGACACAAGTGTTATAACATTGCTGTTTATATACCTTCACACATTCTGTTGATCTGATCATATATTTCATTTGTTATAACTATTTATATTCTTATTTTAATTATGGATTATGACAGATTTTGGCTTTAAGGAAAACAATACATTTTATGTTGCTTTTTATTTGATACTTTAAAAATCACAGCTATGCAAAGGATTCTATGGATTGTCATGTACAGTCCATTGCCCTGTACCCAATGAAGATTATGCAGTGACATCACAAAGCCTGTTCAAACTGGGGACAGCACATTTCTGTCACTCTGGGTTACAGAGGAAAAATACAGTGAATAATTTTGTTTTCTGTTCCCCTATTGCTGAAAAGGAGCTTTTATTCTACTCATGAAAGATGTCTCTGCCTGACAGATCTCCTTCTTTTCCTTCTATGCATATGCTACACCCTACACCTTTCTGCAGTGGCCACCAATCTTTTCTGTAACATTTTCCATGGGGCTAGAACATCTGCCCTGGGGGAAGTGGACAGGGAACTACACACCCTTAATTCAGGGTCCAACACAATGTGCTGAAAATTTTAGTCTTGAATATATTCAAAAGCTGCCCCTGACCCTTGTTTTGAATATTGTTCCCCCACCCACTCCCTATTCAATCTGCAAAAATTATCTTTGGCTATACCTAAAAGGAAACCTAAATGGTTACTTTTGGGAAACCTCCAAAGGAAAGGATTCCATTTCTAACAACTGCAGGGTCCCTGTTCTGTTGTTAGGAATATCCTACGTATTCCTAAATTCATATTCAATCTAATTTTTTGCAAGCTGTACTTGAACGAGCACTGCTTTTCTTGTCTTCTAGAAAGATGCCCTCCTCTTTCAATGTATATCTAAATATCTGCGGTCTCACAGTTCTTTTCTATGATCTACGTCCTTAAGTTAAGCCATTGTTACATCAAGCATGGTACCATCTACATTCACTGGTTTTATCCAGGCTGGCCTGGAAATGTGGGATTTTGAAGCTGAGAACTACTGCATATAACATGTCTTCTAGTTCTGAACAAGGTTGGAAATGCTCCCTAAACTGTGTGAACTTCAATAAGCTATTTAAATTTGGAGATCAGCAATACTTTGATTCTCATGAACAAAATTGAATAAATATAGGGCAAATAAAATGCCATGGGAGCACTTTGCTAGGTCCTTTTTCATTTGTTTAACAATTATATATTAACTAAAACATTTTATCAAATGAAAAATAAATCACATATGTGGTTCAGCAGGTATGTAAGCATGATGTCATAAGAGAAAAGGTAAGAATTTCTGACACATTTGTATAACTAAATTACATTAAATTCCCTTAAACTTATGCACTCATTCTAGCACCAAAAGAGAGATTTTCCTTTACCAATGTTGGTAGACAAATGAAACTGTTAGTTGAGAAGAATTTTATATAGAATTCTAATTTCATTACAACTTTTGCCACATTATGCATTTCCTCAGTTGCAGGCTACTCCCAAGTGCCTCTTTTCACCCTCTACCACATACATGGAATTCAGAAAATAGAAGTGTAGAAATTTAAGTGTAAACATGTCTTTACTGGGCTAAGTTATGGTTGAGCTGAAATGGCTTGTCTTTTTTTATGTGATTTTTGCTTCACTCCCATCTCCCAGTTTGGGATCACTTTTAGCCATACTTGAAATATTTATTTATTGTGACATGATTTTCATTTCACCAGTAATCTCATATGATCTCATTTGTTGATGTTCAGTGACATCACTGCATCATGTATTAATGCAACAATATGATTTTGTTTGCTGGATGGTACCTGATTGTGTTTGTAGACCAAGATGACCTTATCTGTGAAGAATAGCAGCAGAAGCAGTAACTAAAATTATGGCCCAGAACAGTTTAGAAACAAATAAATTGTTCACATAATTCAACTAGTTATCTACTAGTTATTCTGAAATATGACTTCAAAAATGAAATATGTGTATAAAATACTTCCTAATTTATCTCACTGCAGATTTTGCAGGAGGCTTTAATGGTCAACTGATAAACATTCCAAATCTAGTTTCTCACAGTATATATAAACCTTGTAGGTCTTAGGAATATCAAAACCCAAGGGTAAAACAATTAAATATGGTAGAACCAATCTGAAACACCATAGATATGCAGAACACATCTGTAAAAGGCACAGTATTAACTCATGCAAAGAAACAATCATATTTTATTGGTCAGATAAATTGTATCTCTTTGTAGACTGGTAATTTAACCCTCAGTTGATAGGTGGGGTCAAATACACTGAAGCAAAGCAATAAAATATTTGTCTTCCACAACTCTATGTTCCAAGTAGTTAGCAAAATGACAAGATGTGGATTTCCATGTAGCATTTCGTCAGATCCTGCCCTTAATGTACCGAAAAATCAGTATTTGTATTCTTATGACTTTGTGTTGGGGGCAAAATATTACGAACATAAGCAAACTGGGATTTGCTGGGGAGCGGCAGTTGGTCTAAATTTGCATAAGAATGCATCTATGTGATCCTATATAATCGACCCACTGAAATCAGTGGAACTTAAGTTGGTAATGACTAACTCAAATCAGTGATTTCAGTAGACCTACTCTATACACAACTAAATATTAATGCAATTAACATTAGCACACCCAGCATGTGTAGTGTCCAGCTCCATTTATGTCAAAACCAGTTCCACTTTATCTTAACTTTAAACGGAAGACCTGAGAAATTGTTCGTTGTACAGAAATGTAAAATCTACCCATGTGGAAGGTAGAATTTCAGTTTCAGTGTGTCCTTTTTGATGAAACAAAGAAAAATGAATGGCGTCGTATTTTCAAATGGAAAGCAGCTCAAAGAAGTAATCACTGAAAATCTTCCATACAGAGTAGAAAACTTAAAGGAAAATGCTTAGGGACTTGATATAAACTATCTGGCAGTTTCTTCTGATAAAACAGAGAAAGGATGCAAAGTGTAGGAAGTCCACTTATGACCTGGTGAGTGTCACTGCTTTCACATGTAAAGTGTGCAACTATGAGGAGGGGGCAGGCAAACATTAATGAGACAAGATTAAATGCTTAAACCAGACTTTTGTTAACTGTGACATATTAAATAGTTGTGTTTAGTGAACCTTGGTCAATTTCCCTTCAGTATAATTGATGTAAAGGTTTAAACAAAATGATCATATTACTTCTTTTCCAGAAGTTAATTTATATGACCTTTCCTCAACTGGAGTGTTTTGATGCTTTGATTCCATGTTCATTAAGTAACTTTCCAGATGTAACTGGGGTTACTACTACTAAATGTCATTGGTGGAATAAGGACAATTGCAAAGGCTTTGTGAACAATTCCACAGAATAGTCTTATGGAAGTACTGTAGGCTAATACACACAAACAAAATCTCTTATTTCAGAAAGTCTGAATTGCAACTAAAGTTTAGTGAGGTTTTGGCACTCACTTGTAGTGAGCTGGAACACACTTCGAGATTCTTACATAATGCATTTAACACATTGCCATATGTGTTATCCCAGCCTGAGGAAGCAACTCAGACAGGGTTAATGCCAATGTTGTGCAAATGGCCTTCCACTTACACAATAAGTCTACTCTTTGAGCTTCTTCACCGTGTGCCCACCAACATTCTCATATGTGTGGGTGGATTATCTGGATCCTTTTCAGTCCGGCTTCAGACCCGGGTACAGTACTGAATCTGCCTTGGTCGCCCTGTACGATGACCTGTGCAGGGAGAAGGACAGGGGGAGTACATCCCTGTTGGTTCTTCTGGACCTCTCGGCGGCTTTCGATACCATCGACCATGGTATCCTTCTGGATAGACTTGCGGGATTGGGGGTTGGAGGCACTGCTTTGCAGTGGTTCCGCTCCTATCTCAACGGTCGATTCCAGAAGGTAGTGCTGGGGGACCATGTCTCTACGTCATGGCAGCTATGCCATGGAGTACCACAGGGCTCCATTCTATCCCCTCTGCTATTTAACATCTATATGAAACTGCTGGGAGAGGTCATCAGGAGGTGTGGGCTGCGGAATCATCAATACGCTGATGATACCCAGCTTTACCTCTCGTTTTCCACTAATCCAGGTGAGGCAGTGGCTGTGCTGAACCGGTGCTTGGCCGAGGTAAGGGAATGGATGAGGGCAAATAAACTGAAACTCAACCCAGACAAGACGGAGGTCCTGTTGGTTGGCGGATCGGGTTTCGGAGAGGGTGGATTTGACCTGGTCCTGAATGGTGCAACACTCCCTCTTAGGGATAAGGTCCGCAGCCTAGGAGTACTCCTCGACCCAGAGCTTTCTTTGGAAGCTCAGGTGACAGCGGTGGCGAGGAACGCCTTCCTTCAGCTTCGGCTGATTAATCAGCTGCGCCCCTACCTGGAGTACGACTGCCTGGCGACGGTGACACACGCGCTGGTGACTTCCCGCCTAGACTTCTGTAACACGCTTTACGTGGGGCTTCCCCTGAAGACAGTCCGAACACTTCAATTGGTGCAAAATAGAGCTGCCAGGTTGCTGACGGGGACGGGGTGTTATGCTCACATGACTCCAGTCCTCCGTCAGCTTCACTGGCTTCCCATTGAAGCCCGGGCCCAATTCAAGGTGTTGATTATGACCTATAAAGCCCTAAACGGCTTGGGTCCTGGCTACCTGAACGAGCGCTTACGTCCGTATATGCCCGACCGCCCTTTGAGATCTGCGGGAGAGTCCCTTCTCCGGGAACCCTCCATGAAAGAAATTAGGAGAGTAAGTACTCGGAGGAGGGCTTTCTCTGCGGTGGCACCCAACCTATGGAATTCACTCCCCAAAGAGGTCCGCCTGGCACCGTCGTTACTGGTTTTTCGGCGCCAGGTAAAGATCTTTTTATTTAAACATCATTTTAATTGTTAAAACATATGATCTGGCCAGGGCAACTTCTTCTTCCTTCTCTTTCTCCTCCTATATTTTTATTTACTTAATTTATACTGATAATTTTAATCTTATATTTGTAAATCAATGTATTTTTTGTATTTTTGTATTTAATGGTAATTTATTATGTGCTATTGTATTTCAATGTATTTTATCGTGTTGTAAGCCGCCCCGAGGTTTCGGCAAGGGGCGGCATAGAAATGTTATAATAATAATAATAATAATAATAATAATAATAACAACAACAACAACAACAACAACAACAACAACCCTTCGGAACAGGTTGGTGTGTGTGTGTGGGGGCGGTTGCTTATGTGTGTGCTGTGGACAGAGGAAATTTGTGCACCAGTGGTTTTCATTCAACCAATGGACAAAGATCATTGGATATAACTGTTAGTTTGGTTGCAGTCTCAAAATATTCTCCTAGGCTTCAATGAGCTTCACCCAGCCATACTTATGTACACCTTAGTTCCCACTGAAATCAGGGCCTGAATGCAGTCATGACTAACGTTTACCATTCATTTCATGGTACATGCAGATCAGGTTCAACCAACTTAGTCTGGATGTTATTCAAAAGTTTTTCTAATGGATAGTTCCCCTTCTAAAGATTCCTTACAGGCCATGTCCTAAAGTGTGATCAATGGAAAGCTGAATGTGATGATTTCGATACATCAGAACATTGCACCCCTGTAGCAAGTTCATCAGCTCTCACCATAATGTGACTCAGACACTGTGACAAAAACCTCTGCATACTTTCTCAAAGATGGCAAGCACGGTGAACAAATAGGATACAGGGCCCTAAGCAAGAACGGAGTAATGAATTAGAGCAGTCTATTTTGCCCAATCATTGGCATTCTTCATTGGCATCTATTTCAGAAGGGGTAATGGATCTTAGGTTAGGTTTAATCCAATAAAATGGAGATTTTGACTGTTTTGGACACCACAATATCTTTTCCAAACAGGCTTAATTAAATTGACCAATTACTGGAGATGCAGTGCAGCTAGGGCTTCTTTCACTCCTATTTTTGGCAATGCCCAATGGCTGATTCCTTTGTGAGGAAGTAATAATTCAGGGAATTTTGTGATGGCAAGTTCTTTAAAATTTATGGATATGCATGTTCTTAACTATCTGTCCACCTTGTGGAACTCAATGCAAAGTCAACATAATTGGATTTTCTGTGCACTTACGACAACAAGAAGACTAATATTACAACTATGGTAGGATGAATGGCCACTTGCAGTAATACAATGGGTGGAGAACTTAATAAAACCTGACTTCTGAGCAGGTCATTTTTAGGCTTAATTTATGAATGGATAAATAGATGAATAAGGTCTGTGAATAACTACCTTCATTACATTAAGTACATTTTACATAATTTTTTCAGGGAAGCATAGTATATATGCATTCATTGTAACACTTATGTATGAAAAGTGCAATATTTTATTTCTTTATATTTTGCCCTTCACTATTGTTATTTGAGTCTTAATTTTGATTTTGAAATGTAAATAAAAGTAAACTTTAAAAAGAAGGTGGCAGGAAGAGGAAGCCAGAGTAGAGATTTCAAACTAGCTGGATTATCATAGTATCTGAGGAAAATTCAGCAAATAGATACTGTTTTCAGTGGCATTTCTGAAATGTCCACCACTTAGAAGTTTGCTAATGCCCACATTCTGATTTCACAGAGACAGCTGGGCGAAAGGAAATTCACACTAGCTTAGTTATATATAATTGTCCAAGTTTTAAGGACTGTTTTAAGATTTTACATCTAAATTCCGAGAGCTCTGAATCTAACTAGAGTTCTTAAGTTCCCAGTCTGACCATGATGGAAAGTGGTTAATACACATAAATCTAGCTTGCTACAATTCTGTCTAGACTTTATGGATATAGAGCTAGTGGCGCTGTTACAGAGGAAAATAATGCACCCGCATGCCCTTTGCTTGCTGTGAAGGTTGATCACTCATCAACATGTTTGTCCAACATGCTATGGAGTGTGTGTAGGGTATGCATGTAAGAATGTGTGAATGCACATAGATTCTTCACAAACGGCAAGCAATGCAGTTTAATGCTGACATGTTTAATGATGGCACTTGAGCCTTGGAAAGGACACAAAGGGGAATGACAACAGATCTGCTGTACAGTGAATGCAAGGGGGGGAAAGTAAAGCGAGATGAGTGAAGATATAGGGCATGGCACAAATAAAACAGAGGAAAAAAGACAGATGGACATGTGAATTTTAAATCCTGTTTGTTTCTTCTAAATATGACACTCCTGGTGCCCTTTCATGGGAAAAATGTGGTTACAGAAAGTACTCGGTCAGTATTTCAATAACTTCCTGGGCTTGCTCACATATAATAAGCGAGAAACTAAATCCACCACTCTGCGGGGCACGCTACAACTGTTCGCGTAGCTTGGATAATTTGCTCATTCCTTCAGTGGGCCTCCCTAGAGCTTGTGTCATAATTAAAAAGGAAGTCCCAGTGTCTGAATAAGATAATGTAAGGTTTTTATTCATTGTTTTTGTATTACAAATCAAACCTTATCAGAAATGTGGTTTCCCATTTCAACAAACATAGAAGTGTCCTGATCTAATACAGCAACCCTTTGCAAATCAAGAAGCAACTGCAAATTCTTTTTATCTTCTTGAGAGTTTATAGCCAAACATGGCATAGGAGCCATTTTGATGAAAAGGGTATGAAAAGTGATAATGCTAAGAAGACATAATTGGGCCTTGATGATAAAGAAAAGATGTGAGTGTCCCCCCCAGTCTGCAGAAATGAGAACTAAGGGTGGATGCATTGAGCTTTTCAGTGGAGTGTGACTGAGGAATTACATATTTCTAACGCAGCAGGCATGCAGAAACTTGTTTCTGAGATGTTTATTTTTCTACATTTGCAGTCCCTTCCAGTCCCAAAAGCAGGTGGCAATCATTTAAAACCAAAACCCTATTCAGGTGTTCTGAAAATGAGAAAATGAAATGCTTCAGAAAGGGCAGCATGCTTCCCTGACTGTTTCTGTCATGGAGGGCAACTTTTGGGAAGTGACAACTTTTGCAAGTTTCCCACACAATGTAAAATGTGGTTAGTGGAGGGACATGACACTTTCGCAATGTCTGAACAGGGCTGAACACAGTCAGCCTGTCTACTAAGCCCACTTCACATACATAAGGGTACGTAAAATATTCTAAATCGACATGTGGATGTGGAAACCTTACATTTGACAAGAGACTTCAAGATGTAGGATAATCTGCATGGCCACACACATTCTTCAGTGAATTGCAACAGTGAGGATTAAAGGATTTCCCAATGGGACTGTCATCCACTGCGCCCTGCCCAGATGTGATCAGCAGGGGATCTTGCTGGAGGTGCTTCTGTCACTTTGTCTTCCTTTTACCGTATTTCATGGGATGGGTCTATGAGCCTGCCAGGGCTGGAGAAGCCACAAGACAGAGCAGATCCTCACTTCTATCTCTTCTCCGGGCATTGAAACACTCCATTTATTTCTTCATTTTCAAATTTATAGGCTGCTGAATAGGGGGTGGGGTGGGAAGAGGGGAAAAAACTGCTGGTGATAGATCAGTTGGTGAAATCAGGATTTAAAATACCTGCAAAAGAAGAGAGTTTTTGCCTGGCACTGAAATGAAAGTAGTGATGGTGCCAGGCAGATCTCTCTAGGAAGCCCATTCCAAAAAGGGGGACAGGGGAGCAGCCACCCAGAACGCCCTTCTTCTAGTTGCCATCCCTTTCAGTCATTTATGGATGGCTCCTTCTGAAGGACCTCATTCCCAGATCTTAATGGGTGGGTAGGTGTAGATGGAAAAACAAGAGCCTTTTCCACCTGTTTTGGCCTGTTTTGGCCTGAAACCTTCTGTAAGCGTAGCAAAGGGTACACTCTATATTTTATTGGAAATGGCAAAAATACATTTTAGTAATAGAATGAAATAAATATGTTCTTCTATTGTGCTGAAGACCAGAGTTACCAAATGTTTGTTCTTCACCATTTATGGAAATGCTCAAAAGCAGTAAACATACAAAGTCCAGGACTATAGCACAAAAACTGCTATTGAGTGGGAAGGTGTGCTACAATCAATTATTCCTATAATAATGATATTCAGGAGTGAGTGATGATTGTTATATAGACAAAATGACACCACTTGCGTAGAAGAGGAAAGTGTGTGTGTGCTCAGGGGTTCCACAAGGCAGGGTAAACTGAACAAGAGATATTCAGATTTGCCCAGATTCTCCTAAAATTGTACTGAGGTTCATCTGTCCCTTATTTCAGTAAGTGTTTGGATTTCTCCATTTGATTTGCACAAGCTAGAAGGGAAAATTTCTGTAAAAAGCCTATGTATTTTCTAAAGTTGCACAAGTTTCTCCATAATCTAAAGCATACAACTACATTTTTCAAACTCTGAAATGGCAAATTAACTGTTTAATTAAGTACTAAACATGTATGTTGCAACTGCACAGTTTGAAATACTTGAAACTGTGTTTTCATTTTTGATGTGCCTTTGATTTCAAAAAATTGTGAACATTTTTGAAAAATGCATTCACTTGCTCAGATCTGCATTTGGGTTCACAAACGGGGGACATGTGAGTTATTGGGCAGGCAAAAAACATCCTGGTACATTCTCCCCCAATGTATGCAGAAGAAAAAAGTATGGAGACAAAAAAGCCAGGACAAAGCAAATTCCCCTTCCCTCTCAGCAGAAATATAGTTGCAGACGTGTGTGTTATCAACCTGATTCATCCATGTCCATGGAGTAGGGATTGAGCCATTGTAAAAGCATTTGCCTGTTTTTGATGTGAGGAGGAAGCAGGAAGAACCTGATACTTTAACATCAGGAAACAAATATGAATGAGAGAGAAAAGAAAACAGGCAAGGAGGGATGGGAAGAGCAACAGAAAGAGAGAGAAATGGAAGAACACGCAGGAGATGGACCCTTATCCATCAAAAGGTATTGTTGGGTAACTAGTCAGTCCTTTTCTCCTTAATGAGTGTTTTTGCCAATGCTTAAAAATAACAGAACATCTGGAAACATCCACTGCTACCCCCCCCCACCCTTTATTATGTGAATAAGAAAGGGTGATTGCACAGTGAAATCCTTATCTGGAAGCAACTGGAGTAAACAGAACAAAAAAGAATGAAGCAGAAAGTAGACAGGGCAAAGCATAAGAAACAGCCAGAAGGGAATGATAGCTGGTGACATGGAGAGGCACAAAACTTCATTACTAAACCATTTTCTTGCAGCCCTTCATTTGTATCCATTTTGTTTTCCATAAATTGGGAAACCTGGTTGTCCTACTACTGTCTATCAGCTGTTTTGTGGATCCAATGACTTCTGTTATTGTGTGTACAGGGAATAAGAAGGATACCGTGTATGCAGTGCAGGTTTGAGTGTTTGCTTCTTGCTGCAGCAGTCCCTACCGGCAAAGAGCTACTTTTCAAGCTGAACAATGGACTGACTCTTCAGAAGTGTGATCTATTGCACTGCTGAACCACAACCAAAACTCTAGATGTATATAAAATTCTCCCTTAGCTAAATGACCAGGCACAAGTTTTCAAGAAGAGGGAATTGCTCTGAAGCATTGTTTTTTCCTTTAAATGTAAGAGCAGCATTCCCTAAAAAAATCTTTTCCCCATCAAAACAAAACAAACACAAAACCTTGCAAACTTGTATATTCCTTGAGGAGGAAGTAGGGAGCCAAGCAACCTCCAGGGGATTGGATTTTAATCAATCTATGCCATGGAGAATAGGATTAATTCCCTCCAGCATTTGTCCTGCTCCTTATCCACTTTAGGCTTCCACATGGCTATTGTTTGCAAAGAAAAGGAAGATAATACATTCACACGTCTGACATAACCTAACCTAAAGCGGGGCAGGGGTCAAGGACAAAGCATGTGCTTTCAGTGCATAAGTCTCAGCTCCAGTTAGGGTTAGGAAACCGTACTGGGTTGGATTTGGGATGAGGTGGTTTCTTGTGCTCCTGCTATCCTAACATCTAGCTTGCTTTGCAAGCCATGAGGCTTTCCGGAACCTCCGCCTGCGACCCTTGAAGGTCACCGTCAGTGCAGACAACATTGGGAGAAGTGGACCTGTTGCAGCAGGACCAATTTGGCTCAGATTTCTAGACACGTAGCAAGGGTGGATTCAAAGCAAAGAAAAATTCAAGACAACAAAACGTTTTTTTCTTGTACTTTAAGTATTGTGCTGTGTGATGTTCTAAACAGAAAAGGTTACTTTACTTCTAAATTGCTTATAAAAGTTCAGCATCCTGTTACCTTAAGAAACAAATAACAGAACTAAAATGGGGGGAGGGACTCAAATAAATATTAAAACCATCCTGCAGTCCTGATGTCTGTATGTGATAGCATTTCTCTAGACCTTTAGAATGCTTCTTTTACAATTACAAAAACATTATTTTAAGGAAGTATTATGTCCTACAGCACTTAGCCTTGACAAACAATTACTACATATCACATTCAACAGAATACAAAAAGTAATCTTTATGGCAAGGTTAAAATTAGACTTTGAACAATAGGTGCTTGTAAAGCAATTGCAAACTCTATGCTGTTTTATTTTCCATTGAAGAGGACATATAGGAGAAAGGGGAGGGAAGAGAAAGGGAAGTGAAGGACACTGAAACATGCCTTCACAATGTTCTAAACTACATAAAAATAATTAAACCTTTGTTGCTGAGCTGACATGCAACTCAAAGGGAAAGCCAATTCACATGCAAGTTCTGATTTGGCTTGCCAAACAAGTCTCTGTTGTTTTAAAAGAGTCTACTAACCCATAACTGGCTGGTAGTACTCAAAGACTTGTTCTCTCTAGTCCAGAAGGCTGGACTAGAGCCAATGGGCTTATGTTACAGGAGGTTAGTTTTCAGGTTAACATTAGGAAAGTTGTAAGAATGATTCAACAATGGAACAAACTATTTCTTCCATACTGGAGTCTTCAAACAAGACGAGAGCCTTTGGGATTTACTAGATCTACGTTGTGGGATCTATACACTAGAGTCATTCCAGATGCAACTGGACAGTCATCTGAGGGTGATGGTTTAACTTGATGCCCTGCACCGAGCAGCGGGTTGGACCCAACAGCCCCTTCCAACTCTATTACTCTATTATTGTATGAGCAAGAGTTGGATCTGACAGGTCTTCTCCAATTGTGTGATCTGGTAACAAAACATAATAATTCTTCAACAAGGCCATTCATATAAACATAATGTGCCAGTTTGACGTCACAGTGGCTATTTATGGAGTATTCAACCCATACATTGTCACCATGCGATGAACACAGTGTGCAAGGTGCACACTCATTTTTTCTGCTTTTAATGAATAACTCAAGAATGGTTATTCCATGATGTGTAAACCCAGAAACTCTGCGTTGATTATAGGTTAAACAACCCAGAGTCAACCCAATAATTCCTCAGGGCTTGCTAAATTAAAAGTGAACATGGTGAACATATTGTTTGCACACTCTGCTTGTTATTGCAATTCCTTGATTAAACAAGCCAACAATGTCCCAAGAACTCATATTTTAAAGAAAACTATATCCTGAAGCAAGACTTTGCTTGGAAAAAAAAGATGGTGACCAGTCAGTTGGGTGGTTTTAATTATTAGCTGTAAATCAAACAGAGAAGCTTGAAATTGATTAGCCCCATGAATAAGAATCAACACTGTAGGAAAGGTTTCATCTCTGAGAGAAATATTAAGGTACCAACTTACGGACAGCTTTCTAAACCTTATATTGGCAGAATGACAGAAGGAAAGGAAGGAAGAAGGATATGAGGAGTTATCTTCACCTTGGTGAGTGCTCTCCCCCTGCTCCAACCACACACAGTTTCTCACAGTTTGAGAATATGCTCCCATGTTCATGTAAGACTCTGCTTCATCTTTAACTCTGGCCTGACCAAAAAAACAAATCCGTTTCTACATTCTGCAGCACAGCCATGGAAACAATGAAGGTTTAATTATTTTTACACTGTGTTTGCTTTAGTGTGACTCTCATTTCTTTGGACACTCAGGAAAGTCAGAAATCAACCAGAACCAGTGCACCTAGTGATGGCCATTCATCAAGGACAAGGTCCCAGTTCTGCCCAGAAAAGGCAGGAGGTGATGGGTCCCATGTGGTCTTTCCTTCCTCTCCCACATCTCAGTGACATTCACCAGAAATGCTCATCCTTCCTCAACCTGGCACCTTCTTGCTGTTCCAGGCAGCACGCTAGCATTGCAATCCAGTGCACGAGGAGGTGGGCGAGGCAGTTCTCCATCCTCCCTTCCACTGCTTTCCACCCTCAGCTGGACACACTACATAACAGAGCTAATACTGTCAACCCCACCTGCCTCCAAACATCCCTCCTTAGCTTGGTATTTCTGACTAGCTTCTGAGCAAATTGGAATGGCTAGAAGCCCCTTGCTTTATTTTTTTAAACCAGGTGTGCTAATGTTATTTACTTGCAAGGATAAGAAGACTGACTGTTTCCTTTAAGACACCACTGTTAGGCCTGCTGGCATGTACTTCAAGAAATAAGTGAAGTTTAACAGGCAGTGCAGAGGGCACACGGACTCTTTTACTTGAGTGCCTGAGAGTGAGGAGCCAGGCCAGAATCAGCTACTTTCCAGGACTGGCTGGGAACCTGTTGGTTCCTTGTGTAAGACGAGCCCTGATGGGTTGGTGGCTCCAGTACCACCATGGTGATGATGCTGAAGTGCTGCTGGAAAAGGGCAAAGAGCTCCGTTTTGGTAATAAGCCACGGGAGTGCAGAGAACAATTTGCCTGAATTCCAGGAGAGGCTTAGAGGGAAAGCACAGTTTTTGCATACAGAAGGACCCAAATTTTATCCCTGGCTTTTCCAGCTTGGGCTAAGAAGAATCGTGCTTACAACCCTGAAGAGGTGCTTCCAGTCCGTGCCAATCATACAAGCTTAAATAGATCAACGGGAAGGAAGCTTGCTACGTTCCAAGTCTGATCACAGTGGAGCTCACCGCTCTGCATGAACCTCTACAAACGAGGATTTAGACATACAGGACTTGCCCTCCCAATGCAGAAAAAAGAAGAGAGCAAAAATAATGCTAAAATCTACAGTGAGGGTTACTTTATTTTATTGGCAGGGAAGCAGAGATCAAAAAGGAAATACAGTAGTTGGAAAAATGTCTTTGGTTATACTACTGTATGTTTATTTATTTACTTAATTTCTGTGCCACCCATTAGTCAAAATGACTCTCTGGACAGTTTACATAATCAAAAAAGACCCAGTGTGGTGTAGTGGTTAAGAGCGTGGGACTGAGACTCAGGCGATCCGGGTTCTAGTCCCCGCTGAGCCATGGAGCCAACTGGGTGACTTGGGCCAGTCACAGACTCTCAGCCCAACCTACCTCACAGGGTTGTTGTTGTGAGGATAAGATGGAGGAGGAGATGTAAGCTGCCTTGAGCCCTTTGTAGGAAAAAGGCAGTATATAAATAGAAAAAAAAAATAAAATACACAATTTATTTATTTGATTCATACTCCACCTTTTCACCAAGAAAATGGTGGTCAATGCTTAGATCTTCTTTAAATCTGAATAAAATTATATGCACAGAAAATCTTGAGCCTGACATAAGTGTAGCTAAGCAGAATTTTTGTTCTTACAACTTTGCCCTGCCAGGATGCCCACTTGGATGAAACAACGTAGGGCAGATTAATTACAGTTAATTCATTATGACTTTGACTTGCAATAACATTAAACCAAAAGCTATTTGAAAAATGAATTTAACTGAGCTGACGGGGGTAACTCACTTTAATATAAAGGCTACCTGGGAAACTACAATAAAAGTCTAACAAAATTGTTGCATTTTGCTGCTTAAACTCAGACAGACAAATTGCAGTAAGCCAATTACTATTGATAACGCATGTCAGAGAGGGAAAATGCAAAACTTTGAAAAACAATCTGAGATTCATGGAGGGTGTTCCATATTCATGTTAAAACTAGGTACAATAATGACTGCTCTTGAGATCTTCGGACAGCCCCTCAATCTTAATCAGTTCAACTGTGGCCTTACCACTGCAAACAAAAGGTTTATCATGCTAATGCTCTCCCAGCATTAAGGGATGAAACCTGTACCACCAATGCAATCAGTTCTCATTCAGATTGTTTAATAGTTAACTGACAATAAGAGAAATGTCAACTGTTTTTGATGGTGGTGGTAAGTTGGGGCAATCTTCTCTTTCTCTGGAGGTCCTTACTCTGGAACTGAACTCTCAGGCCAGAGTGCAAGGAACCTCTCAGAGCACATATGCCTGCCCAAGAGAGCTTCTGGCTTATGTTCCTCAAAGAGGACCACCATCACCCCTTCAGTCTCCTGACAAATTACTTTGGAAATTGAAATGACTTCCGAAGTCAAGTAATGATATGGCTGTGGGAATAACAGTCAATAAAAAGCTGGCTTGCCTAAGCCACTGGGAACATCTGAAGTAGTTGCTTGGATCCCAGTAGGGGCTTAGTTTCAGAAACACAACATGGTTGCAAAGGTACTATCTTCACAAAGGACCCAATGTTACAAATTGATTATGCCAGTAAATTATCATTTTTATGGGGCTGTCTCAAAGTGTTGATTCTGACTTTCAAAAACCTCTATAAGCTTGGGACCTTGAGTACCCGAGACATTACCTTTTCCCACATGAACCTACCAGGACCTGCTTAAGATCCTTATCAAAGGCCCTTCTCCATGTGCTACAGGAAGTGGGACATGCTAAAATGCCATCAACAAAAGGGTCTACTTCACAATGGCCGCCTAACTGTGAAATGCCCTGCTTAGACAGATGTGTCTGGAGCTTACTGAAATGTCTTTCGGATGCCAGGCAAAGGCCTTTCCACAGGCCTTTTAATGTATTTGGTCAGTTTAGTACCATTTCATTTCTATGAACTTGTATGTTCCTTCTTGGTGTTTTTAACTGATTTCATATTTCAGAAATGGACTCCTTTCCCCTCTATTTTTCAAGTGGCCTTTTGGACTCTATCATTATATACTATTTGCTGCATTTCATGGTATTTTTATTCTAACTGTCCTTATTTTAACTTGTACTTGTTTTTATTTTCCAAGCCATCTAGAGATCATTGCTCTAGGGCTGCCTATAAATTGTAAATATAAGCTAGTGGAAGACATGGCCAAAATGCTAATATTGAGGACTTCCCAGCTAACACTCTTGGCCATTATATTGCAAAAACTCACAAAGGGTGAGTGAAAGAAGAAAATGCATGGACAAAAGCAATAAAGTAAGCAAAGAACATATACAAAGCCCCTGCATACATACATTCAAAGATCAGAGCTATAATACTTGCTAATTAAACATCAAATTCATTCTTATACACAATCAAAGAGGCAACTATTTGCTTAAGGCAGAATTTACAGCTAGTAAAGCCCTTAACAACAATGGACACCTGTTCAGGACTCACTTATTGCCTAATTAAATATTAACATGTCTTGATCCAATCTGTGGCATAATTTTAATTACTGTTGTCTCTTAGGATAGCCACATAATCAATGTATTTAGAGCTGTTCCTGGAGGCTATTTTGTAATTCAAATTGTGATCTATCATTACAATATTTTCCTCTGGATTGCTGTTAGAAAATCAGCTCTGTTAAACTCTCCTAAGAGAAAGAAAACTTAGAAGAACTCAACTGCTGTCTAAACAAAATGAAAATTGAGACTAATTTTGGTAATCTAAATAGGACAAACCAACGAAATCAGTCTATCAACAGCTGCTTTTGTTAACATTGTAGTTTCTGTAGATTGGTTGATAACAAATGCATTTCATAAACTGAAATGGCTTAAATAATGCTATACATAATTATGCAGCATGGTTGAAGCATTTTTAATGTTCAGTTATGTTGGTTTTAAAAAGAAAGGTACATGTGCCATGCTACATGTCCATGCAGGAGTACATCCCAGTGTCCTATCCAATGGGATGCTTTCCTGGGCCATTACATGGCTTATAGCATCGGGTGGAAAGGAAAATTTATTACAATGGTTGCCTGACACGGAACTGTTGAACCCAGTTGGCCTAAATCCATCTAGGGCTTGTATGTGGTGGACACAGACTTTTAGGTGTGGATCCCTGGGAGGGTGAGTTATAATGTGTTCCAATGAGTACAGAGTGATCAGTCCCTCTCCTGATCTAGCTATTGTGTCTTTACATCAGATCTCTTCAAAGAAGAGCAACAATCATGTGTATTAGCGGATTGGGAAGGGAAGGGAGCCTAATTTAGACTCCTCACCTACTATTCTAAGACATTTTTTCTGCATAGCCCAGCTACGGAGCACATATACAAGGAGGTACTCAGCCAGAACTCCTGAATTCTTACTAGAGGCTGAGAATTCTATTTCAGTTCTTTTAGTACTGGATGGCACCTTTACAGTAATGCTTTTGTGATGGTATTTACAGCGCTTCATACTGCAAATTTTATTTTTGTACTATGAACTCTTCAGAACACAGCTTCTTGGATATTAGGTCCTTCTACCCTGTTCAGTTGTGTGCACACACATACTTCAAAATAAACAAACTAGTAGTATATAGCAATTAACTGCGTTGTTGTTAAGGATAAAGTTGTGCTGACAATCATCCATGCTCAAGATGAAAATTCAGGATCCTGGTTTCCCCTTCTCTGTCTAGTTTGTGCAAGAGTGTGTTTCTAACTACCAATTGTCTGCTCAACAAGCCAAAAGGATTGGGCAAAAATTGGAAGCTGGGAACTCTCTCCAGGGAAGGGACAAGTACCACTTACATCCTCGCTTAGTATTTTCTATAAAATAGGCAAACTAGCAAAGAAAATCCCAGGTCCACAAACTCTAATACACGAGGCTGAATGAAGAGCTTTCCATGTCAACACTGCTACTGAGTTGCCTTCTAATTGACATGCAAGAAGCAGAGGTCTGTCTAGAACCAACTGACTAACAGAAAGCAGATTTAAGATCTGCCACCTATATCAGCCTCAAACCAAATTAGATATCACAGAAAATGTCAGTATGTATGTAATGCATCTGGCTGTGGTTATTTGAATAACAGTCCCAAGAACAGGGCAACACACACTGTTTTGGGGAGGTAGCCCTTTCCCCTCACAGCACACTCCAGTGAAATTCTCCCATTCAGAAGCATAAAGCCACTGCAACCCCCCTCATCCCACCCCTTCCCATCCCATCCCATCCCTCATTCCATGAATCACCTTCAGCAGAGAGAGGATTTAGGGTGGCGTAATTTTATGTATTTTATGCCAGCAAATTTGGAAAACTCAACAGTGGCCACAGGATTGGAAAAGGTCAGTTTACATTCCAATCCCAAAGAAGGGCAATGTCAAAGAATGTTCAAACTACTGCATCATTGCACTCATCTCACATGCTAGCAAAGTTTTGCTCAAATGCTACAAGCTAGGCTCCAGCAGTATATGGAATGAGAACTACCAGAAGTACAGGCAGGGTTTTGAAAAGGCAGAGGAATGAGAGATCAAATTGCCAACATACACTGGATCATGGAGAAAGTTAGGGAATTCCAGAAAAAACATCTTCTGCTTCATTGACTACGCTAAAGCCTTTGATTGTCTGGAATACAACGAATTGTGGCAAGTTCTTAAAGAGATGGGAGTACCAGACCATCTTATTTCTCTCTTGAGAAACCTGTATGCAGGTCAAGAAGCAACAGTGAGAACGACATGGAACTACTGATTGGTTCAAAATTGGGAAAGGAGTATGGCAAGGCTGTATATTCTTGCCCTGCCTATTTAACTTATATGCAGAATACATTGCAAAAGGTCGGGTAAGATGAATCACAAGTCAGAATTAAGATTGCTGGGAGAAATATTAACAGTGTCAGATACACAGATGATTCCACTGAAATGGCAGAAAGTGAAAAGGAACTAAAGAGCCTCTTGGTGTGGATAAAAGAGGAGAGTGCAAAGGTTGGCTTGACACTCAACATCAAGAAAACTAAGATTATGGCATCCAGTCCTATCACTTCCTGGCAAATAGATAGGGAAGAAATGGAGGTAATGACAGATTTTATTTTCCTGGGCTCCAAGATCACCACAGACGTTGACTGCAGCCAAGAAATTAAAAGACGCTTGTTTCTTGGGAGGAAAGCTATGGCAAATCTAGACAGCATACTAAAAAGCAGAGACATCATCCTGCCAAAAAAAGTTTGTATAGTCAAGGTTATGGTTTTCCCATTTGCAATGTATGGCTGTGAAGGCTGGACCATAAGAAAGACTGAGCACTGAAGAACTGACCCCTTTGAATTGTGGTATTGGAGAAGACTCCTGAGAGTCCCTTGGACTGCAAACCAGTCAATCTTAAAGGAATTCAACCCAGCCTATTTAGAAGGTCAGATACTGAAGATGAAAGTCAAGGTCAGATACTGAAGATGAAAGTCAAACACTCTGGCCACCTAATGAGGACTCCCTGGAGAAGATCCTGATGCTGAGAACGATTGACGGCAAAAGAAGAGGACAGCAGAGGTTGAGACGGCTAAATGGGGTCACTGGGGCGGTTGGTGTGTGCTTGGGCAGACTCCGGGGGATGGTGGAGGACAGGAAAACCTGGAGGAATGTTGTCCATGGGGTCCTGATGGGTCAGGCACAACTTTGTGACTAAACAAAAACAAATTTTATGTAAAGGTTGATGAGGTTGATTAGTGTAAATTCCTACTGAGAAAAAGGCTTCCTGAATTATTTTGAAGACATGTACAGTTGGCCCTCCACATTCACATGGAATGGGGCACAGGAACCCCCCAAAGTAGAAAAACTGAATATCTCTACCTCCACACCACCCAAAACTTAAGTGTTAATACTGTGTGCTGGATTGCTTCTCCCTCTCTCTTTCAGACCTTGGTCTGGCCCAGCAGGGATTCTCTTCTTCATTTATTACCTTCTCATGGTCTCATTTTTGGCTCTCCTTTTCACTCACCAGTGCCTCCTCTTTGCACCAGGGGAATGCTGGAGAGATTTCCCTGCCTGTATGAGTGGGGCAGGAAGGCATGCTTTGGAAGTCCTTCCTCTCCCCTTTTGCTTCTTCTCTCTTTATGGTGATGAAGATTTTCCTCACTTGGCTGCGACCCCCACCCCTCTTTAATTATTGATGGCAAACTTGTGAATAGTCAAGTCCATGAAAGTTAAACCTGCAAAAGTTGAGGTATGACTGTCTTTTGAAAGTATGGAAGAATGGACAAGTCTGTCAAATTGGCTTCTTTCCCTTCCTTCCTTCCTTCCTTCCTTCCTTCCTTCCTTCCTTCCTTCCTTCCTCTTTCTTCTTAAGTTCAGTCCTTTTTGCCTTCTGCTGTTTGTATGCAAGTTTGTCAACTGTAGATAAATTTGCAAGCAACAATACCCACTATCAAACAATTCTGCATGTTACTTCCACAAATATAAAAAATTATGTGAACATTTCCCCAATATATATATTTTGTGCAGCTTTTTATCAAGGAACTGTAAAATTTGGAAACATGAAAATACTGAAAAATAACTGAATTTTGATTCATGTATTGGGTCAAGAAATATGAATTAGATGAGAATGAAAATTCAAAGAATTTCCCCTCCCTACCAAATCAGTTCTATAAAAGCAAAATAATTCGTTTTCATTTTGTCTGTACAAAATATATGGAGAACAAAACCCTTTCTGTACATTGTAGTCTTTGGGTCATAGGAATGTCACATTCCTTGTAGAACTGAGGTCTGTAGGCACATTTGTGAATTTGAGAAACAGCTTTTCTGGCATTGCCACAAAATCTCTAATCAATGGCTCGCCTTTTTGACATATGTCTTTGTCTATGAATCTATGCTGTGTCTCATACAGCAAAATCTTTTGTTTCATGTATACTGGACACTAGAACTTTGGACATTCAACAACAGATTGTCCAATTTGGTTAAATGTTAGTGCAAAACAGCAACTGCTTCTTTAAACACATGTTTTGACAGAGTCCAATAGTTGTTCTCGCTGAACAAAAATTATTGCACAGGTAAATTCTGTACTGGAACAGTCTTTCATATTGACCGATGTACATACTCTTTTAAGTTATTTACCTGCTTCATGGAAATTCATGGATGATCAGTTTAAATGGACCTCTGTATCCCTTTGGCAGTCAAAAGCCTGATATTTCCATATTGGAAGGATAAACACTCACCTCCTAGAATGCCGTGGACTCAGGTATTTACCCTGTTTTCCGTATTTGTACAGGTGGCATGTAGATGCCATCTTCACACAGATACTAATTTAGATATTTTGTTCAAGCCTATACATAATTGTTAGAAATGTATAGGTGAGTAAATTTTAAAAAGGGAGGAATTAACATAATAAAACAACTGGGTGTTGTATTAGAACCATTTTGTGTATGCCCTAGGCAGCATGGAATCCCTGCTCTAACGGTACCAGAGTGCTCTCCAAATGGATCTATCAAATACTTGCATATATCAAATGTAAAGATGCAATCAAATGGAACAAACTGAGCAATAATATTGGTTTCATTCACATAAAAGACGCGTCTTTCTGGTTATGTGCTACTTCTGTGTGTGTTCAACATAGCAGCATAAAAGAAAAAAAATCAAAAACACACTGTCATCTCTGCATATAGGAACTAGTATGCTTTTTCCGGATTGGACACACATTTAAGAAATTAAATTTAGGATCAGGATACTATTCAGACAAAAATAAATTGTTCTTCCTCCCCTGCTGCCCCAAACTGTAAAATGATTCTGTTACATGTACGTGTGTGTGTGTGTGTGTGTGTGTGTGTGTCTGTGCGTGCATGTTTGCCAGAGCCTTACTATATATATGGCTGGATAATTGACAAAATTATGCAGGAAATAAACCATGGAAATGTCAATTTCACCTAATTTAATCATGGATGCTAATCCAGCACTTCTATGTTGCATGAGAGATTCAACCCATTTAAGTCAATACTTGCCTTTGCTGGGATCTTTATTATAGATTTTAATTGTGACTTGAGGCCTTATCTACGCGAAAATCCATGAAATAAACCAAATGTTTTCCCTTAAGCACTGGTAATAGTAACGCACATGGCAAAGTTAAAGCAGTGCTGTTCATGAACTATCTAGTTCCCCCATCACATGTGGGTGCCTTGTAAAGGTAGTCCCCAGGTGAGTAACAAGTTCTGTTTATGCGAAAATAGAAATTTGTCTTTAAAACGAATTTGTATGTAAGTTTTAAAGATCAGACTACAGATCTGCAGGAAGCGCAAACGGACAGTGACTAGCATGGAGAGGGACAGCCATTCCTTCAGTTAATCAAGTCCTCTTGAAGCTGCCTATTTCTTTCCACATGCTTATGTCCAGGTTACAGCTTTCCACTGCAAAGTGGAAGTATAAACCAGTCAAACTCCAGTTCATCAGAGTTCGTGGAATTCCAGTTTGTAGCTTGTTCCAAGTTGAGTCCATATCAGATTGCAAGCTTTGCTTTTCTCTTTTCACATAGAAATCCGTGCCTCTTGAAGTGCATATTGTTCCAAATGGATGCATCAATTTTATATATATTTGAAATGTACGCATTCTTCTCCCATTCACCTGCCTGCTTCCATTGCTACATCCTGCCCGCTGCAGACCAGTGTGCAAGCTAGCTGGTCACATTATCCACCATGACCCTGGCTGGCACCACCACCGGTGGGAGCAGCATTGATGCTGCCAAGGAGGTAGCGGAGACAGAGAGATGGCTGAAGAGGAGAAGGACAGAAGCAGGGAGACAGGCTGCACTGGGACATCCTCCTGGGTAGAGCTTTGGAGACTGGGCCCTTTTCTTGCAGGTGCCACTAAGGGTGGTGGCCGAAGGGTGATGGACAAAGGGCAGATGCCAAAAGGTACCACTGTTTGGGACCCACTTGGGCCTACAACTGCACCCTTCACAAAGTAGCGTGGTTTCTGCCACCCCCATCGCTTGGCACAGTGGCCCCCCTTCACATCGGTAGTAAGAGTGCTGCCACCAGGGAGATGAAGGAAACGGAGTGTTTACCACCCTGTTGCAGTTGTGGTGCAGAGGCGATGCTCAGGCCGGGCCACACTGGCTGTGCTTTTCAGCCAGCTGGGCTGGTTTGGGCATTGAGGTTTTTTTTGTTTAGTTTTTTTTTGGGGGGGGGGGGAGGTTATAGTTGCATTTTATTGTTGCTTTATATCATGCATTATATTATTGTATTAAGTATTCCTTTTGTGATTGTGTATTGGTTTTTAAATTAATATTGTATTTTGTATTTTTGTTTTGATTATAATATTGTATTTTGTAACTGAATGTGTATTATTTCTGTCTTATTGTAAGCTACTCAGAGATGCCCTACAGTAGTACAAATGTAGTGATAATTATTTTAATAATGGTAATTGATCTAAGTGCACATTTTTCAAAAATGGACATGTCAAGAGCATCTTTCAAATGTGCGTGTGCTGTCAAACACAGGTTTGTTGGATGCACATTGTAAGCTCGGCAATGTACAAACTCTCGCTACAGCTTCCAGCCAAGTCTGCATTGAGTCTGGAAGGTGCAAACCGGATAAAACCTAATTAAAAATTAATTGAAATGGATTTCTTATGCATTCCTATGCAAATGTAGCCAGCATAATGACATCTAGAGTAAACAACGAGAGGCACCATATGGTTGCCTAAACACTCCCCTATTATACGGAAGGGCCACGGATAAGCCACTGATATTTAAGATACTTATTTGGCAAAGGACTCCCTGCCACAAAATTTAAATTTAAAAAGCCCTGGCTTTATAGGAAGAGGAGAGCTACGACTTGAGCCAAGAGGCCCAGAACTAGGGCACACTTCTTCCCTAGCTGCTGGACATTCAGACCAATGTTATGAGAAAGATGATGGGTTTCTTACAGTTGCACTATGACATTTCTGTAATCTTTATGCACCCCACATTCCAAATGCCAATTAACTTCCATTTCATTCCAGCCAAGAAGTGATTGCAAGCCCCTTGTGCGGCAATGCAATTTCTCCTTAAGTAGCTCCTTTCCTCAAGGAGGTGCATGCTGAGAATAGCAAACTACCTGCACACAAGATGTTCAGCCAACACCATACTTATTGTCAAAATATTTCCTGTAAGGATGGGAATGCTGGCTGCGGCAAATTTGCTGTCTTCTGTCTGCTTGTCTCACTCCACAACGCCACAACACGATTTGTTCATGAGTATGTACATGCAATGAGAGTTATTCATGTTAGAGTTTTCCAGTTCCTATGGTGCTGCAGCTCCACTGCATTAGATGCCACCTTGACCTATCTCAAGGAGTTTTCTGTTATTCATGAGAAGCCTTCCCAAGTCATTTCAGCTTCCCAAAGGGTACCCAAGGGTGACCTTGGGTAATATAAGCATTCTGAGATAAAGGAAACACAAGTGACTCAAACTTTTTCTCTCTGCACTTCATTATCATTTGTAAAACATCATCAGAGTTCAGAACACAATAAGGTTTCTGCTCTGAGGAATTCAGACCTTACACTTCGATCAGGAAGGTGACAACAACCAAAGGGAGAGAAGGGAGACTTAAGTGTAACTTATTGCAAATGTGCAAAGCAGGAGGTCCCTGCAGAAAGAGGTGTGAACTCCACATACACATACCTCATCCAGAGGAAGCCAACAAACAGAGGAAGTTGCCTCACACAGCTCTATTGCATCGAACCTTGAAGCTTCAGCATTCGCATGACCTCAGAGGTAAGCCCAGCTAAGTATCAGGCTTGCTTACAAGAGCATTTCCTCTGGTGAGTCCTTGGCTCAGCAAGCTTCCATTGCCACCTGCTCCATTTCCCCATCTCACTGGGTAAGGATTTACTGCCTACCTCCAAAGTAAACTGGAAGACTCACTACTTTGATTGCAACCCAAAGCCACTGAGTGCCCTGAGCTACACAGCTCTCAACACTAGCATTAGTGCATGAGGACCCTGAGAATTATGGCCATACCTTACTTTTTAGGGTTTCAGATTTTTAGTTTTTTACCCTTGCTGATCATTAATCCAAATGCTTCAGATCTCATTTTTAGAAAAAGAAATCTCATTTTCTGGGTGCTGTGTACTTGAACTTTATGCAGTCCAAAATAAATCGCTGTGAATATTGTCCTTGCAAATCCTGGGCAGCTAAGCTCATTCTCAAGGTATGGGGAAGAATAAAATATTCCCAGCAATCAACAGAACATTGAGAGGAACGTCAATAAATTAAGGCTCTTCAAAACATACAACCTTTTCAATATAAGATTACCTCTGAACTGTTTCCACCCTCAGAAATCACCAAAAATCTACTTGAAATACAGCTTCAATATTTATTTTAAAAAATCAATAATTTAAAACCACAGGTTGAAACTTTTACTGCTTTCCACTGAAAACTGTCATGTTTTGAAATGAAAATGCTAATGGCACAAATAGGGAGAGATATAGCCAGAAGAGATGCATGAAAGTACAGATTCACTAGACAGGCTGGTTTGATCTCAGTGTTTCCCCCACACCCTCCCTTGAATCCTCACTCAGCTACGACAAAACAACTTATAAAACCCACATTTTTCATTTTAGCATTTCTACACATGCCTCATTTTGTTGTCCTTAGTAATATTTTCTCTACAAGAAGTTAAATAGATCAAGACATTCAGAGTAAACATGAATACAGAATGTGGGTAATACATTTTTAAGTTGTATTATTAAGTTGCATTCTTTCTGGCATAATCTTGAATGTCAACACTAGAAAGCCTGGAGCAAGAAAGAGTACTTTTCATATAAAGAACAAATTCTTTAGCCTAATAGACAGAATGTGGCCTACACCCATCAACTGATAGCGTTTGGTTCTGGGGGATGCCAAATACTTTCAATCATGAAACAAAAGGAGAGGTCGGCTTGTACACAACCACCCAAGTATTAATCTTTGTTAGACTAAGTCTCAAACGTTTCCCAGTGGGTTGGACTAAAACTTAGCTATACTATTAGTCATAACCAAATTTGTCCCATTTATTTTTTTGGGATCATTTAAGATTGATTAAGTCTGGATACAATCTAGTATATTCAACCTAGGATGACCATGTGTCCTATTCTACAGAATAAAGCGCTGTCTGAAGGCATCTTTACTTGGAAGGATGGCTAGTCCTAGACCGTTATAACAAAGGAAGTGTAAGAAGGGAGAGCTACAGCCTTAAAATTGCCCATTCACTACTAGCACCTGGCCAATAGGGGGAGCTGGCAGATAGTTCATGTGGTCACATTCTTCCTGCTGGTGAATTTTCCATATTTCTAGTGATTATTTCAAAGCAATTATGAGCTTATGCCAATTTTATGCAAATTTCTGCCTTCTTTTCTTCTCTCGTTGGTAATAAATTCCTCCTGTGGTCTTATTGCTTAGCACCAGCATTGCCATCTTTTCAGCCCCTAGTTAAAACTGCCCTATATTCCCAGGTACTTCATGGCATTTAATGACACGTTGGGTTATGTTGGCTGTTCTATTAAGCCCAAGTTATATACCATCCCGAGACACCAGTAATGAGATGGTATATAAAAGTTTTAAATAAATAAATTTTATTGAAATGGTTTCAGATGTTTTTACACTTTTGTATATTGGAATTTTAAATTTGTAACCTGGAATTTGTTTTAAATTTGCAAATTGGAATTTTATATTGTGTACTTATTTTTTATTTTCTAAACCATCCATCTGTTGGGAGTGAGAAAGATGGTGGCTTTGGATGCTTGTTCTCCAGGATTGCTGGATGGACTTCAGAGGAATCAGAATCAGAATGTGAGGAGGAACTGGGTGGAGTCTGGGAATTCCAAGAACTTGAGATAGGAGAAGCAGAGATGCTTATCTTAAGGCCAGATTCCCCAGGCATGTAGTTCCTGGGAACAAAACAAGATATACAGCTGGCGGGAGGCGATCCAGTGCAGGGCAGTTTCTTAAATGCAGACCAGGCTGCCCTGGCTCTTGCTCACTTTCAAAGGGCCCCTTCCAATGGGTGGGGCCCAGGTATGCTCAGAGATTCATTAAAGGTGTTGTGTGCTTTTTAGTCAGTAAAGAAGTCTTTGTAAGGAAGAATGTCTGTGGCTTTTGAATGCGTGAAGGAGGAACCCCAACTCATGAGACCAACAGTCAAGCTCTCTGGGCAGTTCACAACTGCAGTAAAAAAAAGGAATGATAAAATATACCATTTTATTGTATCTGTATTTTTTTTTAATTGCAGTTTTGAGAAATTGTTGTGAACGACCCCAAAAGCCTTGGTTATTGTGCAATAGAGAAATAAAACAAATAGCACAATACATAAGAAGAATTCTGATAGTTTGGTGACAATGTGCATGGGGGGAGGATTAATTTGCACTCTGCGCCCCCCCCCCCCCCCCCCCCCAAGCTTCTTTATAAGGAATTTGTGACCGATCCAATTCTGCACTGTCTCTGCCTAAGCAGACCCATTTGTTCCTACTGCATGCCCAGGGATATTCATACCCCATTGATTTTCATGGAAACACAGAGAAGGTCTGTCCAGTGCTGGTGCCCAGTGCTGGAAAGCTCTCTCTACAAAGGTTCACCTTAACACCCACCTGAAAATCCTGCCAGCGTCAGGCAACATCCCTTTCTGTCTCCAGGCTTCTTAGATGCTATCTGAATACAGTTTCTACTGCTTTTATAATTTTGCGGCTTTTCGCTCATTATACCTTTTGTATATGCAATGTAATTACTTTATTCTTTTGAAAAAAACTACCCTGGGAATACAACTGAAGGCAAGTAGAAAAATACTTATAATGAATAATCAACCAGGTTTCTGATTCTCCCACAAGATCTTTGTTCTTCACCAATAACAGGTAGGCTTCTAAATCACTCATCTTGCCTTTGAGTTTTCTAGCCTTCTCCACTTGCAACATCTTTTTTGTGTGCACTTTTGGCTAGAGAATCTGTAAATGATTCTCAGTCATCTGTGGGCGCTTCTCTTGTCCTCATTTCGGAAGCCCGAAACATTTAAATCACACCCACTCCCATATATGTGTGTGTACATGCGCATGCACACACATGGGCAAGCCCAGCAAGCTCCCCCAGACCAGACAGCTCCCAGCACCTGCTCTTAGTTGGTTTCAAAGCTGTTGGTCTATGACCTTTTGAGGGTTTGTCTCAACAGTCTGGTGCTATTTCATGCTGTGGATGCATGGAAGTGTTTCTGGCTGCAAAAGCACAAGTAGGATGTTGCAGTTGAAGTCCTTCAGCAAAAACCTGAAAGCAATTTTTTTCATTAGTCATTTGCTAATTGTTATGCATTTAATGCAAAATAACTGCTATATTCCGCAGGTTGATATGGACTACAACTGACCCCAAAGACCATGGCATTTTATAAGTGGTGAAGAGAAGGCTCCAGGCCCTTGCCGCATCCTGTTGTAGCTCTTCACTTCAACTCTGGTAAGCGCCCTCCCTAAACACCATGCTGGCATTCATCTAGCTCTTTCTCTGTGTTCTTAGCTTCTCATTCTCTAAAAATTCCTTTGTCTACTACCTCCCCCCCCCCCCGCAACTGTTTTCTTATGCCTCCATCCAAAATAAAAATTACATTGCTCTAGAACAGCTTTCTTAACTGGGGTTCCTCAGAACCCTGAGTTTCCACAAAAGGTCACAGGAGGTTCTGATGTACAGGTCAATAGGCATAACTCACACAGGTACAATCATGCAATCACTGATACATGACCAGGCCAGAGAGAAACCCTCCCTTCTAGGAATCAGCATGTGTGAATATGGCTGACACTTGAAAGATGGCTGACACTAATTGGGCACCATTCCAGAGAAAGCTGTTTGGCACTTGACAGATAACAGCAGGTCAAACAAAGGGCAATTCACACCAGCCCAGTCCATCTTCCTCCTCTTCTATGTAACAGCACCCTGTCCTCCCTCTTCCTTCGGAGCATCTATGGTATGCAAGTGGGAAAGACCATTGTAACTTTTTACTTCTATAACCTACTGGAAAGTGTTAATTGTGTTACGCAAAACCCTTTCATGATCTATGTGTAAAACGGCCAACTGAGGGCATCTGGAACAATTTGTTGGTAGCTGGTTATTCTCGTGTATTTTGGGCATACACACACCAGGGCATGGATCATTTGGTGGGGAAATTGTGAATGCATCAGAGAATGTGAATGTGTGTGAGTGGTCTATCTTTGGGGCATGGCGCTGGCACAAACAAAGCCTGAAGTTAATGCATTCCATGCCACAGGATGATCAGGTTGGGCTAGCAGGGCCTCTCCCCTCTTAAGCTGCAATGCAGTTCTTACAGGAAGGGTGGCAGAGTGGTATGGAACATTAAAATTATAATAATAGTACCAAGGAGGAGGAGGAGGAGGAGTTATTGTTATTAGTATAATAAACAACCATAATGATATAAAATAATACAGATCTTTTAATCTTTTAATAGTTTTATATATGCTGTTATTTATAAAAATGTTAATATGTTGTATAATATATTTAATACGTTGTTGTAAGCAACCTAGGAAGGCCTGTTGGCAGTTATAGGTGGCATATGACTATGTACATAAATAAATAAATAAAATAATTAAATTTTGTGATACTTCTGAGTGCATGTGCATTGGTTGGACTGAGGGGTAGAAAGACTGGAAGATGCATCAAAATCACCCTTCCTTAATTTGATGCCCTCTAGAAGTTTTGACTAAAGTTTCCATCATCCCCAACTGTTGGCCATGCTGACTGGGGCTAATGGTTTATACAGTCTGAAAAATCTGGAGCAGCCTACCTTTATAGCCTATTTTTTATGCAGGCATTCCCTGAGATATGAAAATTACTTCAAGGTAAAAAAGTTGAGAAAGGCTGCGCTAGGAGAATGTAAACCATTCATTTATACAGAAGAAAGGTAAAGAGACCACTGTGAGGATCCAGCCCTCATGACCCTAACCAAAGAATTAAGACAGAACTGCTTCTTTCCATATATCTAAGTTTGTTCTTGGCCATTCTAAACTGTGACAGAATGTTGCGACCTGGATTGCACAAAGATCAATCCTTTCCAGGAAGAGCATCACAATAGTTCTTCAGGACTTTTAAAAAAGGTCCGTTAGGTTGAAATCATATGCATATGCTTTGAATATTAGAGATTTTTTCTGTCTAAGCGGGCACTGACGGTGCCGTTGAAGGCATTTTTAAAAGACAATCAACTGTGGCCACTGAAGACTTCATGCATTGCAGGCTCCTGGGAGCTGCATCTCCTAAACTGCCCACTTGTGCAGAGTGATGGAACTCAAACAAATCCACCAATGTTCACATGATAGACCTTACTTTCAAGGCATCTTTATTCTGTCATCTTCTGGCAGCAAATTTTCTAGTCATGTTTTCTGCCAGTCTTTACCAGTTTGCCAATTACACAAGCTGCTTCTTAGACATCAGACAAAAATTCCACAAGACTGCTGTGCAAGCGCACCCTAATTAACCATCAGCTTAATTAGACAATTTACTGTGTAATTAGCAAGCAATTAGTCAACACCTCTCAGAACTTATTGACTGCTGTGACAGCCTTCTCTACTTTGCACATTCCAATACACAACCACTACTACATATCTAGCACTCTCCGATCCCAACACTATACACATCTAGGCAAACAGCAATGACTGATATTACATAAGAAATAAGTTGTGAGGGAATCAATGTGTGGTCTGTCCACATATTGAACTTTTGGCTGGTTTAAATTATTTGGTGCTGTTTGAGTAGCTGCTAGGGAAGAAAAGAGAAACAAACTACAAAGTGTCTTTTACTTTAATCAACAGTCTGTGTTCTGCATCTATCCAAATGAGTAAGTTCAAGATAAATCCATATTCTGAACTAAGAAACCAAATTCTGCAACCGAAATGAATCATATGAACAAAGGAAGCTGCCTTATGCAGTCAGAGAAGGGTCTATGCAGCTCAGTTTGTGTACTACAGGACCGGGAAAACCGGTGCCGTCGAGATGATGGATTAAGACTTCCATGATCTTTGTCCATTGGCCATGCCAGTTGGCATGAGATGGACTCTACCAGTACAGAGGTTACCAAGTTACCATCAGTGACTAGCAACAGACAATAGACCCAACTATGGCAGGAGCTGTAGAACTTTTTCTGTCTAGGATTATGCATTTAATTTTTCCTCTATATCACTCTGGAATGTATTCATTCACCCATGTCTCCACCCATCATTGCATTAACCTGCTTTTTTTAAGCATCAAAATTCTCATTTATATATGTATATAGAGAGGTATTTATAAATGCATTTCCTCTCAACATACAGTTTGTGTTTTCTTTCAAAATGCGTATTTTAAAATATAATTTTGGCCTGTCAGTTAACTAATTCCAAACCACACACTGATTCAGAAAATATGAACAAGGTCAGTTTGTACAGAATTAATTGAATAAGATTGCTTTTTTCAAACACTGCTAATTTTCATACATTTGCTTTGCTTTATTCTCTCTACCCAACATTCTGCATTTTGGAAATTAAAAAAAAAATAAAGGAAAAGTTTGGAAAAGTTGAGCTGCTGGGGTGGGATCCCCCCCCCCACCTCCCCACACACACTGATAAACAGACAGCATGAAAATATGTTCAGATTTTTCTTCAGGACCAAAATACATGATGGCATTTCTTTTGTTTTCAAAGTTTAGTTCTTAACCCAATTACATGTGCATACACACACATTCAGATATAATCCTGATTTCTGAATCTGATGCATACAATCCTAGCCAAAGAATTGTAATACAGTGAAGACTTAATATAGTCCACAAGCGAAGCTATTATTCACAATGACCACTATTTGAGTAATATTGAAATGGCAGGTGTGCAAACAATCTAATACTGCAACACAACAGGGAAAAAGACTTTTGACTGAACTATAGCAAGACTTCCTACCAATAACCCCTCTGTCCTTGCTGGCAAGTGAAGATTCCATGCATACATTACCCTACAATTTTGGTTCAGTAAAAGTTGTTGCATATTGGGAATGAAGTTTAATAGAAAATATTACCTGAAATAACAGATGTTAGCTCACTACCACAATCTGTAGACACTTTTTAGAGTAGTATATGTTCACTCTAAGGCATTTTCATATAGATATGGATATGAGTATCTGTTGTGCTAAGATATTTTAGTTATCTAACTCCCCTACATTACGTTGTATTTTCATTTTATATCTAAACGTAGAAATTGTTTTGGTCAATTTAATTTCTAGCGGTTGGTGAAGTGTGGTTGGTAAGAGGGAGAAGCTAGAAGCAAATGAGAATGAAAGAAATAGATCAGGTAAAACAGAACTTGCTGATTGTTACAGTCCTGCACTTAATGGACAAGCTGTTTCCTATCTTAATTCATTATTAAATCAAAAAGATTGGTCAATTAGTTTGTATAGTAACTGAATCCATGCAATATCTCAAAGCTTTTATTGGGTCTACAAAAACACCTTTTCACTATTAGGTTTGCAACTTGGCATTGAATAGACATGCACAGTTTGCAAAAAATGTTAAGAGGCACCATAGGATTGGGTAATAAAAGTTCCACACAATGAAGCATCTAGTGTCATTAATTACAGAAGCATTACAGAGGTAGGAAATTTATGGCACACTCATATGGAGACGCCTGCATCCCTCCAAATTTGGAAAACTACACAGGGCAAGAGAAGCAGAGACACAAAGGTAGCCTCCATATTCCTCCTACCTGGCAAAAAATCTGGATAGCCAAATTTGGCCAAGTCTAGCACTTTAAGGCAGGAAGTAGGGCGGCAAAGGCATGGCCAGGTTACTGCACATCTTGGTAATGCTAGGCTCCCTTCCTCTTTCTCCAGCCCCTAGAACACCCACTAAACGCTTTTTCCAAGGTCACTTAATGCTCCAGAAATTATATTCTCTATGGCTCAGCAACAAAGTTTCAGCAAATATTCATTTATTTCTTGTGCTGAATGCTCTATTTGACTTTTGGGCTCCAGAGACTGGCTTTCTGAGGTTACTTTTGCAACCTTGGGTAGGCAACTGGTGCAGTTCTTTCTGCACTGGCTGCAAGGGGAGTGGGGAGGATGCTCCGAGCACGGAGTGCCAGCTGTGATGTCAAAGCCCAGCTTACACAGAAGCCTATGCCCCTGTAGACCCCAGATGGGTTCTTACAACACAAAAAGCCATGGTGTTTTTTTTTTTTTACCATTGTTGGTCTGGCATGTTGTCTGAACCCAGTCACCATGATAACTTTGGTCTTTAGAAACCATGATAAGGAACAATGGTACCATCATGGCTTCTTGTGTTGTCTGAACCCAGGGTCATGGTTTCCACAGTTCCAGTATACAACTACCACAGAGTTCCTAGAAAGAGCAGCACTTGCAGGAGCCACTCCCGCAAGCCAGACTCTATGTGCAGACCAATGAGGAAGAGGCAGACGACAATGGCAGGGAGAGGTGCACTTTGGGGTTGAATTCCATTGGCTGATGGAATCCATGCCAATAGCAGGAGGACTGAGCAGGGAGGATAGTGATCATGACAACATAGAAACCACTTGATTATCTTTAGGACAGTTCCTGTGAACCATGGCGACCATGCCAGGTTGCTTGTTGTGCTGTGTGAATCCAGTCCCTGTTTAGAGGGCAATGGGATTGTGTTGTTACAGATATAATTTAATCTTTTCAAATTATATGGATCGTATAAAGAAACAAAGACCAGTGGGGACCCCTCTCTCAACACACTTGCAAAATTCTGGTTCAACATTGGATACCTATGGACATTTAATGTGTATAATATTGCAAGTTATAATTTATTGAATAGCCAAATGGCTATTTTTATGCTAACCTTTGATTTTAACCTAATTTAACCATATATATTTTAATGCTGTGCTGGACCCTGTCCCCTATTTACATGATTTCCCCCTTTTTTCAGTTTTTTCAGCCCCCTTCACAAGGTGGGGGTGATTTTGAATATCTGTCTATTTATATCAGGTGCACAGTAGGTGGCCAACAGGATCCTCCTTTAATTTAGTTGAAAACTATAAAATCACCTTGATGCAAATCCGTAACTGTTGTAATATTGTGAGGCTTTTCAGACACAAGCTTTCATCCTGACAACACTTCCTGAAGGACAAACTATGCATCCTTTAAATCACAAATATACCAGAGCTGTGTGTAAATGTGCATGGTCTTCATTTGGAACCAGACCACAGCTATTCATTTTTGGCCCAGAATTACATCCACTGGGATAAGGGGGAGAGATAAAAAAGAAAACATCCCCATTAGGATCCATTGATTCCACCCCTCTCCACTTTTCTGCCATCCCATGGTGGTGTGTGTAAAGTTTTGCAACCAAAAATGGGAACGTGCATTTTAAACATCCCCCCATCCTAATTGCCATTGTCATCATCCAGATCGTGGCTCTGCATGCTTACGGGGAGACAAGCAAGCCAAGCACACAGAACTCTTGCATCTGTGATTAATAGAATGTTTGATTTAACCCGGAATTCCCCTGAGACTGCATGATGTGTCATTCTCTCATTAGCATTCAAAAATTGCTGCTACACTAAAGAAGTCTTTCTTAAAGAAACATAGAAACAGAGCAAGTCAGAAGGGGTCTCCCGGGTCATCTAGTCTGACCTCTGGCACCAGCCAGCTCTGCTCACGACCTGCCCACCATGTGCACGCCCAGCCTATCTTTGAACACCCTCACTGATGGGGCCTCAATGACCTCTTGTGGAAGCCCATTCCTCACCCTCGGGGTCCTGACTGTCAGGAAGTGCTTCCTGGCATCCAAATGGAACCTTGGCTCCCTGAGCTTTGCTCCATTGGGGCGCGTTCTGCCTTCCTCTGCAGGGGAGAACAGGTCTCTACCCATCTCCATGTGACATCCCCGCACAAACCTGTATGTCGCCAACATATCCCCTCTGAGTCTCCTCTTCTCCAGACTGAAGACACCCAGTTCCCTCATTCTCGCCTCACACCCCATCCCCTGCAAACCGGCCACCAACCTTGTGGCCCTGCACTGACTCTAACCTGGCTATATCCTTTCTGTAATGAGGGGCCCAAAACTGAGCACAATACCCCAGTTGCGGGCGCACCAGAGTCATATAGAGTGGTAGTAACACCTCTCTCGATCTAGAAGCCACACTTCTGGTTATGCAACCAAGGGTGGCGTTCGCCCTCTTGACCACCGCATCACACTGCTGACTCATGTTTAGCCTGCAGTCAACCAGTACCCCGAGGTCCCTTTCACAAGTGCTGCTCTCCAGCCACTTGTCACCTAACCTGTACTTATGACACCTATTCCTATGCCCCAAGTGCAAGACCTTGCACTTATCCACATTGAACGCCATCCTGTTGACTCCTGCCCACTTCCATAGTCTGTCCAGATCCTTTTGGATCTGGAGTACCTGCTCCTCAGTTGTGGCCACTGCTCCAGTTTTAGTATAGTCTCTGAATTTGATAAGCAGACTGTTCACCCCTTCGTCCATGTCATTTATGGAAAGATTAAACAGGATTGGCCCCAGGACAGAGCTTTGGGGGACCTCGCTTGTCACTAGCCGCCATCCCAATGATTCCCCACTAATGGTTACCCTCCGCTTTCAGTCAGTCAACCATGACCTAATCCACTGGACAGTGCTTTGGTGTATCCCAAAACTCCTCAGTTTCTCCACCAGGATATCATGGGGCACTCTGTCAAAGGCCTTGCTGAAATCCAGGTATACCACATCCACTGCATCCCCTCCATCTAGCCATCTCGTAACCTTGTCATAGAATTTCACAAGGTTCGTCTGGTGGGACCTGTTTTTGCGGAAGCTGTGTTGTGTGGCTGTCAGCCTCCCTTCCCTATCTAGCACCACTAGTTCTCTCTCTATTATGAGCCTTTCCATTGTTTTTCCTACAATAGACACAAGGCTAACAGGTCTGTAAGTCCCCATGTCCCTTCTACTACCCTTTTTGAAAATTGGGGCCACTGATGCCACCCTCCAGTCCTCTGGAACTTCACCCGTTCTCCACAAGGCCTCAAAAATGGAGGCCAGCGGGCGTGAGAGAACCCCTGCCAACTCTCTAAGTACTCTCGGGTGTAACATGTCAGGGCTTGGCGCCTTTTTAATGTCCAAAAAAGGGTCCCACACTGATTCAAGCACATGGGCCGTTCTGAACTTAAAAGTAAAGGAGATCTCTTAACTTCCTACATGGGCACTCCAATCCAATTTCAGTGTCCACAACGCTCCCAAGCCAGAGGGCATCTTAGGCATCACAGGAGGAGTGCAGAGATGAAGGTCGCTGTTGTATACGCCCCGCCATGCAAAACACTTGGATGGCCAATCTCAATCATTTAAGCATTTTGCCCCACAGTGCAAGGCAAGGAGACTCAAGCACTGCCAGAATATTGCATATGGCAGCAGAGCCTGCCTTCTGCCCTTCCTTCCTTCTGAAGCCCATCTCCAAAGTTCCTCTCATGACCTTGGACCAAAAATAAGTGTGGTTCTTTCTGCATAGGTGGGCTGGGGTGAGCTCTAAGTTCTGTACTGGGTGTCCAAATTAACCTAAGGCCACCTAGATTCTGTCTAGCAATCATAAGAATGTGTCTAAAAAAGTAAATGGCCCTTTTTTCTCCCTGCTTTCCTATGCAAGGGGAACATTTTTCAAAATTGTCACCTCCCCAGATGCATTTGCTGGAGTTTTTGTTTTGTCTTCACCCTCCATAAATTGTCAAAAATGGAAAAAATAAAGATGTTCAGCACAGCACTATTTTTAAACTAAGCATTTTTGATTAACTAAGCATTTTTGTTTTAGTCCTGCCACATTTCTAAAAGTAAATTTTTAGAAGAATGCACACAGCTTTACAAGCAAAAAGAAAGCTGTTTGCAAAAGAAGTCCCAGCAGCAAGGGGAAAAAAAGGATTGAGACTCCTTGGTACATCAATTTCCTTGGTACATCAATTTCCAATCAATAAAGAATTAATCAGCATTTAAAAATGTGTTTTCTTTAACAAATATGAAGCCTCACAAATGAAATACATTGCTCCTTTCACAGCTTATCTTTTATTGCAATTTTCTCATTTGTAATACGTCTCAATTTCAGTGGAATTGTGGAACATTTATTGTAAAACAATAAATAATTCAAGTCACTGGGCAAAAGCTCCATGGGCTGAGATATCCTGTAAAATACATAGGTTTCCCTTCCACCCCTAGGATTGGTGTTAATAAAAAATGGCTTTGATCTTATTTAGTAGAAAGGCAAACACACTTTTTTTTTCATTTGACATTAACAATCTGATTATTTGTCTCTCCAAAGAGTGCCTATGTAGCTTTCATATGGTCTACACAATAAAGCATAGAATATTTCTGTTTACTGAGATATCAAGTGGCATTTCACTGCAAGTCAATGGTCTGTCTTGGCTATAGCAAACTAGACTTCAATCTGGCATCTACAAATGTCAAGTGTGCATATGTGTGTGTGTGTGTGTGTGTGTGTCTGTAGAGTGAAAATCAAAAGCAAGTTCTAAATTCCTGTTTTGTTCTTTAAGAAGGGAAACAAAGTTTGGCTGAACATATTTGCTGCAAATAAAGAAATAAATAATGTGCAATATTCAGCTGTCAGTCTAGAAAAACAACAAGGGAAACACTGTCAGTCAGACAGGGTAATAAAATTTCAGGCAGATGCTCAAACTAGGGCTCTAATTCTCAGGCAACTCCCTTGGTAAGCATATAGTTACTTTATCATATGCAAGCTAGGCAAATTGTACTTCATCATCACAACCAAACTGTAAAATATTAATATTTCATATTACAGCAAAACTCCATGGAACAAATTTCGTTGTATTAAAAGCATCAAGAGTTCTGAATTGTAATGTTGCTTTAAGTCATTTCTGGAGAGGGAAGGGGCAGGTAGAAACCCGAAATGGTAACTAGCATGTTGTAAATTACTATGCTGTGATATCAGAGAAAGAAAATACGCTTTTTACAGTGTGAGTTCAATTCAACAAAAATACTGACATTACAGAGGACAATGCAAGTCATTGTGTTTCAGTGCTGGCACTTATAATTAGAAAGAGCGGCATGTGTCTCCCATATCGGTCCCTATGGAAACACCACTGGTTGCTGCATGAATCAGAGTGTCTAATATTATGGAGAAATGCCATTTCTTAGCACAATTAGTTAATTCATATAGGCAGCAGTTCTAATTGGCAAGCATCTTCTCTAAACATGCCATGCCATCATTGCTGTTACAAGTTCCTCCGTAAATTAACTACACACACACACACACACACACACTACTTCCTTGAAGATTTCTCGCAACATTGTATCTTTCTTCTAACGGAATTGGATTTTAATCCCACCTCCCTTTTCCAAACCCTTGGCAAATATTACAGCAGGAAGAGGCTGCACTCTGATGGAACCCTAAACCGGAGTTTATCTTCATGAGACTGGACCTCAGGGTTAGGGGACTCTCCTTCTCCAGTATCGTTCAAAAAGACTGGAGGGGGGGCTTCCTGTGCCATATTATGTTAACTGCAATTTAGTGTGTTATTCAAACCCTAAACTAGGCTTATGTTAAGCATATTAAGTGAAAAAAATCCAGCTTCATAATCTTTGGTCTCAAGTTGAGATGTCAAAGAAACACACCATGGATTCAAGTGAATCCAGATTTCTAAGACTCTGATCTGTTCATTCCACAGTAGATAATCTTTTCTCCCTGAGTCTCATGGATTCTGTAGATTTGTGGACCATTTTTAAAGCTTTCTGTAAATTTATACAGATTTAGTCACAATAATAATAAAAAAACCTAACCAAAACGATGCATTCTCCCATGCCCCTATCACAGACTTAAAACTCTCAATTTGGAGGGATTTACATACAGTTTGCATATTTTCACAAGTGCCAATTTGCACAAATGTCTATGACTGCATTTGTGCAAAGTCAAATTCCATCAATGAGCAGATGATAGAATAAAAGGTACCAAACAAAGTGTGAAATGCAGATGGAATTGGCTTAATCAAGTCCACCCATTGCCCATTTCAAAGGGGTGTCTTCAACTACCCACAGTTGGGATTAACCATACTTTGCCCAGCTCAGATGACATGGCGAGATGGAATTAATCTAAAACAGAAGCAAATGCTTCAGATCGCCTCATGGCTACAGAAGGAGGGCGAAAGAACACACTGGCAGGTGTGTCATTTTAGTTTGTTCTTGTGAAGCTAATTGTGGAAAGCTTCCAATATTAAAAACTGGTGGGTAAAGGGAGACTTGGCATAGGTGTATAAAATCATGTGTAGTGTGGAGAAATTGTATAATGAGAAATTTTTCTCCCTCTCTCAAAATCACATGAAGATTTTGAGGGTGAAGGGTGGAAGATTTAGGGAAGACAAAAGTAAGTACCTCTTCACAGGATTCACATTAAAAAATGGAATTTGCTACCACCAGACTTGGTTATGGACACTAATTTGGATGGCTTTAAAAGAGGATTAGACAAATTCATGAAGGATATCAAACAATGGATACTAATCCTGGAAACTATATGCTGCGTCCAGAGACAGTGTATGCCAGTAGCTGAGGAACATGAATGGGATGGTATCATCATACTCCCTACTTGTGGCCTTCCCTGGTCACCTAGAGGCTACGATAGGAATAGAATGCATGACCATATACATCTTTGGATGTACCCCGCAGGGCACACTTTATGTTCTTAAGTTCACTGCACTTGAAGCAGCCCACAGTTAAAAAAAATACTGGAATTTTCAGATGAAGTCTCTCCACAAGTTTATTTCTGCTGGTGAAGTTTAATAAAGGCAACAGTTTCTGTAAGTTATTGAAAGTGACAGCATCACAAATCAATGCATGTCACCAGCAGAGTAGAGACAGATGTCTCTGATTAATCAGAATTACATTTTTACCAATGAAGGAAACAGCTAAAATCAAAGCAAATATTTCTGCCATCCCTGCTGTGTTTATTCTTGTTTCTCTGCTACAATAACACTGTACACAGTGAGAGAACAAGTCCTGAAACTAGAATTTTAAATATCTGTTCCTCCCCTCAGCCATGTGCACACTTAAAAAAAAAAAGTCTGTATACAGAAAAAAGAGGGAAAACATTCAGTCAAGTATTACATGTCTATGATGTAGATTCCAATAAGGGGGAATAATGTTATATGGATGATTTGTTCAGATGTGGTTCTCCGTTGAACTGCATCTATTATTTTGTCAATGTCTGCCAAATCAAGACACCCCAATACCCATTCCAAATGCTTTTAGTAAAAAGGTAAAGGTAAAGGTTTCCCCTTGACATTAAGTCCAGTCATGCCTGACTCTAGGGGGCAGTGCTCATCTCCGTTTCCTAGCCGAGGGAGCCAGCGTTTGTCCGCAGACAGTCTCCGTGGTCATGTGTTCGGCATGACTAAACACCCAAGTGCACGGAACGCTGTTACCTGCCCACCGAAGTGGTACCTTTTTATCTACTTGCATTTGCATGCTTTCGAACTGCAAGGTTGGCAGGAGCTGGGATGAAGCACGGGAGCTCACCCCATCTGTGGATTCGAACTGTCAACCTTTCAAACAACCAGCTCAGCAGTTTAACCCACTGCACCACCTGCATTCTACTTTTAGTAGAAATCAGTAAATTCATTATATCTCTTTTCTAATACATTAGATAAAAACATTAAGGTGTGTTAACCAAAGCTGTAACCAAAAATTGGAAAAAAATGTTCATTACATGCCTTCATTTTTTGTGCACCATTTCTTTTCCTCATCATATATGAAAAAGACCTCTTTGAAATATCAAGACACATTACCCATGCTTGAAACATGTAACAGAAAACATCTTATTACATCTAACTGGTGATGGAGACCATCAAAACAGCGATTGCTATTCCAAAATTCTGTGTTTAGCACAGAATTTGGTCAGTATCCTTGGTCAGTATCCAAAACTCCCTTTGGAGCCTCCATTGATTATGTTGCATCAGAAGGATCCACTGGGGCAAGGCAAGCCTAACACTTCCTAGAGCAGTGATGGTGAACCTTTAAGAGACCGAGTGCCCAAACTGCAACACAAAACCTACTTATTTATTGCAAAGTGCCAACACTGCAATAAAACCTGAATACGAGGTTTTAGTTTAGAAGAAACAACTCATACATAAATGTCTTTTGTCTGAAAAGAAAAATGCAATAATAGAGCTCTCAATGATATAAACATCTCCCTCCCTCCCTCCCTCTCTCCCTCTCCTTGGCAGCACACTGACCAGCCATGTGAAAGCTCGGACAAGTCGCATCTAATGAGTCGCAGCTCGTGACATCATCGCCTGGCGCCACTACTCCTTCCTGAGCATGCGCATGTGCGCTGCTACCCGATGCTTGGCTGCTGGGGTGATGCTGGGGTGACTTGGCTCATGTGCCGACAGAGAGGGCTCTGTGTGCCCACTGCAGCACGCGTGCCATAGATTCGCCACCACTGTCCTAGAGTAACTTCAGAAACGACCAGTTCCATTTCAGCACATTTCTGTGGAAGCTACCGCGGTCTGTAGCTACCGCTCCTTGCACTGGGAAGCGGTAGCTACATACCACTAATACTTAAATCAAGCATCAGAGCTGGGTTCTGGTGGCACATGGGCAGCATGGAATATTGCCCTTTACTGGGAGCAATGGAAATCTCAAAAAAACACAAAGCAAACTTTTGAGCTCTGCAGCACTCTTGAACAGCTTATGTGGCGTGGAAAGCAGAGTAATGAGGGGAAGAAAAAAGAGAAAGACTGAGCCAGATGTTGTGGCTATGAGCTGTATGTTTAAAACCAAGTCTCAAGATTGTAGTCTGAATGAACTAGCCAGGGTAGGTATTGCAAGACTCAACTTACACCTAGGATTTTGAAACAAAGTAGCAGCAGGTAAGCTTCATTTTTGAAAACATAAAGTCTGGCTATTACCAGATCTATTTCCAGGCTGGGGTGAAAGGTAACTTTACAGAGTAGCCATTTCTTTTTCTAACTTTTAGTCTGAAATTGTAATTCCAAGATCCCAAGATTCCAAAATGCTTCTTCATATTACCGCAACTGCTACTGAAGTTGTTAATTTCCTATATATATATATATGCCATCCTCTGAGATCTATACACAAATTTGACACCATTCTATAAACAAACATGCCAACAATTGTAACATGAACTCAACGAATCTAGTGGATGCGCCAACATACTTGCAAATAAATGCTGGCCATTTAAAAGTATTTTTTCTGCTGTAACATAGGAAGCTGCTATTTATTTATCATATGGGCATGCCCTATCTGTATCTGTAATTGTAACATCTATAGCTATACCATCTGTGTCAATATCTGTATGTATACATGATAGGGATGTTCCACATGCCTATTACAGAGCATTTTAGTAGTTTTTCAACACAATTCTATAGAATTGTATATAGTCATTATTAACAGTTACTAATATTTCATGATTTAGCAAATGTCAATAGAACAACTTTGCTATTTTAAAGAAAACAAGGTGCTGCATTTTGGTATCATTTAGGGCAAAAGTAGGACTGCGGGACTTTTTTCTTTAAATTTGCATGGACTGCATCCTTAATATGATTAAAAAAAATAATTTCTCTACCACCCAATAGCCGAAGCTCTCTGGGCAGCATACAGCTAAATTCCAACTGTATCATTCAGCTGCTTTCCTAGTTCACTTTCTCTTAGAGTATGAAGAGAAATGTGGTCCTGCCCAAAGGAAGAAGGAAGAAAACAGTGTACAGCACCCTGTTGGGCATGGACTTTCTAGCACTACAAAGAAGGAAAACACTTTGGGGCATTCACAAAAGTTGTCTTGGAATGTCAACAAATGCCATATTTTTGATAGTTCATGGTATCCAGTAGAAAGAACAGAAATATACCACATATGTAAAGAACCCATGTGCTTCCAGAAAGTTTGATTTCATAGATGTTAATTCAAGAGCAACCGAATATCTAACAGCACTGCAGTTTCATACTGAATATGACTATGTACTACAAACGGGAATATACTCAATTTCCATGTCCTTATTAGATACAGATTATATTTTCAGGTAATTCCTCAGATATGACTCTAAATTAAGAAGCTATATAGTGCAAAATATATTAAATTGATTCAGTCTTCACCCTTCTCAGTCTTTTCTTCCTCCCATTTATACTTTTTCCTGACTATCTAGAAAACACAAGTGTATTGACTGTTAATTCCAGAGGAAGTAAATAAACACTGAGATGGACGAGTGGGTGGAGGTCATGCAGAACACTCAAGGAAGCTCTGTGAGTCTGTCTGTGTGTGCATGGTGCACATGCACACTGTTTTTCCTAATTTCAGATAACAACTCGGCTATAATATCTATAATGTTTTCACTACTTCAATCTCAAGTGCAATAGAGTATCATTATTAGATAAAATTACTGATCTACTAGTCATGATGTATGGGGTACGCAAGGAGAAAAAAGGGATGGAATATACAATATACAAGTTATTCATCTCCAAGGTTTTGCATTCAAGGCAGCATTATCCTCAGATACGAGGCTCTATTTTCCCTGTAATAGTGAATCGCTGTGATTTACATGGGGAGATCAATGTAGGAGGCCAAAGGACAACCTTCCCCAAACTGGGGCCCTCCAGATGCACTGGACTACAACAATCCTGATTCCCACACCCCTGAATGCATGACAGGAACACGCATTCCCAGTACAAGATCAGTCATCAGGAGCCCTTGCGTGAGCTCCCTTGACCTGTGCCATTCAGGAACTGCTAGCATGTGGGCCACCATGGCTTGGGTCCTCCTCTTCGTTTTTTCACCTTGCAACCGAAAGGCAGCCCTTCTTAAGCCTTTTTGCTGCCAGTGTTTGAGAGGAAGGGTAGTTTTTGCCTTCTGCTGTCTAGTGTAACACAGATTGTAATTCAGCTATTTTACCCCAGATAATTCAGTGGGAGCATGGCAGGGAGTCAGTCCTAGCCACAAAGCTGTACTTTTCAAGCCATAGCTTTACTACACAGACTTCGAAGCCCTGGCCCACTCCCATTTCTTGAGAACTAGAGCAACGAGTAGCATTATACTGAGAAACAGCCCATGCAGTATTTTGGGAGAGGAAGGTGCTCAGGTCAGAATCTTGCCTGATTTTTTATTTGTTACAAGGTAGTATGCAAATGTCCCATTCAAAACTTGTTAGCCGAAATCCTACAGCTCAGAAGCTGCAAATCTTGGGGGAGAGAAAGAACTGCAAATGCACATCAAGACTTCTGTGAATGGCAGAGCTGGGTCTGCATGTCACAAGGCGCTGCTCCAATGATGTGGTGTCAGTGGAAGGCGCAGAGATCACGGAGGTGAAACAGAAGCAAGGCAGAGATGGGCATGGGGGGTAATGGTTCAAAACTATGGTCACCAGGTCAATAGCTTTGCAAATGTGCTGAACAACACAAGACACAGTAGCACTGCCTGCGGTTTCAGCACCTTAATTAAAGAAGTGACTGCTCCAGTGATCCAGAATTAATTTTGGCTAGACAACAATTATAACACAACCTTCTGGGCAACTCCATGCTTGGAATGATACATATACAGAGCTGACCTGTAGATGTACATATTGGACTGACTGAACATTAAGGAGGAAAGAGCAGAGGAGAGAACAAGCATGTGTTTTACAAGGGAAGAAAACTGAAAGGAAAGGCTTTTTGCCTGACAGCTTCCCTGGCTTTCTCTACCATCTTCAGTTCAATCCCGTATATAATATGGATCATCCAGGTTAGGACAGACAAATGGCATAATAAAATTTGAACCAAACTGCATTGTGAGAAATTAAGTTTATTTCAGGAAAATAGCAGGAAGATGGCCAATGAGTGCATTCACAAATCATGTTACACTGTGGCTTAGCATGACATGTGTGAGAAAGAATAAGCTGTAGTGTACTCTGGCTCCATGATCCCCTCCTGCTGTGGGACAGAAAAAAGGCCTCCATGACCAATTGTGGTTAACACTAGCTATGGCAGTTTCAAAATGTAATCTCCAAACCACGTTATGGAAGCTGGCTTGTTGAAATCATCTTTAGTTAAACACAATTCCAGCTGCAGATGACCAGAAAAATGTGGTTCAGCAGAAAGTCAAGCTAAAGCTTGCTGCAACTCATCCTTGTATATTTATGACACAGTAACATGGGCAATGAGAGGTCTACTTTGTTTGCAGTGGACTAGAATTTCTAGAATTCTCACTACATTATATCCATAGTGAAAAGTTTCCGCTTGAGCATATCCTATTGACTCCAGTTTGATGTGTTCTGCAAGCTCTGAAGCTTCATTACAATTTAGCCCCTACCAGGATCAGATTCCAGTTGACAGTATGGAGGTGATGGAGATATACTTCACTGAGAAGCTCGTGTGTGTGTGTGTGTGTGGGGGGGGGGGGGGGGGGGGGGAGAGAGAGCGCACAAGCCCAGATAAGGCTAAATCAACTTCGGCCCTAATTTGACATTTAATTCCTGGAAAACGGACATCTCAAATGAAATGTAGAAATCACACAAGTTTAAACGTTCAATTCAGTCTTCAAAATCTGCATTTTTCAGATCCTGGTTAGCAACATTGCAAGCTTATTTTAGACACACACATAACACTCGGTGTTCATTACCTTGTCCAGAGCAAATGTTTTGGTAACTGCAAATCCCCATCCTGCCTCAAAGGCTCTGCGGATCATTGGCGAACTTGTAGCCGGAGTCGCGCTGGCGAGGCCAAAGGGGTTCGGAAACCTGAGCCCAGCCACTTCTGTGCTGATGTCTATTAAGTCGATAGGTGTGTAGAAAAGGGGCAACTGGGGTATAGCAGGAACTGCACCACCATATAAAGACTGCAGAAATAAACAAAAAAAGTTCATGTATTTCATTTGCATTCCGCCCTTCTTCCAAGAGGCTTAGGCTAGTGCAACTTAGTGATCAGTTTTTCACAAAATCCCTAGAGAGATTTAATTTAGCATGTTTAATTTGCTTGTATTTTCTAAACAAAACAAAACAAAACATACCCCATGCTATTTCTTTGTCCCAATACACCACAAAGATTTGACCTAAAATCTGTGTGAGCAAAAATTAAGCACATGTAATTAGATTTAAAGGTTGTATTATGTAGGAAATTTCATTGGAAGACTTGCAAACAACTTAAAAACAATAGCATGTGCTTGCCTTACATTGTGTACATTTAAGAAAAACATGGAAAAGCACAGAAAACTGTTGACACATTAATCCATTTTAGCAACCCAAAGAACTGTGCATGATGCAATGCAACCACTCATTCATTTCAACAGAATTCAACTCTTTTCCACTAAGCACCTTTGGTTTTGTTGTCAGTATTTATTAGTTCCATCACATTCTGAGGCACAGAGGTATTTCGATAACATATATGCGTTCTTTCACACAATTGCTAATGTGGTTGTCTGACAGGCATTAATTACAACTTTGAAACTTCTAAACTTGCCTAATAGCATATGTGTGACACAAATTAGTTTTTGCTAATGTAATTATGACATGGGAAAATGTCTGTGAAAAACAAAGCACTGGAAAATGTTTCATTTGGGGAAAAAGAATCTGCTCCACTTTCCTGTTGCAAGTGGTAGCTCACTTACTTTGCCCTCACAAGATTCGATTCCTAATTCTAAAAGAATAAGAAATGGCTTCTGACACTTTCCACTGTCCTCGAACAAGAGAAAAAAATTCCTCTTACACTTCCCTTTGCGTATTCTTATTTGTGTGCCTTCATGATTATAAGAAACATCCCATGAAACAGATCTAGTCAAGCAATTAAAATAAATAAAGATGAGGCTGTGGCAGGTTCAAGGGCTCCAAGTCTAGGGGCGGGGTACTCTTGTGACCCAGAACGACCTGCCTGACACCTTAGGAGACTAGAGGCAATAGTTCAGTGCACCTATAAGACAAAGCAAAGTTTGCAGTTCTGCACAAGTCCGTGGGCTTCCACAACCCCTTTGCCCCTTTCTCTGTGCCTCAGGAAAGGAGGCAAGGGAATTCTGTTCCTGGTTTGTGACAAAGGGCACTTTTGGTCCTGACACCCACACACTCAAAACTGATTCGTACAGACCACCTTTGTTCATTAGCTAGGATACTGTGCTTGTGAACAAACTGTGGTTTGCATAAATCATGCTTTCCCTTTTCTTAGATGTAACTGGTAAATCTGGCTCATTGCACTGTGAAACTTCCCATCTCCTTGCGCACTAAAGGGAAGAAGATGAGAGAGCATGTGAACCCAGGGTTCACCACAACTTGTCCGTGTAACCACAATCCATAGCTAGGCCATGTGTTTCCCTCCTTGCTCCATCAGTCCCGTGAATCCTCTGGAGTTTCTGCCAGATGGAGAAAGCAGGACACCTCCAAAAAGGCAGCTCAAATAGGCAAATACAGTTGGACCACTGGGGCTCAAAAGCAGGTGGTTCTGCTGTTGCACATACTTCTGCCTCTGAGCTGTTGAATGAAGAGATGAAGTTTGAAGATGTGGGCAATACTAAGAGCCAGACCGAGTGGCAGGTTTTAAAGGCACTCAGAGACCATCCTGGCCAATATCACTCTGCAAGGCAAGATAAGTGCCACGTCAGACTTTCCCAGATCATTCTATCTGGATGCTATGCTTTAAACAGCTTGCTTTTTTTTTCTAGAGATGACCCCTTTATATTCCCTTTCACTGCTTTTTCAGATGTTTTGGTCACTTAAAACAAAATACATCTTCTGGTGTCCAGTGGGTTATTTTCTTCTGCAGTCGAATACCTTCAGCAAAAGCAAACTCCTTCAGCTCCGAAAAGAAACAATCTGTATAATGAAGGGTTGGCCCGATTCCTGGATTCTTAGCAACCCAGAACAAAAGCCAAGCAAAACAAAACAAAAGGCAGCCACAAAAGAAAACAAATAGCACATAAAGGTATAAATCCGCTGATGGACAAGGCTTTCATCCTGCAATTTCTACCATTAATTCTTAAAGGTAAACACAGCAACCCAGCCCCCAGGGCTTTTGCCTACAGGGTCCTAGTGGATAAAATTATGCTACTATGCAAAGGAAGACTCCTGCTCATGTGATCCATCATCTTGAGATGTATGTTTAGCAGAGACCTAGGGAAGCTCAAGGAGATCTGGTGGATGTAGAAGAAACTTTCCTAACCTGGTACCCCAGATGTCTCAAGCTAAAAAGCCCACCAGCCCTGGCTGGGGCCAATGGTTGTTGGGCCCCATGCAAAAAACTTTGAAGGGTACCAGGTTGGGCAACACTGATGCAGAAGAGCCATCAGCTCAATGCTGCCTAGGAAAACACTACGTTGGCCAAAGGGGTATGGAACTCTTGCAGTGGGTACATTCAGTTAAGGAAGAGATCTTGGAGACGGCATTGCAGTGGTGGCATGGATGAATGCAGGGCAGGTAGGTCCAGTGGCAAATGGAGGGCAAAGATGCAAACCAATGGCAGCACAGCAGCATCTTGTAGATTAAAGTTCTTGTTTTCCCTGTTCGCATGTCCCCGAATGCCAAGCCTAGGCTATTGGCCACCCCAGTGGTCACAAAATGCACAGAGGTCATAGAATGTGCTGTGCCAGGCATCCAGGTCAGGAAGGGGTGCCCAAAAGAGAATGGCCCAAGGGGAGAGCTGAAGGTCAAGGAAGCCATTCAGTCCAAAAGATCAAGGTAAACACCAAATTGAAAAAGTTGTTGTCTGCAACAGAGATCAGGCTCTGGCTGGGCTAATGAACTGCTGCCTAATTAAGTCAGTGTGTTAAATTTAAGGGAGGCCTCACACTGTGCCTGCTGCTTGGACTTCTAATGTGTGTGCTTGATCCTCCTTCTTTCAATGGAGTGACTTCTTCTAGCTATTCTTCCTGCCCATTGGAAAGTTCCCACCAAATGCCACCTTGGGAGCAGCTGCACAAACCATGGAGCATCCCAAAAAGCTGTCCTGAAATAATCCCCCAAACTGGATTTAACTGCCTTTAATTATGAGGAAATTTGCCCCCTTGTGTTCTTTAACAGATCACAGTGGATGTGAGATGTTGAATAATATCAGCAATATTTCAGTTTAAGGTTTGCTTCCTCCTATGTGTGCGTGGCCGGCACCAAAAATTCTGCAGTCACATTTCACCAAGTCAGCAGACCAAGCAAGGGAACCACAGTGGGTCCATCACAGCCTTGAGGGCCTGGATGGAGAATCGTGGTCTCACTTATTTTATTTTTTTTATTTATTAAAACATTTTTATGTCGCCCCATTCGCCGAAGCCTCGGGGCGGCTTACAACAATAAATTACAATAAATATAAACATTAAAAATCCAAAAAATACAGTATAAAATAAGCCGCCCTGGCCAGATAAGATCAAATAATACTAACAGTTAAAATGCCGCTTAAATAAAAAGGTCTTCGCCTGGCGTCGAAAAGCAAATAACGACGGCGCCAGGCAGACCTCTCTGGGGAGCGCATTCCATAACTTAGGCACCACCGTGGAGAAAGCCCTCCTCCGAGTAGCCACCCTCCTAATTTCTTTCACGGAGGGTTCCCGGAGAAGGGCCTCCCCCGCCGATCTCAAGGGGCGGCTGGGCATATATGGATGTAAGCACTCCTTCAGGTAACCAGGACCCAAGCCATTTAGGGCTTTATAGGTCATTACCTAACATAACACTCTCTTCATACCTGTAGCAGCTTTCAGTTGACCTAGTTATGCACAATCAGCCCACACCAACCTTTTCCATTAGGTGCAGGCTCCCCCAGCATGTTGCCCTTCAGATATTCTGGATTTCAGCTTCCATCAACCTCAGCAAGCATGGCCAGTGGTCAGGAATTTGGGGCAGTGTAGTTCAAATCACCTGGAGGCCAACTTGGGGAAGGCTGCATTACTGCTTCATTTGCTGAGCCAGAGAACTACAAAACCTTCTTATCGTTACGTGCTAAGTTTACTTGCAAGCCTCTTTTTCATCACCTTTCCATTCCTGAGACCCAGTACTGACTGGTCCGGCCTAGCTGTATAGCAGAACTAGGCAGGAGAGCAGCCTCCCCAACCTCATGCCCTCTACATATGACATAGCTGACCGTCACATGTTAGGACTATGCCGCCTCAGGTTCTAAGTGGCGGGCACTATTTTTGACCACTCCCCTGTGCAAAACATTCACACCATAGAAATGCAACACTAACATACAGTATAAATGTGTAACATTACAGCATAAAATAGGAGTCAAATCCAGAGTAAAAGCTAAGAGCAGCACAAGATTTAAAATTCAATAAGGGATTTAAAACTGAGACTGAACCTAAAATTTCTGGGGAAATGAGGTCTTCACCTGGTCTCAGAAAGGGTACAATGCAGGTGGAAAAGCATCTCAGGAAAGTTCCTATCTATAGCCAGGCCACCACACTGGAAAGGACTGGCTAAATTCCACAGGGCAGGGGTTCCATGGCAGGTCTGCTGAGGATGATCTTAGGGTCTGGGCAGGTATATATGGGAGGAGACAACCCTTCAAAAGCTGGCCCCAAGCCATTTAGAGCTTGCTAGTACGGCACTTTGAATAGGGCCTCAACATGGCCTGGAAGCTAACATACTGGCTTCATAGGACCACACTATCCAGTCCCCATTAACAATCTCACTGTCCTCTTTATGGCCAGCTGGAGTTTCTGGACTGCTTTCAAATGCAGCCCCATGGCTAACATATTGCAAGAATCCAATCAAGAGCTTACAGTTTAATTGTGCCTAAATGTAGCTTGGCTATCCTTGTCCAGATAAGGATGTGTTTGGCATAGCCACCTAAGCTGATAAAAGATGCTCCACACCATTGAGTCCATCTATGCCTCCACTGACAGTGCCAGATCCAATAGCATGTCCAGCCTGAACAATGGAAAGGGAGGAAATGGAAATGTTGATTCCCTTCCTGCAGGATGAAGTGGTACAATTTATTTTACCACTTGACAGTTCTCAGTCTCAGCTCCTGACCATGTGTCTGACAGATCGAATTTACATCACAGTTCTGATTTGCTCCTGTATCTACATCTTCCTGATTGTTCTCACAAGGATGCTAAATGGTATGAACATATTTGATTCCTACATCTCTCAAAAAATGAAGCATCCCATCAACATCCCACTTTCTTCAGTAGTAATAAAATCCCCGACCAGTTGTGCACCCTATTGACCTGCTTCCCTTTTCAGCCTCAGCCAAAAAAAGATTTTTATGCTTTTTTGCTTGTGCTCCCATTGCTCTCCTTCATCTATTATTTATTATTTAATTCCGTAATTGCATTATTTACAGTCAGTCAGGGATGCACTTTGTATGAAAGTCACTATTCAAATTAAAATTGTATTGTGTTGCGGTGCATTATGCACTGGCCCTGGATTCTTCAAGTGACTCAAGACTGCTAAGAGAGGCACTTATTCACCTTACAGAAGCACAATAAGCAAACTGGTATATCTTAGGGATGTGAATTAATACAGTTTTCTCACCACAATAATGTGCTCAAATTATCTCTGAAATATCTGAAAGCGGCAAGGCTGCATAAAAGTATTTTTTTAAAAAAATCCTGACAACCAGATATAAAAGCTCACATAGTATTTTTTCACTGAAAGAGAAAAAGAGGGAGCATTTTATGTAATTCAGCACAAAGATAGTCTCCTCAAAGTTATGCTGAGGTGAATCCACCTTGGGAACGTATATGATCCGTTTCTGTACCTGCTCCCTTTATTATTTGTTAAGTTATTTGTCATGTATTTCTTAAAATACATGAATAAAATACACACAGTGGAGGGAAATGGTCTAAAATTCAATTCATTGGCTTATTGTTTGTGAGCTCCACATGAGAGAAAATACTAAGGACAGAATATAGCAAAGGTTTCTATAATTGCACTTCACCAGCAGAATGGGGTGATGCACTGGGTATAAATGGAATTGGGAGCAAATGGAATGGGGAAGGTCGTTCACTGAAGTCACGGCCAAAGTGAGGACACCAGAGCTGCACAGTAACTAATGGAGGTTCATGAGAAAGGAAGTGACACATCCCACATTACAGAAGGCACCGTCTTCTCCGCCTGGAAACAGGAATTCGAGTGCCTTTCACATTCCATTGGCTTCAGCGGCATCGTTTTCCCAGCAGAACTGGCTGTGATCTGGGTAGTTATTTTCTTTTTTACAAAGGGAAAAGTTGCACAAAATTCTGGCTTCCAATCCACAATTTGTTCACATTTGTGCAAATTGCAATGCAGAGAAAATTTGCAGAAAATTTGCAGATTTGCAGAAAATTAAAAGTAACTGTCAGAAATTTGAAGTTGCCAAGGCAGAGTGTGCCCAGTTGCAGGAAGGGGGGAATGTGTCAATACTTTTTGTGTTAAGTTCCCCAAGAAGAACAACTACAGAAACAACTACAGTTTGAATGTAATGTGTTGGCCCTGAATTTTGCAAATAACACCAGAGAGAGACAGTTCCCAGCTTCAAATATTTGAAACAATTCCACAGAAGCCAAAACTACCCCTGACTTGGCCCATTTTGGGCTGTTGGGTTGGACCTGTGCTGAAGGTCTGTCAAGTTTAAATACAACAGGTTTTCCAGTGTCATATTATCCAAATATGCAAGATATATTACATTACTTCTAACTAATGAGCTACATATGCAAAGGACTATCCATCAAAACATGTTTTTGTGGACAACATCAATGCTGAAACCTCAAATCTTGAATAGTGATGATGTTGCAAGGGTAAAATTTCTCCACAGCAAGTCTGACAAACTGGAACTTCCCTTGACTAATTTATAAATCACTTCCAAACAAACATACGGACATTCAGATTATATGTTGACACTATTAAGGTAAAACTTAATCACCGTAGGATACAAGGTTTGCCTTCTGTTCAGGAAAGAAAGTAACCTTTCATGAAAGGAACCCAGGAGAGCTGGCTTCTAGTCCCCACTGAACCATGGAGCCAACTGGGTGACTTTGGGCCAGTCACAGAGCTCAACCTACTTCACAGAGTTGTTGTTGTGAGGATACAATAGAGCTATGTAAGCTGCCTTGGGTTCCTCATGAGAGGAAAAAGGGGCAGCATATGAATGCAGTGTAACCATCATCATCACCACCACAACCACCACCTAATTCCTTGTTAAAGGTTGAAACCATTTATGGGAATAGTAGGAATCGAAAAGGAGCTTGGAACCTGAGATACAAGCCATTTGCACTAGGAGTACGTATTATCAGGTTCGAATGTTTGCATGTGTGTTGTGAGCATGGGCTTGATGGCCCCTCCTTGAGCTTTGATCCTGGGAGTACTTTCTAAGATAAGGATGTTAGTAGCACTTCTCAATAATGGCCTATAGTTTTTACACAGCCCCATAGGAAACACATCCTAAATATATATTATAAACTTAATTCCTAGCATAAACATTCGATGAAACTGGCAGGCTGAAAGGTTCACCATCTTGCATACTTAATGTTATGCCAATCTGCTTCATGAATATATTTTTTCTCAACAATCAGAGCACATTAGAGGAATACAGGACTGCGCATGCAAGTGAGAGCTGAATGAAAAAGACAGAGTGATACGTTAGCCCCACCAAAAACAAAAAAAGCTGTGATGCCTTGACCTGCCTTTAAATTACAGCTGTCCTAAAATAATGCCCCCAATTCCAGTGACTAAAATTGCAAGTGGTCCAAATGCTGGCAAAGCAATTGCCAAATTATAGTAATTGCCACCACAGCAACCAGATTTTATTGAGACCGCACACCCAAATAAATGCCTCGTGGCTACCCATTCATCTAGCAGCTGGAAAGATGACACTTGACATTTGGAATCTTTCCTGTGAAGATTGCTGCAAGGCTTTTCCCATTAGCTTCATGGTGAGATGGTAAGGTCGAATAAGCTCCCTCAAAACCTGCAAAGGGTAGCGGAAACACTCTGCTATTAAGCCCACTTGATCTAAAATTCCAATTGACAAGCTACGAATTGTCAGATTTCCTCCAATGCTTTCAGTATATTCCAATTCCACAGGCAGCGTGTGCTTTATTGTGCAGATCCAGGTCTAACAAGGCATTTGGGGCAGAAACAATGATGCACTTAGAAGCAAAGGGCTTATACATCCTTTGCTCATCAGAGACGTTGGTCAGGTGTTTGCCATGGTGAGCCCCACGAGAAGCCAGATGACCAAATCATCTTCAGAAGGCATGATGCTAAAACATCTGGATGGGAGATCGGCTAAGAACACTGAGCTCTCGGAAGGAAAAGTGTGATAAATGAAATGACTGGAAGTGAATGGCATACATGTGCCAGGTAACCGAAACCAGCTGACTCCAGTGCGTGTTCACACATATCCTCTCAAGACATGGCATACTTTCTGCTGCTTACAGGGAGATTCATGTGTACATAAAGCAGATGAATCTGTCAGATGCAGTGTTAATTCCACCCACAGTTGCCTCATATTCCACAGCATATTAGCAAGGGTCCATACCGTTGATTTGGGTGCCCTGACCCACACGGGTGTTTTCTGAAACCAACTGACATTAAGCGCTGGAGAGTGTTCCATGAGCTCATCAGTTTGTCTCTCTGAAGGTGTGTGTTGGCATGTGAATTGCCCAGCCTTCAGGGCAAATTAGGCACCCACTTATCCTGCAAAGCTCTTGCAAGTTCCTGCACCGAAGCATTTTAGACCTTTGGATCATCACTTTTAATCTTAATGCAGGTTGGGATGTTCAGCATGAGCAAACCAGTCCTGTAACAGCATAAAAGCATGTTTGGGGAGTGTTCTGAAAATGACGGAAAGCCACAGTGCCAGGGAGAGCCAGTGTGGTACAGTGGTAAAGAGTGCTGAAGTGGGACTCAGAAGGTCCAGGTTTTGGTCCCCACCTTGCCATGAGACTCACTGGGTGATGTTGGAGCAGTCATGTACACTTTAGCCTAACCTACCTCACTGGGTTGTTGTTGGGAGGACTAGAATCCTATAAGCTGCCTTGGCCGCCTTGCAAGAGGAAAAAGGCAGGATATACATGTAATATTAAACTAATAATAATAAATAAACAGAGCACATCACAAATACAGACACAAAATCCATAGCAGTGTGAGAATGAATTCTGTACTTCAAAAACTCCTTTTGCAGATGTTGTTAGTGTGACCCTCGTGCTGAAGATAAGCAGATAGATCATCTCCATATAGAACTGGTTGAGATTCTATTATGTTTGCCAAATGGCAACGAACAAAGCACAGCAGGAACTAGCAACTCCCTAACTGGTTCTTAGGGAGTTCAGGATGGAGATGAGCTTTACAGAGATTCTTTGCTTAGGGCTGGTGGCCTGCAGACCAGCCAGGGAGCTTACAGACATGTGGCCAAGCACTGTGCATGCACAGGTGTTGTGGTTATTCCAACCCACTGATTATGCAGAAGCCTTCACTTAGCAGACTGATTGAAAACAATCCTTCTTGGTGCAATTCCTTGTCTGCCAGCAGACAAAAAGCAATAGCAAAACCCTGGAAAGGTGGGGAGAGACTGAAGGAGATACAGTCCAGTGGAGGGTCTTCCACTCTTGGTAACTTCTTTCCCATAATGTATGGGAGATGGATGGAGGCACCAGATGAGAGCGCATCAAGGTTTTCTTGGGTACAGAAGGGGAATTGTGGGTTTCCAAAAAAGGGGGTGTATGTGGCAGGGGTGGGGGCTAACACAGCCACCCTGGAAATTGTGGGTCTCCAAACAATCAGGTAGGCAGTCTGTGCAGGGCTAAACTAGCTGGACTAGCTGGACTGTATTTCCTATTCTATTCTATTTGTCATTTGCCACTGAATTTCCACTTTGAACTGCTGGTTCCTTTGTGCTCAGAATCTGACCACCCTGTTTCCAGGCTGCACTGCACTTTCCTTTCACCATAAGGCAGGCTGCTTGCTTTGGCTGTGGCAGGGAGACTCCCAAGGAGGCATGCCACAATATTGATCATACACACACAGATATGGCAAGCAAGCTGCAAACATGCCGAGCCATATCTAAGGTAGCTATGTTCTCCTAAGGACACAAGGAGGCTGCAGAGAAGACTCACACAAGAGACCATAGTGGGAGCCTTGGCCAGTTGTTCCCAAGGGACCAGGAGACTGAGGTTACTGTCCTGTCACTGGTGCCAGTTTTGCCTCTGCTGCACCACCAGACCCCCATGGCAATTACTGCCAGGCTGCAAATACCTGCAGTAGCAGATCTAGCAGCTAGCCTCAAGTGCAATATTAATATTTCAATTGAAATGCTTCCCTAAATTGAATTGAAACTCAACTGAAATAACTTTGGATGGACTAGCAGCCCACATTCTATCATTTGGAATATTCTGATGGATACTTTCTTCCAAAAGGAGCAATTTGAGGCAAATTTCACCATATATATATATATATATATATCTTATCTTAATAAAACTCCAGCAGCATTATAACACCCATTTTTCCCTTCTTTTGAAATCTACTGTCCTCTAAAGTCCCTGGATTAAAGTACTGTAGAGCGACACTCTTATTTGTTAAAAAATTCTTACAGAGATTGATGGCATATAGGCAATTGGGTCTAATTCCACATAAGTATTTTGCCTCAAAGCACTCAGTACAATTCTCACTGAAATGAGTAGAGCTAGAACTGATGGATAAATGCAAAGATCACGATCTGGATGCTGTAAATTACCCCATGAGTGATAACCAAAGTGGCATCATCCTAAACATTTTAACAAAATAACATGGCTGATTTCTTACTGCAGCCATGCATTCAGCTCCTTCCTTTACCTTGGCTGAATATAAATGGGATTTTTCTCCCTGCCCCAACCCCCACTGTAGTTTTAACGATGCAAGAGAGGTAAGCAGTCAATATTACTGGGTAACTGTTCTATTAAACTAAAATTCTCCCTTAAGAATTACTGGAATGTACCACCAATATTCAACTTGAAAAACAAGTATGTAAGGAACAGCTGCATATTCTCCCCACCCCAAATGGCCACTTCTTCTGAATAAAAGTGCCACCATTTGGGCTATGACAAAGACTTGCTCAGAAAAACTGAGCTGATATTCACAAGTAGGAACAGCAACACATCTAACTATAGCTCATAAGAATGGCTAGACATTTACTTATCTATGCACACTTGGCTCCTGGCTCCCTGACAACAGAAGGTTCACCAAACTTCATTTACTTTCCCTTATGCATCTTTTATCCACACATCCTGCTCTGAGAACTCAGCAAACTTGACACCAGCTCCTTCCCTTTTTCATCCCACTGCTGCCTTCACAAATGAGAAAGAAAGAATCACCCCCTTCAACATGTACATAGCACACACTGTGTCCTCCACTATTTTGTGCAGTTTTCAGTGAAACCTCAGATCCATTCCCTGCTTTACTCTACTGAACAAGAGTAGAGTAGAGCAGTCTTCTCATCCTTCTCTTGCTCTCTTTCTCCAGTCATTTTGTATTCTAGAAGCTCATTTTGTGGTACCCGACAGCTATTTAATGTGCCCTTAAACCCTTGTTTTTGCTGCAACAGAACCAACTTAGAAAATGGCAAAGGCAGTCTCTTTACAACTTTAATGTGCATTTTGTTTTTGAGGGGTTTTGGGATTGGCTTGGCTTGGCTTCTGTCCTGTCCCCCTTCCCCTTCCCCTTCCTTCCTTCCTTCCTTCCTTCCTTCCTTCCTTCCTTCCTTCCTTCCTTCCTTCCTTCCTTCTTCTTTTGCAGAAATCATGGAGGAAACCCATGTCATCATTTCAAAATGGATGTATAAAAATAATATACTGCCAGAATATATGTGCTCATATTGCTTCATCACATCCCAAACAAATTCTCTTGAGTCACACAAAAGTGTGGTTTTCATTCTGCATGAAAGTTTTGGAAAGGAATTCACTAACAGAAGGGAATATATGCAGTTTTCTTTACAATAATGAGTGGCAAGAAAGGAACAGGAACATTTCTAAGGTCAAGAGGGAAGAACACCTAGTACTATGGGCTGTTGTAGTAACCGTTTCTGCAAAGAGAGCAGACCATCATTCCCAAGGAAAATACAAAATGTATGTCTACATAGACCAGTCACATGGTCCTAAAGGCCATGGTATAAACACTCTGGAAAAATAGAGGCTGCTTTTGTATATATCCACATATAATTAGATTTTGTTGGAGAAGCACTTGGTTGACTGATGTTCCTTACAATAACACACTCATTGTATAGGAAAAAGCTTCAGACTTTGCAGCCAATTTCCATCGTTCTATAGAGTGACCCACCTCACACACTAAGAATCACAGCTCCACTGTGTTACCAAATGGGGATTTGCTTCATAGATGCAAAAATGAGTTAATGGTTACCTGTGAAAAGGCTGCCCCCATAAGCTTCTACTGCTCTGGAATGAATAGCACAGGTGCACAAGGGCAAGAAGTGTTTACCCACCATTAAGCCACCATATAGTTTAGAAAAACTAAACCCTCTCTCCATTTAAATATTAATTCAGCATTTAATTATGGATGTTTGTCAACCTGGATAGTTAAAAACTGATTAGTTAGAAATTGAAATTACTGATCACAGGTGGTTGGGCAAACAGTATCACCAAATTTCTTTCTCTTTCCTTTTCTTTTTGTACTAACAGCCTCATCTATATGATCTGCTGCGTTCTACAGGTTGCATCTGTCTTACGGCTTGTTTACTATCCTTTTGAGGAGCAGAACGAGTGAAGAGCAAGACACGCAAACTTCTCAGCCCCAGCAGAAGAACGGCTCTTTCACCTCTTGAGACACGTTCCGTCTTTCCACAGGTTAAGGGCCCTCTTGCCTCCCGCATGTGGTCTCTTGTGCAACTTCTAGATTTATCTCACAAACAGGCAGTTTTCATTGTGCAGAGGCCCTTGTTTGCATCTCTATGTATTTTAGAAAATGCCGGTGTGATCACACCCTATACATAATAATTTCTGCTCCAGGTGACAATGCTAAAAGTATTCTTGTTTTTTTTAAATCCCTCCATGCTATTCAGTGCTGTGCTGTTTTAATATTTATAAGTTGTTTTTCCAATTACCTGAGTAAGGTGTCTTATGCAGTGTATTATGCATTAGTTGTATCCCCTTTGGGTAGAAATCAGAACTGATGAGTAAAAGTATTTTTTCCCATTGCTTAACATAAAAAACACATTAAAATTGATAACAGTCACATGCATACCAGCAGCAGTCACTTTTAACTTACTAAAACCTTTGTCATTATGTTCCTGTAGTTTTTAATTATCTAACCTTAACCCTGTTGTCAGACTTATAATGTATCAACCTGCATGGACGATCTTGGAATTACATTATATCTGTTTTTTGAGTGGAGACAATCTAATAAGATGAGGAATGGGTAGGAAATCTGAACCCAACAGGGTGAAATCAAGATAAAGCCAAAGAAGACAGCATTGTAGACTTGCCTGTATGTATTTGTGCATGTACCATGAAGCTTGTTTGCCATCATTCACGGATTCCACTGTAGTGTTGGCCAGACCACTAATGTCGCCTCCTGCAAAAATCCACGGCTCACTTGTTTGCATGGTCTCCGGATCAACTTCAGGGAGGCCCCATCTGTTAAACTTGAGAGGATGAAGAGCTCCTTTAACTGTATTAAAAGGAAAGGGGGGGGCAGAAAAGGTAGATGATACAGATGTGTAATTAACATGAAAACACCAGTTTAGATGATAAATGTTATCAGGGTCTTGCAGCCTTGAACTCCAAATTCAGGAGCCTGTGGCCTTAGCAGATACTGTGCACTGTAGACTTCTGGATCGACCTGCCCTAGCATACAGCTTAGGAACTTGCTTCATCCAGTGTCTGGAGCCCATCTCTTGAAGTCATTACCATTGAGTTTGGAATGACCATGAAACAACTTCTCCAACACCAAGTTCCTGCCACCACAGATATCTCCTTATCTTTTCCCCAAATTTATTTGTTTGCAACTCTAGCACTGAGTGGAGAGATTCTGCAAAACCTCTTTTCTTCTCTGATGTTGATCACTTGGGTGCCAGGGAAACTTGGACATGGAGTTCTCTGGGAGACCTCAACCTTTCTATGGACATTGGGTGCCCTGAAGAATTATATTCCCAACCCTGTTGGTATAGCTTATGATTTGGACACCCACTGCTCTGCCATGGTCCCAACCCACATAATGGCTGGGATCATAGACCATTCTGCATAGATATAATGCAAACAGCTCACAGAAAACCTTTCCCCCCGAGAGGCTTGCTTTCTATGCACAAAGAATGTTGATTCTTGTGGAAGAAGTCTCACTGATTTCAGTCTGATATAGCCCTATAGCAGGTGAAACAGCTTTATCCCGTCACCTGCTGCTTCTGCCAATGAGGCCAATCTGAAGACCATACAAAGCAGGTCAACTCTGTCTCATGCCTGTGATGGTCTAATGGCAGACGGAAGCTTAATAAGCTAAAGAAGATGATGTAGGAGGTACTGTCAAGATTATGTTGAAAATAAACTTTAAAACAGGTGCTGCTTGAAATGACTTCTTTTCATTTCAACTCTGCAGTGGGTACAGAATCATCTCTTCCCCCTCCCTGCTATGGCTTTGATATCGATCTGGTAACCCCACACCTGGTATAAAAAAAATTGTATTTCCATGGCAGAGGGAAGGGTTAAGCCCCCCCCCCCCCCCCCGCAGGCCAGGATTCCACTTTGGATCATATTCCTGGCACTTACTCTAGAGCAAAAAAATAAAAATGCCATAGTTGCCAACTACATATTTCAAACTAGTGTCAGTTTTGCGCCTCAGCTATAAAGGTCTCTGGGTGATACTGAGTTGTCTGTTTTCTTGGAACCCAGCCTAACTTTTAGGACTGTTTTAAGGTTAAAAAAGGGGGCGGAGGGGGTCACGTATGTTGCCCTGACCTTCTTGGGAGAAGGGGGAAAACATGCACATAATGAACAAGTAAATAATAGATACAAGAAATAGGATCAGGGAACAGAGGGACCCCGATATGAATTGTGATAAAATTGAAGCTTTCCCCCTTATTCCTTATGACAAAAATAGTATCCAGGGCTTTTCTTTAATGTGATCATCTCTATTTTAGGTTATATACTCAGGGAAAGCTATCTGAGGGCAAGCCAGCCAGGACACCAGCCAGCCAGACGGACAGATATACAGACTGACTGACTCGCTACTTAGTATATCCAGTCTCAGACTAGATGGCCCAGGGGACTCCTTCTGACTTGTTCTGTTCTGTTTCTATAGCTTCACAGTAAGGCATCTGGATACAGGCAGTGTTTTAGAACATCTTGATACCATGCATAAGGATGTGTGATTTTTATGTGGGTATTATTCTATCGTAGAGATTTTTTTTCTGTATGAATTTGTGTGTGTGTGTACGCACATGTGCTGACCATCCCTTGAGGACATGCCACACACAGATGCAGATTGCTAAGGCCAATTAAACTGATGTAGCTGTGCTGTCATATATGTAAAAGAGAAACCTGCTGGTATATTTCTCAGTTGTCACAAAACAGCGTCAAAGATGCATCCTGTTTTCACTAGAGATGAGAACATGTAGTTGTGCTTTGCCTCGCGAACCCTCTGAAAAGTCAGGAATGGGGTTTTCATGGTTTCCCACTCTGGATCTCTACATCAGGTGGTTAAATAAAGGGAAAGAGAAAGGAGCAAGGAAGGAGGATGAGAATGGTGCTGGAGGTTTGCCAGAGGCAGACAAGCGTGGTGAGGAACTTCACATAATAATTTCCTGAAAAATGGGCTTTCAAGGGGGATTGGAAGTGAGAATCCCTAGACAAAGCACGATCCATATATGTTATATGCAAGAGCGTTGCCTAGGCTTTCTTAGAAGCTTTTGTGACAGATGATTCTGCAGTGGGAAAGGCAAGCAACTTTTACTGTTTGAAAGGCAGCTGGAATCTTCAGCATGGAATTACTATTAGTAGGAGGAAAAGATCAGCCAGTTAAGCAGGTTTTGACTGTGCACTTATATAGCTCCTTACCATAAAGGCCACTGACATGACTGAAAACACTGACAAAAGAATCTGGGTGGACAGTGGGTGGGAGAAGAGAAGAAAAACGAATTGGACACAGGCGCTATCTCAAACTACCTTGGAAGGAAATAATAATTAGACTCTATATCTCATTTTTGATTCAGTCAACAAAATGTTATTATGACAAATTAATATGAATACCACATAGGGCTGCTAATACTGATAATGCCAAGCACAAAACATTTTGAAATCCTGAATGCTAAGATAAGGTACTGATGGTTTAGATAAAAATATAAGAAAAAGAAACTGCTTTGCATGTTTCAGCAGCTAATTTTAAAACTGGAAATACTGTGTCACTTTCAGGATCAGAAGTGATTAGTCTCTCTTAAAGTCCCATTGCTTGCAAAAAGCTAGACTAAAATAAAATAAACAAAGCACGCATTTAGTTAAGTCCACTGAACTAATTTGCAAAATGCCAAGACTAGATTAGTTTTCTCCTGGTATCTGAATGCAAAACGGTTTAGTTAGTTTAATATTTCTAAGGATAAGGGCCTATCCTTACAGATAATTTCCTAGGATCCTGAATTGTGGTAGGAGAATTCAAGCAAGATGGAAGGATAGTATGTTTAGTCAGCAATTCTATTTGTTAACTTGCCTTCATTCAAAGGAGCTAATACTGGCTTAACTGGGCTTTTCCTTTCATCCTAACATTCTGTCAGGTAGACTGCTCTGAGGGATAGTGACTTGTCTAAAAAGACTACACACATTACCCATGTGCAAGCAGTTTGGTTAGCTGGCAGCAGATAGAATATGCATCTTACCAGGGCTGCAAACCTGGCTTAGTTTTTTAAAAAATTAATGTATTAAAAATTAATAAAATGAACAAAGAAAACAGGTACGAGATATACAGATCAATTTCAACTTGTTCCAGTTTGGATGCAGCTTCAGAAAGAAAACCTATTCTTAGGAACATCTGGTCAAATACATGTTGGGCAGTTGAGATTATAACACAGATAGACTGTTGCAAGATTAGCTATTCCGCTGTTGCAGTCAGAAATAGCGAAGTAGCTGCATTGGGTACCATAGGGCAAGAAGATGACATTTCAATAAGCAAATCATTATACTGATTGTATAATGAAATGATTGTCAGCCTATATCTCTATCACCCTTTAAAACTATTAGTAGGAAAACAACACCATCCATGATCCAATCCTCTGTGCTTATGTGGCTCCTCTTAAACTATTTCTCTCCTCCCATGTTATCAGAGTATTCTGGGAAGAAGCAGGGAGAAGTGATGCAGCTATTGGTAAACTCTTGGCAGTATCCAACAGGGACACCACACTTGTGCAGTTAGAATCAGAGAATCTGAGAACAGTAGGGTTTCGGAGGGGCCATCAGGTCCAATTCCCTACTCAATGCAGGACTCCACATTAAAGCGGCTCTAGCACATGGCTGTTCAGCTGCATCTTGAATGCCTGCCGAATCTCACCTCTCAGGGAAGTGGTTCCATTGTCATATTGTTCCAACAGTCAGGAATAGGTGGGTTTTGATTGCTTGTTGCTTTATTGTTGAGCCAGAATCTGACACCCTGCAATGTGAGCCCACTATTCCACGTCCCGCACTCTGGGATGATTCAGAAGATCCTGGCCCTCATCAGTGTTATAACCTTTCCAGAACTTCATATGCTTCTGTGCTATCGCGTCTCAGATCAGTCTTCTCTACTCAATAATAAACATGCCAGTCTCTTGTTATATGGCTTTGCCTACAGTCCCCTGATCAACGTTGTTGCTCTCCTCCAGTTTGTCTGCCTCTTTCTAAAAAGGTGTCCAGAACTGGACACAGTACTAACGATGAAGCCTAATCCAAGCTGAGTAGGGGGGAAGTCATGCTTCATGGCACATGCCACTCATATAAGCAATCTCCACCATAACCGTAATGGCATGAGCTGCTGCGATAAATTTTCTAGACAAATGCATCACTTATGCTATTGCTGTGGCACTAGAGGTTACACGAGGTCAGGTGCATAAGCACAGAAGCCTCGTTGGATACTACTGCACGGATCACCATTTCAAGGCATTTCTTAGAAATATTGACAGTATAGAAAAACCTTGAATAAGTAAATAAACAAATAAAATAAGACACTGCTCCGGCAACTTTTATTGGAACGACGAGTGAAAGATGGTTAATGTTGTTCGTAAACTATGTTGTTAAAAGCACCATCCCTGAATGAGGAGCAGACAGCTGAGCCATTCTCCAAATGCTACCTGTAGGAGTGGCATTGCCACTACCTCTTGTCAGAGGAAGCAAGACCAATCCTACTTTTGGGAAGAGAGATGAATAGACACCAAAGTACGGTAAAGCAGTTTAGCAGAGACAATCCAATGAAAACAAAACCAGTTTGGTGCTCATATCCCCAAGAGAAAGGGAACAGCTTACATAGAGACAGAAGGCAAAGGAGTCGCCTAACTCTAGCAAGATGCCACAGAAGCAGTTTTGCTCAATTTGGGATCCTTGCCAAGAAGCCAAGCAGGTCCCTCGCAGCCCTTCTCTCCTCAGTGCTCCTCTCATCATGAGGTATGTCCTACTGCTTGGTCATCGGTTTAAGACACTTGTGGGTCTTCTAAAGTGCCATTCTATTGAGAAGAAATATGGGGGTGCCAGGTGAAGGAGAGGCAAGAAGTGTTTGAAAAACATGAAGTCTTTAGGATACCCTGGCTTAACCAACTCAGGCCAATCTTTAGTGGCTTGTTAGAAACTAGTGTGAGTTTTTGTCACACTCACCCCTGGAGCTAACTGAAACAAAGTATAACAAACCTGAAAATGGCTGCAGTATGGCCCACACTTGCCCTGGCTAGCCCATGGCTCTTGGGCCCCTAACAATATCACCTGAGCAGCGAATGCAGAATGGACAACAGCACTCAAAATTTACCAAGGGACACCAGGATAAAGGCAGAAATCAAATACACCACATTGCAGGTCAAGACATCTATTTGTGTCAAATGTACACAAATAGGAAAGCACCAGCCAATTATAGACCACTTTGAGGAGGGAAAAACCAGAAATATTGAGATATATTGGAAAGCCAGAAAATATTTTAATTAGCAAAACAAATCAAATGGAAAAGATTCCTCAAATAAAGCTTTAAAAGTGACACAGTGTGTGCTTGACTACCATGACTAATTATGTATCCATGTAATGTGTGTTCAATTTGGGCTTATTTAAATAGCAGAAATGCTCATTAGCTGCAGTATATCTGTGAAGCCTCAGTAAACAGTTTAATGGTATTTTATGTTTAACCAATTTCATAAGTTCCTGTAATTTTGGCGTTTGCAGCTCATTAATGTTATTTTTGATATGCATCTTACAGACTTCTTTCACTGAAGCTGGCAGTATATCCTTGACTGCGGTGGGAAAATATAGTGGCTTCTGCTTAAAAACCCTTGGATGGGATAATCAAAATAACAGCAACTTTACAAGATGAGCCAGTTTGGTTTTCATGTTGTGAAGACAAAAATTCAAATTCATCAAAAGGAAAACAAAGGAAAAGAAGACAATAGCAGAATTCTAAATTGATTTCCCTGGCTTGCTTTCTTGGAGAATGTGTGACTGAGCTTTTGCTGTAAAATGAGGTGAGGTTTCCGCATCCATTTTGATATATCATAAAAGGAAGAAAGAATGGCGGTGGGAAGGGGGCAGATAAACAGATATGGAGGGATCAGCAGAAGTGAAAGTCTTGGACTCTCCAACTGTCAGCAACCTGTACCACAAAAATGAGAAAACTGAGGAGTAAAACATGGAAATGGATGTGGGCAAATGCTACGGCCACACAAAAACACTCCTTTGGAAACACATTATCCTCTTCCGACAACAAATCTCATTCCACAGAGAATCAATGGTTCAAATATAATGAGCGAAAATCATGAGTGAGAAGAAGTGATGAGGAGAATCCACAGAGCCATAAGGACCATGCTAATAATGATGATGATAATTAAAATAAGATGTGATATTCTCAGAGCCATATAAAAAGCATCCTTTGCAATGCAGGAACAAATTCTGAAAACATCAGAAATCCATGCCTTTGTATATCATCACATAGAATGATAAATAATATAGAAATGAAATAAATAATAATAGAAATCAAAGAAATCCTCCTCAGAAGGAACACAGTATAAAATTCCAGATATTGTATGAAGTAAGGACTGGATTGCTCAGGAGAAAATATGAGTATCCTTTTGCATATAATAATGATGATGACGATGATGATGATGATGATGAGTATATCCCTTGGAAGTCCACAGAAACTCTTTGCAAAACACACAGATGCATCCTTCACATACCCTGGCACCCACTGCATTAATTCAATCACACACACAACAACAACAAAGTGTAATGATAATAATTAAAATACGTCAGTATATTTTCAGAGGCACACACAGTATCATCCTTTGAAAATGCACGTGCATGCTCAAACCGCAGACCATATTCACAAACCCCAGACTAGACCAAACACAGAAATCTCAAGCTAGACCATACGCATATACATACAAACATGTATACCCCAGACCATATACTTCTACCACAGATGATGCACACACCCACCAAACTAGAACCTCCTCCCCATACACAAACTCTCTTAAAGACTAAGCAGTGGTGTAACTGTAACAGAGCTGCAGGTACTGGTGTGCAGGAGTAACACCGAGCTGGTTGGTGCTGGCTGCACCCGGGCAGGCTACAGTGAGCCTCCACAGTGCCCAGAAGCCTCCCTCCCTCGTTGAGGGAAGCGGCCATCTCTGCTTTGCCAAACTGCAGCTAACATTCTGAGCCGAACCTTCTTTGTTCGTTCGTTTGTTCGTTTGTTTTGCAGCATCTTCACCCTGAAGGCTCCAGGAGCAGCAGGAATGCCCTGAGCATGTGTGGGAGTTCATCTGCAGAGCTGCATAATGGAAGCCATGGAGGTACTGGGAGTTCTAGGAACAGACAGAGCAGCAAGTGTAGCCGTAGTGGCTTGGGAGAGAGGATGATGAGGAAGAAGAGAAGTATGGAGAGTCAGAGTCCAGAGCACGCTTGAGCTAGAGCTGGGATTAAGATGGGTTTAAGCAGTCATGAAACACATTTCTATTCAAAACATAAGGAGTTCAAAGGGAAGACCTCTCTTGTGCCCAAGAGAACATGCCTTCCTTGGCCTTGGGCACTTAGACGGGGCACTGGTACTTATGCATGGATTTCCTGCTTCCTTATGACTCCTTTCTCGAGATGTCCATTTGTGCTTGTGCCATTTTCCCACCAAACCTCCTACAAAAAGCCTGGCACCCTCACACACAGACTATTGTATGAAATGGCTTGTCCAGCTGAAATGCTTGGGAAAGTCAAAATAATAATGAACTGGACCATTCTTCAACAGATTTCATATGGAATTAATTCCTTCAAAATGGCCGTTATTTTGGATTAGGGAAAAAAGGGTGAGTCAGGGAAACATCAAGTTGTATAAAATTATGTATGGTGTGGAGAAAGTGAAACAGGGAAAAAATCCTCCTGTAATATTAGAACCTGGGGTGATCCCATGAAGTTGAATGGTAGGAGATTCAGGACAGAATACAGAAGTGCTTCACACAGTGCAGTGCACTTATTGAGAAGAATATGAGCCAAATTCATGCAAGGTATTGCTGTAAATGGCTACCAATCATGTTGGCTATATAGTACCTCCAGTATCAGAAACCTAAGTACACCCATTTCCAGGAAGCACAGTTGGGAGAATGCTAATCCATGCATGTCCTACTCATATGCTTCCCATAATCAGGTGGTTGGAAACTGTGCAAACAAAATGGCGGACTAGGCAGGACTTTGGTCTGGATGGCTCTGACATTCTTGTTTCACCTGGGAAGAAACCCCACCCCAAAATGCATGCTATGTGACATTTGAATGACATTAATGCTTTATCTCCCAATCTGCAAAATAACATCATCTCATTTAAAGGGGAAAGTAATCCACACTCCTCTATTTAAACAGTTTACATGCATTCATTTTTTTCATCCAATACATTCCAAGTTATTTATGTTTGTTTGGTTATTAGTACCTCCAGCTATGCATTTCTGTATCATATGAAGAAAAGCTGGAATTTTCTGTTTTCTCTATAAGGTTCTTTACAGTAGTGAGTATGGAAATAAAATACAGTATTCTGAGCTCAGTTCTGGTGCCAAACTTAAGATTTATCAATGGTTTCTTAGTAAGAGCATATGTGGTATCAACTCCGAGTAAAACCTGGCAAATAATGATAAGCAGAAACTCTGAGTGTAGCTATCCACAAGGGAGGTAAACCTATTCTTGTGCAGCTACTGCGGAAAGGGAAAAAAATAATTACAGAATGATCACGTTGTGCTTCACAGCAGCTGTCTAAAGCAACACTCAGCAACACGGACTTAAAATAGCCTTTTAAAGTAGCTCCTTTCTTTCTTATCTTATTTTAAAATAATTCCAGTGAAAACCATGCACCTCTGTAATTTCTAATTGCCATTAATACCGAAGATATCACATGCATCTGGGCTTTCCATTTTTTTTAGATTTTTCCTCTTGTTTGAATTATTTCAAAGGATGGAAAGCATGTACATATGTCAACACACACTACTGCTTAAACAAGTCACTTGCAACAATATCAGGGCTTCAACAATTTAAAAGTAAGCGCTATGAGGGACCAATAGGAGCTTTGGGGGATTTTTATTTATTTATTTGCACTACACCAGTGAGAACTTGCTTTCTTTTCCTACTGCAGGGTTGGTATGTGCACACCAGCAAAGGGTTAATCCTCCCTTCCTCATGTTGTGTAGTCTCCAATTCAGATCAGAGCAGCCCATTTATATATTTATTACAAATAATCACCTGATTTCACTGTGAGCAATGCATTTAATGTCACGTTTAGTTAGCCCATGGCAATTATGTTGTCATAGCAAAGTACTTCTCAGCTAGAAAGGTAACATTGCTACTGAATCTTCACTGGACAGACAAGGCCACGAGAATGCCATGACAATGTCTAGGTGCAGGATGCATCCAGCATTCTGAATGACCAGAAAAAGAAAGACTGCTTGAGCATAATATCCTAATGGATTAAAATGCAACAGGAAAAGAAAGAGACACTATTCTGTTCACCTTACTTAGCTGCCAAGAGAAGAGGAGGAAGAAATCCCTAGCTGAAGATGCAAATGCATTAACATGAGAAAACGTAGGCAGCTTCTCTCCGATACCAACCTGGCCTTGAAGCTGGCAAAGAGAAAGGTCTGTCCTGCAAAGAGCTACAGTCAACAGAGGCTGAGGACATGTGTCTCCTTCCTGAGAAAGCTCCCGAAGTCACCAGTTGTAATCACTTTATGCTCCTTTCCTTTACTCCATTTGGAAGCTCGGGAAGGGGCCATAGGTAGCAGAGCATGGGTTTTGCGTGCAAAATTCTCCAAGCTTAATACCCGGTACCTCCACAAAGGGCTGGGAAAGAGTCCAGTCTGAAACCCTGGAGACCCAGTGCCAGTCAGTGGAAACAGTAGTGAGGTAGATGGATAGACCAGTGGTCTGACTTGGCAAAAGGAATTTTACTGTATTATATAAATGGGAGCGCTTGCCAAGGCCGTGAACAACCCTTTTGGAGCAAAAGTATTCCCCATGGCAATCAGCAGGAAATTGAAATGCAGAGCACAGAGGATGATGACTTCCTGGAACCCAGAAAGAAATATGGAAATGGGTGGCAAACTATTTGTGCTATGCATTTGATTGTGTTTCTTCTGACTTTATTTTTTTATTTATGCCATTTATTAAAGCCAGTTTAAATATTTCATTTTTGAAAAGTTGCTAACAAATAAATATTTATTATCACAATCATCATCTACAATGAATACATTTCCTGTTGGGGCTGCTGAGACTAGACTGAGAAGAGGTGCAGTGCAGGGAAGCAGGGAAATTAAATCATGCACCGCAGCTATGAGGAGCAAAATTTCAGAGACACCATTTTGAATGTTATGGGGAAAGAGCTTTCTTAGGATGTTTTAGACCACACCTGATAAGAAAAGAATCACACAATAAATTCTCTTAACATACCTGGTGCTGGTTGTTTAGTTAAGAATACATTCAAGAGAAAACCACAGCACCTTGCTATCAGTCTCTCTCCCTTGCTGGCACTAAAGTGCAAACTGGCATCCCTGAATGTTTCTAACAGGCAACACTGGAATAGTTTCTGTCATAGCAGAACTTCAATAAAACATTTTAGGACAAATGGGGAATGGAAGACGCAGATGAACATTCCCCTAAGGAGGAAAGTTCACCTGGTTGTAATCCTAGCTCAGGTGAAGCTCAGCATTAGAGATCCAGTGCTGTTCAGAAGCCCCTCTAACCCCCAAGTCTAGCTGTACATCCACACGCTTATGATCATTTGCTCTTCTCTCTATTAGGTTAGCCAAAACATCCATTTGATCTTCTGCAATGACGCTCTCGCTCTCACTATCTTTCCCTATATATAAATATATTAATGAAAGCTGATATTTAATGATACTGCTGGATACAGCATGAGTTGCTGTGTTCACCCCAGGGCTACAATAAAAGAGCATAAAGAGAATAAGACCACTAAACTGATTGATGCTGCATTGCTGCCAGATGAGGCTATAGCTACGATCGGTGTGATGCAGTGAATCTATATTCAGCATGCTGTATACTAGCCAAGCTTCAAATATACTCTTATAAGACCTAATTAAAGTTAACTTCAGCACTCAGGACTTCATTAGTGATTCAAATGTTGCTGCTTGTCTCTTTTTTGCTCTAGAGCAGCAGAAACAATTAAATCAAATACTTTATGAAACAAAGTACGTGGGAGGAAAGAGAAGCCCAAGAAGGCATGTCTGTGGAAAGGAGCCCTGCCCAGTCAGATCAAAGTTTCGTGTAGCCCCATGTTAAGGAGTATGCCTTCACCTTGTAATGAATGATAATTTGAACCAAATGGGAGGATAATTGTTTGGCTCATTTTTCTTTTTCTTTTCCAAGCAGAACAGATGGGTACTCAGTGGGAATTTCATTCAAGATGTTTCCATTTTCATGAAAGTGGGGCTTACCTGTTTCAGGTGGTAACAGCAGAGCTCATTTCCCTGACTGTTCCTGTAGTGTGGCCAGGTGTCCTACTTTGCAGAGGATGTTCCTCTATTTGAAGGCCTTTCAGAGGACAGTCCTCCATTGGGAGAATTCTTTATTTGAAGGGCTATAGAGTTGAATTCAAATTTATGAGATAATGAACCATAAGAAGGAAGCAAAAGGGTACAGAGGCCTGGAGTGGCCTCTTGGCAGACTGGAAACACTGCCTGAATCTACCAAAAAGGGAAGGAGAAATTGAGTGTTTCCTAGCAAAGATGGATGATAAAGGAAAATGAATTAACTACCTAGGTATTTTATACAATAATATGGGACATAGAGCTTTTCTACATTTATTCATGTGTCCTTAATCACAGTTCTTAATAGGGTAACTAGAAAGCACTGTGATCCTCAAGTTTCACTTCTGTTTATTCAGAACTATTTCCTGAGGGCCCCCCTTTTTCTCAGAATGGGGAAATCGTGGCATTGTGTTAGAACATGAAAATGGTTCTTTTCCCCTTGTGTATTTGAGCTCATCTGCTGTAGAATAGCATCACCTGGCTGGGAGATGCTTCAAGTTGTAGTCTAACATATCTGATGTAACCCAACATGTATTATTTATATGAATTAATAAAAAGTATGTGCTTTTTACAATCAATAAATAAACAGAGTTATAGAAGTATATCTCAACTAATATTTTACCCAACATTATCTTATTGAAATGAACACCATTGTTTTGCCTTCTCTTGCAGGTGAAGGAATTTGAAAAAAACAGAAGCCGAATACAATGCCACCAGGAGGTCCGACACTCTCACTGGTCCCGTGTCTAGCAGGGTCACCCAAGGCAGAATGGTCCAACCACACCGGACTAAGATGCGCCTACCTTCTTGAGAGGTAATGGCCACATTACCAAAAGAGAATGGATAATGCTAATGGTGACTGGGGCAGAGGAACTCCTGAAAAACACCTACTGGGCAGCAATCCCAATCACTATGAATGGGTGTAAAAACTGGACAGAGAGGAAAACTGACAGGAAGAAAACCGGTGAATTCAAAACATGGTCCTGGAGGAGAGCTTTGCAAAGATCCTGGTCCAAGCAAAAGATGAACAAATGGTCCTAAATGAAATTAAGGCAGAGTTTTCCCTGGAAGCAAAACTGAAGACATTGAATCTGTCATACTTCAGACAGATCATGAGAAGGCAAGACAAGCTGGTGAAGACAATAATGCTAGGGAAAAGTAATGGCAGAAGAAGAAGAGGAAGACCAAATATGAGACAGATCGATTCCATAAAGGAAGTCATAGCTTTGAGTTGACAAGAGCTGAGCAGGCTGTCAAAGACAGGATATTTTGGACAGCACTCAATCACAGAGTTGCCTTGAGTCCAAAGTGACTTGATGGCATGTGAAAACAACAGCCATTCAGTTGACAAAATATTTGGACGTGGAAGAAGACTATATGTTAGGAACAAAACAACTCTGTTTTACATGTTCTACCAATTTTTATTGTTGTTTTTAATATATGTTATAGTTTCTATTGTACATTATTGTGTTTCTTTCTTGTGTTGTGAGCCACCCAGAGGTGCTGTGGCACAACTGGGTGGCTTGCAAATATAATGAATGAATGTAGGTATATTTAATTCCCATGGCTTTCATTGGTAAAATGAAAGATGTTCAACCTTCTCTTTGGAGTTCATGGAATTAGAAAGTGGCTAGGTTTGGTGGAACTCTGTATCTTTTTAATGAGAATTACCTTTAGGATCACTCAGGATTGAACCAAAGGCACTAATCACCACATTTGCTTTCAGACGGAAAACCTGATCTTGGTCTTCATTCCAGTTTCCATCTTCATCTTGCTCAGTCCGAACAAATTCCATAGCAACAATCTTTCTTCCTTTGAGTATAACTTTCCGAGGAGAAAGGAAAGGCAGAAATTCACACTTTTCTTCCTTTGCAAGTTCCATCTGGAAGGTGAGGGAAAAGGGTTTTTTTGTTATTTCACATGAGCATGCATGTGCATTGTGGAAGGGTTTAAATTTCTAATCGCTGCAATAGAATCTATTCCTGTGGTTTGGTATATACTTTCTGTTACCGACAAGAAAGATAAACATTTGAACACAACAGAAGTAGTATCCTTAATGAACTTTTAAAACCGTCATTTTACCATGTTATTTGCCACATGTCTTCTGGAATTTCATTACTTTTAGTTAGAAGCATCTGTTAGGGAACCTCTTGATTTTAAGACAAAAACTGGAACAACTTTGCCTTTGTGAGAGCCTTTTACAGAAGGCTTCATTACAATTCCAACAGAAGAAAAGACTACCCAATCCGTATTGAAAATAGTATCTAGATCAACACCTATTCCATTGTGAGATCTGAGGTGAGGCCCAATGATCAAATTCACAAATGCTTAAATGCTAAAAATTAAAATTAAAAAACATCAATTAGGGCAAACTAAAACATTTTTGTAATTATTTTTATTAATTTCATTCTGTCTGACAGTTCATCTTCACTGTCAGTAAATTCTTTGTTGATGCTTCATTTTATAAGATTTACAACAAACGCATACGCATGGTAGGTATTAGACTAGGCCCGATGCTGAGGGCGTAATGAGAATGGGCCCCTTGTTGTCCCATGGTGAGGAGTCCTATAATCTCCGAGGAGTTCACATTAGTGGCCTGCACTGTGGTGAGCTCCTTCCCCACAATCCACCACCAACTCCTCTGGAGGCCCAGGAGGGAGCATTGGAGAGCAGGTAGCTTGGCTAATACAGGATCCATGCCTGCGGATCCTTTCAAGTGAAAGTCAATAATGCAGTAGCCAATTTATTATCCCAGCTAAGTCTGCATGGCTAATTTACCTACCGTGACCCATCTAAGCGCTGTGCATATACTCTTTTAGACTCATAATGGTCATAGGTCTCTGTTTAATAAAGTGTTTGGCATTTTTCTAATGCTTGGTGAACCATCCTCTGTAAAACTCACACATGACAGCAGTGGATAAGCTGTGCTGTCTTCACAACATAGCATAGCTTTCTTACAAGCCTAAGAAATTGAACTCTCCTGTTCCTCCAGAGCTCTCAAATGTCAGCCTAGCTCAGCAGCAGAGCTGGTAGAAAGAAAGATCAAGCTACCTATGAAGTTGAAAATGGAAGTGGAAGGAAGCATTTCAGCTATTAATGGGCTCACCATATACAGCTGAAAGGGAGAACAACAACTGCGTAGCTAAGCTTTGTTTGGCCCCTTTCAGGAGAACAGCATTTGGAGGTGGGCACATCACTCTAAATTCGTGCACAGATTCTAACTCTCAGCACCCTTGTGAGCACTAGACGACGATTCCAGAGAAACAAAGCTGCTCCTAGAGCCATGTTTTTCACCAGAAAACAATCTGAAGGGAAATGTATGTACAGCGATGCAACTGCCTTGCACGTGGTAACGGTAATGTGCAATCTGAAGCACATTATTTTATTAATGACAAGACAGTTTGTGATAGCTGAGCCTACACCTTGGAGGAGCACCTGCCCCAGGAAAATGACTTCATTCTGGACTGATTCCTGAACATGCAACATAAACCAAAAGCCTCGTGAGAAAACCAGATCAGACAGATATTCCAAGAAATATATTTTATGTCACTGAAGAAAACAGCTACATGGACTTTTACACCCATTACTAAGATGCATTTACTGTGGAGCAAAACCCTAAGAAACTATTAAGGAGGCAGGGCTGAAGGGTACACGGCAAATGGAATCATCTTGGGAGTACATGCAGGCACAAACAAAAGTCTCAGAAATGAGATGGAACATCAGACTGTAATGAATATTTCTATCAACACATCACAAACAGGAGGTTCAGGTTGCCAGATCACAGAGAAAAGCATAAATACAACAGCATCTGCCTTCTTAGATGGGTAGAGACCTGTTCTGCCCTGTAGAGGAAGGCAGGAAGCGCTCCAAAGGAGCAAAGCTCAGGGAACCAAGGTTCCATTGACAGGAGGCACTTCCTGACAGTCAGGACCCCGAGGGTGTGGAAGAGGCTTCCACGGGAGGTGGTTGAGGCCCCATCGGTGCGGGTGTTCAAGGATAGGCTGGACATGCACATGGTGGGCATGTCGTGAGCAGAGCCGACTGGTGCCAGAGGTCAGACTAGATGGCCCGGGAGACCCCTTCTGACTAGCTCTGTTTCTATGCACACCTTACATTTGTGAGGGGGTTCAAGAGTGTGAGAACAGCCAAGAGTAATGCCACCAGAGGCCAGACGATCTTACCAGGCTGGTCCCATAGCATGGATGCCCAAGGTGGATAGATCAAACCTGAGGTAGCAGACTAAGGAGATTCCACTTCTTCAGGAGCACGGTCACATCAGCAGAAGAGAATGGATGGCTCTAATGCCGATGGGGGCGAAGAAACAGCTCAAGGGCAGCTACTGGGCAACAGCAATAGTTGAAGGTGACACTGATGGAGAATCTTTCACTGGCAATGACGGTGACATGCAAGTCAACAGAAGAATGCAAGGGTAAACCACTTCTGATCCTACTTAGTTTGAAAACCCTATGAGGACCGAATCCAAAATGAAACAAGAGGTAGTGACCAAAAGTGAGAGCCCAGGTTGGAAGGCGCTCAACAAAATTACTGGAGAAGAGCCAAGGAAAAGTATCAGTGGCACTGTCCCTAAGGAAGCAACTTGATCAAAGATGAAAAGAAGTTTAGTGGCTAGCATGCACAGGGGCAAAGGGAACAGGCAGGATTGTATAACACGTACAATTAGAACATGAAACATGGGAAGTATGAATCAAGGCAAACCAGAAACCATAAAGCAAGAAATAGAACAACTTAACATCACAGTGTGAGTAAGCTCAAGTGGACTGGAATGGAACATTTTCAGGAAGAGAAAAGCCAAAGTTCACACCCAGAAGAAATGGAGGAGTTCTAATATTGAGGCAAGATGTAGCACAGACAGTAAGGGGCTAAGATGCAAAATCCAACCACATAATATCAAACAGAATTTGGGGAAAACCTATCAACATATCCATAATTCAAGTCTGTGCCTCAACAACAGATGCAGAAGAAGAAGATATTGAAAAGTTGTATGCCGGTGTCCAACAGGAAATTAATACCACACCGAAACAAGACATGCTGAGAAGACAGCTGACTGGAATGCAAAAATGGGAAACAAAGCAGAATGTTGAAGAGGGTTTGGTCGAGGGTCAGAAATGAAGCAGGAAAATGAGTCACAGAATTCTGTGAAGCCAACCATCTGTTTATTACAAACACATACTTCAAGCAACTGATCAGATGACTGTATGCATGGGTATCACCAGTGGCCAATACAGAAATCAAATAGACTATGTAATCTGAAGCAGGAGATGTAGACACTGCTAAAGCAAGACCAGGAGCAGAATGTGGTAGTGGCCATGAGTATTAATATGAAAATCAAAATAAAGCTGGAAAAGGTCACCCACAGAAGCATAGTGCCAAAACACAACTTAAATAACATTCCCGAGAAATTTAAAGTCCTCATAACCAACAGATCTGCATTACTCAACTTAACTGTGAGCCAGATATGTTAATAGGGAAGAATGCCAAAAGGCAATTCATGTAGCAAAAAGAAAGAAAAAAAACCTAGATGGATGACAGAAGAATGCTTAAGAGAAGCAGGAAGTGAAAGCAGGGAACAGACTATCTTACGAGGAGAAAGTGTGGAACCAAGATGCAGAGGAACTATGCAGAGGAGCTGAAAAGAGGACAGACCCATTCAAAGAGGAAGGTTATGAGGAAGACCCTGCAATATTGGAAAGTAAAGTGAGAATTGCTGTGAATGCACTAGGCAGGAAACATAGAACATAGAAACAGAGTGAGTCAGAAGGGGTCTCCTCGGCCATCTAGTCTGACCTCTGGCACCAGCCGGCTCCGCTCACGACATGCCCACCATGTGCACGTCCAGCCTATCCTTGAACACCTGCACCGATGGGGCCTCAACAACCTCTCGTGCAAGTCCATTCCACACCCTCGGGGTCCTGACTGTCAGGAAGCGCTTCCTGGCATCCAAATGGAACCTTGGTTCCCTGAGCTTGGCTCTGTTGGAGTGCGCCCTGCCTTCCTCTGCAGGGGAGAACAGGTCTCTACCCATCTCCATGTGACATCCCCTCACATACCTGTATGTCGCCAACAGATCCCCTCTGAGTCTCCTCTTCTCCAGGCTGAAGAGACCCAGTTCCCTCAGTCTCGCCTCATACCCCATCCCCTGCAAACCGGCCACCAACCTTGTGGCCCTGCGCTGCACTGAGTCTAACCTGGCTATATCCTTTCAGTAATGAGGGGCCCAAAACTGAGCACAATACTTCAGTTGTGGCAGCACCAAAGTCATATAGAGTGGTAGTAATACCTCTCTCGAACTAGAAGCCACACTTCTGGTAATGCAACCAAGGGTAGCGTTTGTCCTCTTGACCACCGCATCACACTGCTGACTCATGTTTAACCTGCAGTCAACCAGTACCCCGACGTCCCTTTCACAAGTGCAGCTCTCCAGCCACTTGTCACCTAACCTGTACTTATGGTACCTATTCCTATGCCCCAAGTGCAAGACCTTGCACTTATTCACACTGAACGCCATCCTGTTGTCTCCTGCCCACTTCCATAGTCTGTCCAGATCCTTTTGGATCTGGAGTACCTGCTCCTCAGATGTGGCCACTGCTTCAGTTTTAGTATCGTCTGCAAATTTGATCAGCAGACTGTTCACCCCTTCTTCCATGTCATTGATGAAAAGATTAAACAGGATCGGCCCCAGGACAGAGCCCTGGGGGACCCCGCTTGTCACTGGCCACCATCCCAATGATTCCCCACTAATGGTTACCCTCCGCTTTCAGTCAGTCAACCATGCCCTAATCCACTGGACAGTGCTTTGGTGTATCCCAAAACTCCTCAGTTTCTCCACCAGGATATCATGGGGCACTTTGTCAAAGGTCTTGCTGAAATCCAGGTATACCACATCCACTGCATCCCCTCCATCTAGCCATTTCGGAACCTTGCCACAGAATTCCACAAGGTTTGTGTGGCAGGACCTGTTTTTGCGGAAGCCGGGTTGTGTGGCTGCCAGCCTCCCTTCCTTATCTACCATCACTAGATCTCTCTCTATTATGAGCCTTTCCACTGTTTTCCTACAATGGATGTAAGGCTAACAGGTCTGTAATTCCCATGTCCCTTCTACTACCCATTTTGAAAACTGTGACCACTGATGCCACCCTCCAGTCCTCTGGAACTTCACCCGTTCTCCACGAGGCCTCAAAAATGGAGGCCAGCAGGCGTGAGAGAACCCCTGCCAACTCTCTAAGTACTCTCGGGTGTAATCCATCAGGGCCTGGCGCCTTTGTAATGTCCAATGCCCTGAGGAGCCCCTCGACATCAAGGGGGGTGACTCTAATCTGTGCCCCTAAGTCCCCAGCCTCATCTAATATCCTATGCGGATATCCCCCATCCTGCTTTGGGGAGAACACAGAGGCAAAATAGTCATTTAGCATCTGTGCCTGTTCCCTCATATCAGTCTCTGGATCTCCTTCCTCCTTATTTAGTGGTCCCACCACTTGTCTCCCCTTCCTCTTCCTATTTATATGCTGAAAGAAGCCCTTTTTGTTGCTCTTGATATTCTTGGCAAGTCTCAGCTCGTAATCAACCTTAGCCTTGCGAAGAATCCCCCCACCTTACTGACTAGAGATATCCTTAGAATCTGGCCTGCCAGGACATCATCCAGGATCTCAAGGTGACCTGGAGGGCGATAACATACCCCCACTGTCAGGTCTCTTTCCCTGTCAAAACCCCTAAGTTTCACCCAAACTGCCTCTACCGAATACCCATCTGTGCTGCATTCTATCTCACTGCATCCTATCCCTTCCCTGACGTATAAAGCCACGCCCCCACCTCTCTTTCCCTTCCTGTCCTTTCTAAAAAGGTGATACCCCTCCATATTCACATTCCAGACTTGCCTTTCATCCCACCAAGTTTCTGTGATTCCCACTAGGTCATACCCTCCTATTCCCAGGAGAGCTTCAAGCTCTTCCTGCTTATTACCCATGCTCCTAGCATTGGTGTACATGCACCTCAACTCCTTCCCACCGCTTCCTTTCCTTGGAGTTCCCAGCCTCCTCCTTCCTCCCATTCTCCCTGATACCTGGCCCCTCTCTGTAGGAGTCCTGTCAGTACCTCTAAAACCCTGCTCCCAGAGCCCTGATCCTCTCCCCACACTTGTCCAGTGCAGACATGTTTCTGTGGGGGCCTGAACCCCCCACAGCTCAGTTTAAAGTCTTCCAGATGAAGCTCAATAGAGCATCTCCAAAGGACCTTTTCCCCATCCTTGTGAGGTGTAACCCGTCCCTTGCCAGAAGTCCATTGGCAAGAAACCGAGTGCTGTGGTCGAGGAACCCGAAGTGTTCCTTCTGGCACCACACCCCAAGCCAGTGGTTCACCTCGGAGACCCTCCTGTCCCTTCCTGGCCCAAATCCCCGGACCAGTAAGATCGACAAGAAGGCCACTTGGGCCTTCAGCTCCCTGAGTTTCTTCCCCAAGGCCTCGAAGTCCCTGGTGATCCCCACCACACCCAGCCTGGCCATGTCGATTGTGCCCACATGGATCACCAGGAGTGGCTGGTGACCCCCAGAGTGAACAAGATGCTCCACATGCCGGATGAGTGCACCCGGCAGGCAGCAAACCTCCCTTGTCTCCAGGTTGGGGTGGCACACTGCCGCCTCAGTGCCCTCAGCAGGGAGTCCCCAACAACAATCACCCCCTGCCGTGTCTTCCTGGTGGTGGTGGGCGGCCGTGCCCTGGCCCTCACCTCTCCCGCAGTGGCCCCCTTGCCGCCTGACATCCCAGGCTGGGGGTCCTGCTGGTCCCCAGAGGCCTCATCAGCCCCAGCCTCCCCAAGTGGAGAGAACCTGTTTCCCAGCTCCAGATTGGTGCCAGGAGAAGGAGGAGGCAGCGCTGTCCTCCTCCTCCTGTGGGTGACATACCTCCATGTCTCCGCAGCTGCTCCTCCCGTGGCCTCTCCCTCAACCCTCTGTCCAGAGGGGGCCGCTCCCGGGGGGCCTGGAGAGCTCTCTCGGCCCTCAGGCACCTCACCTCCTCCTCTAGCAGGGTTACCAGCTTGCACCAAGGGCAAGTGTAACCCTGCCTCTCCTGGGGGAGAAGGGCAAACATGTCGCAGCTGTCGCAGTGGACAACAACACCCTGAGTCCCACCAAGGCCATCTCCTGGTCTGCCATTGGGATCCCGTCTGAGACCTTACCTTGGTCCCATCTTGTCTGTCCTGCAGTTCTTCTCACTCGCCCAGTTCTCCCAGACAAAACTCACTCGCACACACACACAAGGATAAAATAAACTTAAATTGATAAATTAAACTTAAATTTAAATTGGAGAAAAAACAAAGCACAGCACAGCACCAAACAAACAAACAAACAAACAAAGAAGAAAAGGAAAACAAAGCAAAAAAAAAAAAAGCAAAAACCCTCTGTGTCCCAGGGACGGGAGTCCCCGGACAGCCCCGGCCACAGCTAAGGGACGCAGACAAGGGATGACACCTTATCAGTCCCGCTGGCCGGTGGCCCCGCCCCCTGCTCCCTCCTGGCCCCTCTAGCCTCTATGGCCCCGCCCCCTTCCTCTCCACTGCTCCTGGCCCTCTGCTTCCCTGCCCAGCTCCTACCTTGCCTTCGCCAGTCCCCTGGCCACTCAGCCCTCTCTCCCAGCCTGTGCCTCTCCTGCTCTGCTGCTCTGCCAAGAGGCCAGAGCCAAAAGGGAATAAAGTACCCCGAGTAGATAGGATACCAATAGAAGTATTCCAAGCTGTAGAGACTGAAAAAGCCCACATCATAACAAGAATATGCCAACACATATACAAAACAAAATAATGACCGACAGACAGGAAACGTTTGATAACCTTTCCAGTCCCCCACCCTCCCAAAAGGGGATGTAAAAGAGTGCAGTGCAGAAACCATAAGTCCCAATTTTCCATGCAAGCAAAGTGATGCTCATATTGTTGCAACAAAGAATATTACTCTCTATGGAGTCAGAAATGCCGGATGTTCAAGCTGGGTTCTGAAAGGGAGAGGCACTACTACGGATATATATTGGCTACTGGAGAGTACCAAAGAATTTCAGAAGATCTTGTGACAGAATAAGAATTACAGAACTTTACTGTCTACAATGAAGAAACTGAAATTGCACAAGATTTTTCATACCTTGGCTTGGTCATTAATTTAAATGGAGACTGCAGTCAATAAATTTTTAAAAAGCCTGAGACTTGAAAGGGTAGCAATGAAGGAACCAGACAAGAGCATCATGTGTAAAGAAGTTTCATCACAGATGAAGACCAAGATCATCCACACTATTGCATTCTCCGTCACTGTGACTGGGTGTGAAAGCTGGACAGGGAAGAAGGCTAGCAGGGAACGGAACATTTTTATCAACATTTATATGAGCAATCACAGCATTAGCAGGCCAAACACTTCGAGACAACAACATAATCGAGATCCCACTCCTGAGTGAAAAATGATTATGGTGCATGATATATGATCATAGTGCACCATGATCAAACTTTGTATCAGAAGATTAGGTAAAGGGCATCCTTAGTAAAGTATGTTTAGAACAACACTAAGCTGAAGGAGAGGAGATCAATTTTGGAAAATATAAGGAAATTAAAGAAACTAAAGACACTCATTTCAGGCATTCAAGGAAACAGTTCTTAAAGGGTAACATGAAGATATGCATCAGGAACCATCAGGAATAGCATAAAGTATCTAAACAAATTACCAATGAGTTTAGTGTACAAAATGGACATAATTCAAGGACTAAGCACCAGGTACAGAAGTCATGCAAAGAAAAAAAAAATGCATCAGACCAAGATGCATTAACAGCTGCCTTGGAAAGGTTAGACTTGGTTTTACTGGCCAGAAAGCGTTCATGATTTAAATCTTTGGTAGAAAGAAGTGAAACTCTACCCAGAGCTAACTCTTTCATCCGCTGAGTTGCTACGGCTGCTAATCAGTTACCAAAGTAGGGAAGAAGGAGGAAAGTAAACCTGGCCGTCCAAAGTGAGGCCTGATGCCTGACTGACAACAAAAAGAACTAAATGGGTCCGCAGCAAATGTGTTGTTTCCTTCTTAAACATACCTGGGCAGAGTGATGGGCACTGTCTTCTTTTCTTCCTATTCTGCCCCTGAGGGGAGTATGTATGTATCTAGCTAGCCAGCTAATAGTCCCAACCATGGTGGCTTCACAGCCACAATTTCTTTGGCTCCCAAAAGACGCTGCATAGAAAACCGGTGGGGGGGGGGGGAATGCTAGCTGTCAGCCAGCTGGCCATCCCCACAGTTGCCAAAACCTTTCCCAACAGCTGCCCTGTGATCCCATTCCATCAATTCTCCTACCCACAGAACAGGAAGGAATGAAGCTGCCAGGAACAAAGTCAAGAAAGACACAGTGCAGCCTTCCCACTCTCAAATCCATTTGATTATTATGCTAATACCAAAATTGATAAAATGCCCTCCCTTGAGTTACCCCTGCAAATGAAGGTGGAAGGAGAAGGGTTGGAAGAGCCATTTTGTTGCAGGTCTATGAATTAGCCAAAAGACAAGGAAAAGGTTTGGAACTGACTTTTCACCTGCAGGGAAAAAGCCGTGTTTGGTAAGGTTGGGTAAAAATATTTTCTCCAACACGAGCTGGCTGAAATATGGTGCCCTGGGTAATGAAACAGCAAGCAAAATTGGCCTATTTTTGCTGTGTCCACTATTCAGTATATTCCTCCTGTGTCAAAATGCCACATGGTGATTCAGTATTACTTTGAGGGGATAAGCTTCAGCCAATATGTGTAATGCTTAGGAATTCTGGAAGCCATCATCCAAGATCTCTGGAAGGGAGTACCTTGGGGAAGACTGATTTATATAGTCAGAATAAGCCTGGAAGTTGGTAGGAAGTTAAATTGTTATTTGAATACAAAATTTACAATCCAGTAAACCACTCCTCTACCTCACAGTACATACACAAGGACCAGGAAAGTATGATTAGAATTCTACTGAATAAATAATTGCATCTATTACATTTCCTAAAGAAAACTTTCCTACATTTGAATATTATGACAACATCCCGGAATATAAACTATCTAACTTGAAAAACCATTATTTTTTCTGGTTACTGGTGTCCCCCTTGTGTAACTCTAAGTCTCCATAATCTACATCTATTCTTGAAAAGAGAAGTCTGCTTCCCCATATATTTTGTAACTGAGACATATTCAATGTCTCATTAGCGTAAATTATGCAATAATCTATGGTATGTGGTACATAAATTAGAGCAAAGCAAACCCACTACATTGTAATAATTAAAAGTGAAATAAAAAGCTTTCATAATACAGTAAATGATTAAGGCTGTGATCCTATGTGTACCGAGAAAGAAAAACCTCATACAGCTCTCGGCATTCCTTTGCGCCTTGAGAAACCAATCAACAGCTCAGCGTTGATTGTGAGCACAGATCATGCATACGGGCCCCTGGACTACAATTTTAATTCTAAATTAAGTGCTGCTCTGAAATATGAAAAAGAAATTCCCTCCTAGAGTCAACATGTTTATTCTTGGACGATTTGTCACCCTGTCGTATGTGTGCACAAAGTCTCTGGTGACTCTCACAGACAGATAAAAGTTGTTACCTTTATTGCAACATATTATACAAGACTTATAAATATGATAAGCACTTGCACTGTCTTTTACTACTGTGACCCCCGACCCCAGAAATCTGTTCTGATGAGAGGCAGAATATATTCTTAAATAAATAAATTAGAGTAGTTTCACACACAAGTGTTCCCCACTGTAAGGTTAATAGCTGCAGGCTTATGGAAAGGCCACATGCAAACTGGAATCCAGGGCCAGCACAATTCTTTAATTTGTGGAGGGGATGCAAAGTTGCAAAGATTCATAGATGTTGGGTCACTCTCCTCCCTCCCTCAGTTCCACACTGATTTCCTCATGAAACATTTTCTCAAACCCTATCCTGGTACCAGATGAATTAATTTATAAAGGACAGATCCATTATAATGGATCTGTATGACATTTGAATTTATTTATAATGGACTGGACCATAAGAATGAACAGATCAGTATATTCTGGGGCTGTGTTGATTTCAAATGTATTTTTTAAATTTGTTTTGTTTAATCTATGAACTGCTTTCCAATATCTGAATTAAAGTTGCCGTATCAATATGTATTTCTGAACACATTTTATTACATCCCTATATTACCCAATAGCCTAAGCTCTCTAGGCAGTTCACAACAAATTTTCTCATAAAATGCACACTTCTAATCTATTTTACTTCAAAATACATAGTCCTAGATGAATTTTATCCTAATATATGCATTTTGATGTTTTTTGAACTGAGAACTACATAGCGAAACTCAGAGAAATGTAGGATCTTTGGCACATTAACCCCGGAGTTGCAGATCAGGTCAGCTTCCTTTGAATTGATGTTTGGACAAAATAATTGAGCATCCTTATTAGAATGGGCTGTGAGATGCAAGTGGAAATTATTTATGGTTCTTGGGAAACTAATCTAAAAAGTCAGGATACGCAAATGTGTAAGGATAGCTTTTACCAATACCCATGCTAAATGTCATACATGAGTGATGAACGTCTGAGTTATGACCAACCTATACTTACGAAGAAACATCCATAAAGTCTATTCATTTAACAATTCAAGGTAAAGGCTTACCGCATGAAATTGTCACCACCATAGAGAGGAAATGGAAGGGGAGCAAAAAAGCATCCAAAGCATCACCACAGAGAGAAAGGAAATGAACGGGGGAGGCCTCCAAAGCATCCCCATCCATCTGGAGAGGGAAATCTCTCTGGCATTTCTGTGCTGCAAAAAGGAAGCACTGGTAATTTTGGGCAGGGGAGGCTGGAGATATGCGTGGTTTTCCCACATTCACAGGTGTCCTGTGCACCAACCCCCACGAATGTGGAGGGCCAACTGTGCACAATCCAAATACAAATTCGACTTGAAGACAATTTTCTGTTTTCTCATGACTGCAACTTGTTTGTGGCCCAGGGACTGCCTGTATTTAGAAATAATGTAACTGCCAAATGTCATTGTGCATTTAAAATGCAGCATGTCCACTTAAAGGACACTGAGTAAGGATATTTAGATCTAGGCTAAGATCATAGAGAACAGCCAGTCAGAACAGACAACACAGAAGCAAATGGGCTATAGAAGAGAAGCTTCATGTGTTACCAAGATCATAGTGCAATGCATTCCAAATGCAGTAATATGAGCAAAGAAGTGGCAAAAGCCATCAGCTGTGGGACAGTAAGACTTTATTTCCTGCAGCCTTCTGAGGAAAAGTATTTCCAGACTTATATAAAGTTCCATTCCTAACTACAGAAAATGCTCCCCACGATGGACAACAACATGCTATGAAATAATAAATAACTCTGACACTAGGGATGGGAGAGAAATTTATTCAGTTTATTTTTAATGCTAAGTTACCTAACTGTGTTCTTCCAAATTCTATAACAAACCAGAATCAGGTTATCCTTCAAAATCTATATTTCAATGAATTTTGCAATGCAGTTCTCCAATCAAAATATGGATACAAAATGTACATATTGGGGAAATAATGTTAACAATGCAGTATAATAGGAAAACTGTTTGCAAGCCTGTTTATTTTAGGCAAATCGCATACACAAATACATGTGTTAGGGAAAATGTGCACCAAAACAATTATGAATATTCACCTCACTTTTAAAGAGAAGAATCTCAATGCCTAGGAAGTGTTTCTCAAGTTCAAACTTCCTAATGTTTGAAATAAACTGAATGCAAGACTGCTAAACTGTGAAATTGAGAGTTACCAGAGTGGCCATTCTGATCTGGCACCCAGAATTTTGGCCTCCAGGTCCCATGTCCAGAGAAGAGATGGCTGGGCACTTCCTGGGGCCACGGGACTGGCAGGAAGTTCACTGCTCCAACAGTGCTGCCGCTCTTGCTTGGCACACAAAGAAGAGAGTCAAGAACTTCCCTGAAAGAACTATCAAGCAGTGCACTTTGTCTTATCCATGTAATGGAAACCCCCTGAAGCTGCAGTGCTTAAGAACCAGCACTGTGTGGTGGAGCCCCCTCTCTCAGGCTACAAGGCAGGATCTTAGGATCACAGTATGTGAAACGTGCAGCTGTGTGGAGCTTCCTATTTTCATTCATCTATTTTTTTAAAGAAATCCAGCTGCAGCAGGTTGCAATTGAGAGGAAGGGAAAGGTGGATGGAAGGTGAAAAATAGAGCTTTTTTCTGCTCAGCTGTCAGTCTGCTCAAAATTTGCTTCCCAGCCAGGGGAAAAGATACAGGTGTTCCTATATTTTTCTGCAAAAAAGAAAAGAAGGGCAAAAAGCAGTGGAGGCAAAGTTTGGGAACAGTACATGGCCTGAGAAAAAGGGGTTAAGCAGTTGGTTCTCTCTATTAGTCCTCAACTCAAACCAGCCTATTCCCAAGGCCACCTTTGCTGTTTGTTCTGTTGAAATTGAGGGGATGTTACACATGCCCGGGTGCAACCTGTAATTTGGCCCTGAGTAATACCAATAAATCAGCATTTCATACTTGAAGGTATTTTCGATTAATACTTCCAGGGTTTCAGTTCTTGAAATTTACCTCCTCAGGGACAGCCCGGATATTAGTAAATCCTTTTCTGAAGACCACAAAGACACGGCGAGCTCCACAGCGCAAAGCCGATGTTGCACAGTCGAACGCGGTGTCTCCTGCTCCGAGAACAATCACTGTTCCTTGTATTGATGGCAATGGAGAGCGACAGGCACACATTCCTGCAGGATGAAAGGAAAGGCCCATTCTCAGGGAGGGGGGGAGCCTATTTCTGCATGACAGCTCAAATGACACTTGTACTCGAAGCAGTGTAAAATTGCATCTTGCAGTTTCTGAGCATGGAGAGTCACTATCACATTATTCTGCTTCACTGAAAGACAGTTTTATTCCCACTTTTAAGATATGCTCATACATGTAATTTCATAGTCAGTACCTTTAGTGGCATTGCCTTCCTGTCTTGGCAGGAAATAAAGTACAATGCACTTTAGGAAAAAAAAATGCAAGGCCTTGTCAGATTGAGTGCAACTGATTTCAGATCCTGGTATTCAAAAAATTAAACCTTTGACTCCTTTTTGTCAGCATCAATTCCTCTGAGAAAGAAAATGGGGAAAAAAGAAAGGGAAACTCATATTGCACAAACTTGTGTCCATCACAGGATCTGTGCCACCTGATTCCTACTAGAGAAATGGAGTGTAAAAAAGTATCTGTTAAGCATTTATTCAAGTGCAAGTAAATACCAGCCACCGAAGCAGACGGCTGAAAAGTGAAGACTGCTCCAAGCATTCCTGCATTAGGCCCACAGGTTCAAAGTGATGCATTGCAGACGGCTTCCTGGAAACAGTTTTTGCATTTGAGCAGCCACTGTCTGCTGAACTTCCCTCTGCTCTGATTCTTCTTGGACTCAGCCACCTGGCAAGTTTGACAAGCCACCCTGAAGAGCTGTCTGTCAGGAGGGATGATGCTTCTCCTTAATGGAATCCCCAAGAGAAGGGGGAGAAGGAGCAACCTTAGTGACCACTGGGAGACAATCAGAGAAAGGAGACACTGGATGGCCTGAGGAACCTCGCCTTTGTTGGGCCCTTAAATGACCTTTGTGGTAAAGATAGTGAGGCTACTCTGTTTATTTTATTTCTGTCTTTATTACAGTTTAGCCCACTTTTTTCCCTTCACAGAACTCAAGGAAGCTTACATAATCCTTCTTCTGGTCCTCCTCTCAATCTCACCGTCAGAACCCTGTGAGGTTGCTTAGGCTGAGTTTCTGTGACTGGCCCAGTTACCCAGTGATCTCTGTGTCCTGGACCCCAGTCCAGCACACAAACCAGTATACTAGGGTGGCCTCCAGCATTCCTTTCAGCTGGAGAGTCAGTTCTGTATGTTTAACCCATGTTTTCCTTCCGTAATTGGAATCAGCATTTTATTTACATACCACCTGTCCTGCTCTGCCTGAGATTCTGTCATCTGCTCCGGGTGGAGACACGGGGCAGGTGGCTGGAATTGGAGCACTTTTAGCACTGTGACTGGCACCACAGAGATCAGGCAAGGACATGGCACAAATCCAGCACCACGCAGAGCAGTTCTGCAACTACAGTACTGTCAAGATACCCAGTCGGGACTTAAAGCAACCTTTCCCAGTACTATGGTTCTCTCCAAATGTATTGGACTACATTTCCTAGCTTTCCTGACTTTTGTCTGGGGCTGATAGGCATTGAACTGCAAATAATGTAAAAGACACATGGTTGGGAAAGACAGGCTTACAGCAACTAGGAAAGCTTTACAGTCAGGCCTGGGAATCCTTCTTAGAGCTTCACCTCCTCCAGCGCAGCACCTGATTTTTTGAATTTTCTCACTGCCAGTGTCTGTTCCTGCTATCGCTGTTTCCATGAGGCAGTGAGGTCAGGTGAGTGCAGAGAGCTGGGGAATCCTCCCCTGTGCCTACCTGCTCACTAGAGGAGTCTGAAGTCCACCCCTTTGAATAAGGGTAGCAATATCTTCCGGAGATTGAAAGGCTGGCGTGAGAGATTTCAAGTAGAAGGCCCTGCTTGGGAAGGCCCGAGAACTTTGTCTGATTGCTTCCCAGAGGTCACACCCCCGGAGAGGGCTGACAGTCCTGGGTCATGGCGTTGTGTTTCCCCTCAAGGGAGTTCTGTCCCCTTGGCTTATGAGTATAGTAAACTCCATTGGGTATTGCATGAAACACACATTCCCTTGACTGGAGATTACTGGACCGATGACACCAAATTATTTGTGTGAGGGTGTGCAGAAAACAACCCCTGTGAAAGCCCATACCTAACTCTATCTCATGTGATTTTGGTGAAGGTGAGTACGTATAAATTGCTTCATCTGTTAAAAAGATCCGATAGAAACCTATCTCAATCAGTTTCCTCAATTCTGTCATATCTAGGCCTTTTGGCCCAATGTAACTCGTGGCATTCAGCACCATGGTATTTAATCCATTGCTGCCTTTACCTGGCAGCTGCAGCATAAATCCCAGGGTCACCTGAGTCTGTGGTACAGCACATGTTTTGCCCAACTCCTGGAATTTATGTTTATAATGAATTCAGTTGTCATGGATGAAAAAGCCTTTTAGAGCAGCATTTGGAGCATCCCATCCAGGTAGAACAGACAATCCTGAACCTGGTGGAGTCTTCTTAGCGGTGCTGCATGAGTAAATGGTCAGAAGAGAAATCTGTGCAGCCATGGAGGTGGTTGCCAGGGATATGGTCTCTGAGTCACAGAGCGTGGGTGTGATCCTGTACACTAACTGAATGGTGAATCCAGCAGACAGGGATGCATGACTGCTCACAGGTGTTCAGTCTCCACCTGCACTGGGCAATGAACCTCATTTGATCTGCAGCCATTACACTGAAATGCATGGACTGGCTTCCATAAGAGAAAGCAAGTGTAGGTTTATCATCATCATCTTTGAAGTGAATCTGGGGTGACCTTGCTCCTGGAAAAAACACGTTCCCTTGTTAGTTTCTCACTTGTTTCTTTTACTTTATGGATTTTAGAGTTATGAAGAGAACTAGGAAAGTTCACGCAGTATCAATAAGTCAGTGTCTAGTATTGCCCAGGATACTGACAAAAATGTGAAAAAAACTAAAAGGCGCACAATCCATACAATGGATTGCACTTCGACAACAGGTAGAAAGAAGCTAACCATTGATTAAACAAATTACTGTAATTTTTAAAATGATACCATAAATAGCGTAAACCTGTAATCTAATGTGCCTGTGATAGTTTCATTCAGAGGAGTGTGCTTTTACTGTATCATCAATGGTCTGTAATTCTTAACTTTGTAGCATGCCAGTCTTGAATTTTCACAGCAAGGGTGTACAAGCACAACTATCTATCTCTTTCAAGAACAACAAACAAACAAAACCCTCAACTTTAAAAGCAAGTAAATGAATGCTAAAAACAATAGCAAAAATATGGTATGTGCAGGTGGCTACATAATTTTTCCTTCAGCACAACCAAGTATATAGCCAAGTATTTCTCCATAATTAGGTTAAATTTTCTACGAACGTGAAAATGGCATTTTATTGTGGTTTGGGATGCGTGCAGTGGGGATAAAGCAGGTTTTGGCAGCTTTCATGGGGTTAGATGCTTGAATCAGTATTAAGACGTAAGTTCCTGATGCTTCAGATGTTGTCAAGAGGAAGGATATTTCCCCCAAACCTGCCTGCTCAGCACAAAAGGCTCTTGCTTGGGCTGGATGCCAGGGCAATGATGTTCTGTCGGTGATGCCCCAAAAAGGATGACACCAAAGGGGGTCACCTTTTGGGGGTTGCCTCCTTGGTGCGAGGGGGAACACACACTTAGCATTAGGAAGGACTGGAGGGTCAGGGAGGGAGGGTTGCCATGGTCTACAGGAATTTTATCTTTCACTCCAGGCTCCTTGTCCATCTGACTCCTATCTAGAGTGTTTGCAACTTGTTCTGGGCCAGCAGGACAGAGTTGGGACTCTGTTGGCGTCTGCTCCATGATCCAACAGTTTTCCTACCTGAACGGGAAGGTCTTGTCTTGGTTGTGCTGCTCATGATGGATGTTAACCCCTGCGGGTACCATATCAGGGGCAGCTCAGGGTTAGGTGGACACAGTGGCAAAGAGTGCCTTCTACCAGGTATGGCTGGTGGCCCAGCTATGCTGGTAACTTGACAGGGATTGCTTGTTGTTAGTCATCTATACTCTCATAACCTGTAAATTAGATTACTGCAGTGTACTCCACATGGGGCTGCCCTTGAAAACGGTTCCTAAATTTCAGCTTGTGCAATATGCAGCAGCTGCATTAGTAACAGAGAACTGAAGGTACAAATGCATAATGTTACATGCTTCCAAGTTCAATTCAAGGTGCTGGTTTGAACAGATAAAGCCCTACACAGCTTGGGACCTCAATACCTGATAGGATGCATCTCCCAGCTGCAAAACTAGGCATGCATTATGAGGAAGATCTGGGGCCTGCCTCCGATTGCTTCCTCTGAGGGAGGCCCATATGGCGGCAGTAGGAAGAAGGTCCTCTCTTCAGTGGCAGCCTCCAGTTATTGAAACAAGCTCCCCAGTGAGACCACCCTGGTGCCAACTTGGATATCTTTCTGGTGCCAGGTTAAGACTATCTTCTATGACAGGGCATTTAATTACCTTTATATTATACTGGGGTATTATGTCAACTGCTTAACCAGTCTCGTGACTTAAGTTACGTAAGTGATAATTTTTTTTAATTGGGTTAAAATTGGTTTTAAATTTTTAAAATTATATTTTGTGATGTTCTATAATCATTGCATTTTTATTGTATTCTTATTATATTTTATCTGTTGTGCTGTGCACTGCAGCAGAAATATAATGAATGAACCTCATCTTAATCCTACTTTCACTGCACTCATCTAATGGTTTCAAGGTTGGGTCTGAATGTAATCCAGTCCTTGCACTGCATTTCCTTTGCATGTCAACAGAGGTTCTCCATGCAGTTAATAGCAGTCTGCTTAATTATTCCAGGTCAGTATATGGAGATATCTAATGCACCTCCGAATCTCACAGTTTGTGTGCTGGGGGACATGATCGACATCTACCATGCATCTATCATGTACTATGTGGCGGAATTCACAGTGTGGGTGCAGAAAGAAAGGGCACGAGCTCACTACAAATATCCTGCTTTCTCTTCCTGCCCTTTCAACTTTACTATTAACATACTAACTAAACTGCAACCATAGGAAGCTGCTATAGAGATTATTCACACAGTGAGGCCAAGAAGCAGTATAAATGAGGGCAAAATCATTATTAACCCCCCTCAAGCCCTTGATGAAAGATTCAGCGGGGAGCATTACCATGCCTATGATCATGAAATTCCACTGCGAGTCACAGCAAAGTTTTTTGTTTGTTTGTTTTGGTTTCATTTCCCCCCCACCCCCGGAAACCTGGGAATTACTATTTTGTTGGTATTACTGTTGCAAGAATTTTACATAGCCGGGCACGTGTCTTAAGTTGGTTTCTGAAATAAGTCGTGTTTCTGACTGCATTGTCCAGACAAGCTGGCTTAAGATATAGGGTGCTATTTTAGGTTTCAGGAAAAGAAATGACCTTTTCAACTCAACAATTATAAATGTGTTATGGAATTTTTCCCATTAATTCCTATCATTTTTGACAGTTTGCAACCCCCCAGTGCTTCCTTCTCTACTTCTCATATGCTCACAAGGAGCCGATTGGAAGAGTTTGCTCCTGTTTTCAGCTTCTGTTCACCGGACGCCACCCAGAGAGTATAGCCCATGGGGTGGTAGAGAAATTAAATTGCTGTTGTCGTCGGCGAAGATACAGCTAATCATTTTGTCGTAACTGAAAAAAACGTGGTTCGTAACCAGCTTCATCCAGCCACCACAGCCCACCATGCTTATCCAGGCCACGGTGGTTTGTAGTGTGGGCTAGCCATCCTTCTGAACATTGAAACCATGGGCAGTTGGTGCCACGGGTTTCCATGTTATGTGAACTTAGCCAGGGCTAAGCAACACTTGAATTGCAGTTAGGGCATGCAAGAATTCGCTTAACCTGTCAGTGAGCTACTCTCCCTGAGTTTGTACAAAATGATAAACAACGGGGAACATACAGCATGACTTCCATATTCAAATGTGCAGCCAGAATGTGCCACAATCCACATACTTTGCTTGAGCCTTGGTGGGCCACCACAAATATGAGAAACGACCCAGTGAGAAATGGCCCAATGTCAACTGCATTTTACAGAAGCAAACCTGGATTGTAAAACACAGGGGAAATTGGCTTGCTTCCCTAAACTAGAGGGAAGCTTGGCTTGCCAGGTTTTAGGCATAAACCAATGCACTGTGGTGGTGGGGACCCGGGAAGTCTGGGTTCTAGTCCGCACTTGCTCATGCAGTTCACTGGGTAACATCAGGCCAGTAACTCACTCTCAGCCTAACCCACCTCGCGAAATTAATAGAATCCTATGACCTGAAGTTCATTGGGTAGTTCAGGACATGGGAAATAATGCATAAGGAACTGTCCTGTTTCCTTGAGGCTCCAAGCTGCCTTGAGTGGCAGCTACTGTCCAGGAGTGGGACTAAACTGGAGGTGTCAAGCATGCAAAGAGCAGAATCTATCACGTCTGATGAGTTTCATATGAATGAGGCTGTTTTGTATATTTTCAAGTAGAGGGGCTTTTGTTTTTTTGCTGGCTGTGAATGAGTGGCAACCCTATCCTCAAAGATTGGCTCAAATGATTTGGCAACTGCTATGTAACAACCAGTTTTACACAAAAGAGCTAACTGGAGTCGTGCACATAGGTCTTTAGAGTGTACTCATTTTCTAAGTCAGTAGAGAACCAAGCTTCCTTTATTAAAAGTATACAGTTTCCTTCGCTACTGAGCAGCACATTTACATGTCTCCAGAACCTGTCTGTGCCCTTGCTTGGCTTTTTGGATGCAGTAAATCCAAGACTATGGCTGGCAGAGTTCTGTGTACCAAGTGCTACTGGACACACAAATGTTCCTTCAGAAAGGTCTTGAGATGTATCCTCCGAGGCCACTCAGAAGGATCTCTCAACTTTTGAGAGAGGCCCTCTTAAAAGGGGAACTCAAAAACTCCAGAATGCATGCTTCTGGCTCTTTTAATCCTACCCTAGAATAAAACTCCATATTCTCTGAAGAGTTTGTGACTGTATGTCAGGGTTTCCTTAGCAGGCCCTTCCCTGTGTTTCTTCCCTGTGGAACACTGTAGTATCTGCAGCAAGGGAGAAGATCTTTACTAATGCAGCCCCGTCAGTATGGAACAACCTCCCAGAGGATTCCCATTTGTATGCTTTCCTTCTAGCTTCAGGGAGGAAAAAATGTAGACCTTCCCATTCTGATGAACTATGGTAGATACTGATTATTTGTATTATGAGACTGCTGATGTCTAAAGACTGATTTTCCTTCTTACTGTGTTGCAATAAATATTGTGTATTGCTTGGTATGATACCTTAAGGACAACAAAAGATGGGATATAAATGTTTCATATGAATATGCTGAAAACATATTAAAATATTTTTTGAAGAAGAAAGCAGAGCTACCTGGTTTACTTGCCATAGCCACCAGTGGCAAGAAGTCTTTCGAAGTGTAAAATCCTTCATCCATTCCCAGACCTTGAAATACAGACTCCCTCTTTGGTTCTGGTAGTCCTAACACAAAATATTGAATAGAATATAAATATTTTGTGGACATCAAATATTGAAAGAAAGAAAGACTTGTCAGACATTAAATCAGAAGCACTTCAAAGCTTTTATTTTTTTTTTTTTTTTTTGGAAAACAGAGAACAGTTCATATGCTACTTTGCATAGAATAGCAATTTTCTTTAACAAAGGCATATTCATCATGCATAATAATAAACATTTGTATAGTGCTTTCAAGAGTACAATGTGGATCACATGGACAATCTAACTGTAATCCTTCAAACTACTCTGTAAAATCAATATTATTATCTGCCAGATTGCAGGCCAGGGGACTGAGGCTGAAAAAGCGAGGCTTCCTTAGGATGACCTACGCAGTGCAGGGCTGAGGCAAGGCAGGACCTCGGGATTTCCTGATTCATAGCTCAGTCAAAAACATATAAGTCTTTTGGGTATCTATATGATCATCTTAAGAACTTGACAAAGGAGTTTTTCTGTTGCTTGTATGAATTCTAGCACATAAATTAGCTATGCAAAAATGAGATTCATCCAAACTTAAAAAAAAATAAGCACCATTCAAAAAGATCCACTGGAAACCCTGCTCATGGGAAGAAGGGCAGCTGACATCAAGAAAGCGATCTCAGTTGAGACTTTGGGAACTTTTCCTTTTCCCTTTTTTGTTCAGTGCACTAAATACTGATCTGTTACTACCTGACAAGGGTTTTTGTTTCAGCCACTTGGACAAACAGTAGCAAATATTTATCAATCACCACAGTGTCAAGACAATGCCTTTTAGGGTGTTACAACCCTCTTATATGACTTCACTGCATACAGGAGTGCACGATTGTACTTGACTTCAGCTAGAGAACTCAGCGAGTGGAGCCAAAGAAAGAAAACACTGCAATGATGAAGGAGTCTGGAAGACAGGTGGCATCTCACGCCATCTGGACACACAGGCTTGGATGCCTGCCATGCTTACTGCCTAGAGCTATTCACCATTCCATCACATTAGCCAGACTGAAGATGTGAATACACCTGATGCCCAAGTACAAGCACGCTACCAATTTTTAAAGCGTTTATTATTTGGCAGCACGTATTTCACATTACACAACTACGAATCTGTAACATTTTTTCAATCATGATTTTGGATCATTATTCTACAATAACTTTTGTATAGATGTGTGAGAAATCTCACCAAAGAATCAAACTGCAGCAAACTTTGGTTTGATTCTACTGAAGTTGTCCTTTCCAGTTTGGCCCAGTAAAGTTTCAGTAAATGGTTCCACATGTAGGAACCAGCTCATCTAGAGTTTAAATATCAGTTCAGACACTTCAGCAGAGCACAGGAGGGCTTAAATGCTTAGGGACTATGGGTTCATGCACTGGCCACTCCTTCTCTTAACATTCCTATGCATTAGTCCCTGCTCTTCCAGCTTCTACCTGTCTCTACTGAACTAGAAGCTGTAAAGGGAGCTTCTACAAGAATTCACTGTGGCTAGAAATCCACCACATAACTGGAAACCCTGAGTTATCAGGTTTCTGGATCACATAGAGGCTTCTACTTGCATTCAAGAAAATACACATGAAAGCCCCCTTCACATCTTCCAGAGGAACATGGGAACAGTGGAGCAGGAATGGATAAGGATATAAGGGTGAGGGTGGCTTGCAAACTCCCATGCTCCTGACACTACAGTCCTCCTTTCAACCTCCAACAGACTGTTTAGCATTACAGTTTCCTCAAGTGGTTCCTACCCTAAGATTGAGCAGGCAGGCATCTGGCCCGGTTACTGCCTGGTGCCTAACAGGCACCATGAAACAGGAAAGAGAAGAGAGAGAGAGAGAGAGAGAGAGAGAGAGAGAGAGAGAGAGAGAGA
>NW_025335641.1:9665850-9673851 GCF_004798865.1 Varanus komodoensis | reverse complement strand
GAGAGAGAGAGAGAGAGAGAGAGAGAGAGAGAGAGAGAGAGAGAGAGGGAGGGAGGGAGGGAGGGAGACAGGAAAGAAGATAGACAGACCGACCGACCGACCGACCGACCGACCCTCAAGGGATGGTTTCATAGTATGGTTCATTCCAATATGTTCTGTTTGCACTGATGTTTTGGGTCAAACCCGTATGATTCAGCAGTTGTTCAACACTGATAATTCAGAGTTGTTGCATCCCAGAAGCCATTTAGTTTTGGTTCCAATTCAGAGGGAAAAAATAAAAATTCATTCTGGTTTTTAGTTCAGATTTAGTTTGACTTCTGATCCAAACACATCGTATGTACTCATTCCATTTTACTGTCGTGGATCAGACTGAAGCCCCTGAGCCATCCACTGCCATTTCACTTACTCCTCGTTAAAGTGAATGCACTGGGACTCTGTTGATTTGCTTCTTCCCTTCACGGTTCTCATATTATCTTTGCACTGTGCATTAGGTTACAAGCTGTACTGGCAAAGATCTGTATTTTACTTTTTGCACAGCATGTAATAGAATACTGAAGTGAATAATAACAACAAGGCCTTGCAAAACAAGCCCTTTAGTTTGATATGGTTTACAGTCAGTGTGCATTTTCAGCCTATACTACAGTAATTCAATTAAACATTGAGGCATCAGATTGAAATTCCATAAGGCTGCATGAAAATTCATGGCACGAATCTATTTGTTAAGTTTGGGATTCCAGCTCCAATTACTCAGGTTTTCAAGGACACGCAGTACATGTCCTCCTTGAAAACCGAGATGATGGATGAAAGTTCATGTCTGCGTCCTTGTCCTATTATGGCTGGTTTGGGGCTTAGCCCTGTGGCAAACTGGGGGCAAATTCATTTAGTGAAGTGAGGAAGCAAAGGGTCAAAACACAGCAAAAAGGGCAGTTCAAAGCAGGAGAAGTGAACAGGCAGGCAAAATGTCAAGAACACAGTATTACTAATCCAGCAGAAGTGCAGTCCAAAACCAGACCCTTATCGGAAGTCATCAGTATCAACAGTCAGTCCAAGGAATAAAGGTGCTGCTTCAGCAGCTAATAAGCCCCAACTGAAGGGCTGTGGCACTTTCAGACACCCACCCAAAGGCTTAAGGGAAAAGTCTTTGCTTAGAAGGGCCCTATTCATAAGAAGTCCTTTGCTCCGAGGTAGCCTAGTTACTGTGTTTCTTGAGACATGCATTTGGTCTCTAAGCAGAGGGCTGTGCATCCACCTTCTGGAGCTGCTTCATTCTAGGGATGGACAGATACTCAGCCTCTTACCTCATGGGTGAAGTCTGGTCCCCAGGAGACCTGTCTGGGCCTTCCTTAGGACCCTCTACTGGCATAGCATCCACACCAGTACCAGAGATGCTTCTGGTCTAATAGGACCAGTGGGTTCCATAAAGGCTTTAGAATCTTCTTCTGAAGAATCATCCTGGCCTGGTTATCAGTCACATGACACCCATGTTTTGAAATAATGAACTCTACATTAAATTTTGTTCTGGTCTTGCATTCTTTCTCAAGGGAGCAGTATCGAATGTGATATTGGAATGAATGTTAGTAACACAGAACAAAAGAGAGAAAGTTCTCAGGCGCCTGCAGAAAAAGCTTCTTTTCAACAGGTACAACAAAAAGCTCAACGTGTTTCAGAAGAAGTGTTTCCTTAGAGTCTCCCTCCCCCTCACACACAAATGCATTTGGAAAAAAATAAAACATGTTCTCAGGGACTGGAGAACTTTCATTTGCTCCTTGATTCACAAGTGCCTTTCTCTCTTGTTTTGGTGTACAAAGCACGGGGCATCTTCATGGTGCAGTGATAAATGTTAACAAGCATGTGTTCATCATGACAGTCCCCACAGCCTTGCCCCCAGCATCAGCCGAGCAGTGCATGGGGCTGTGTTGATCCATATCAGCAAACAAGTAATACAAGATCATTTGCAAGAAGCAGCTTCTTTGTACAGATCATGGCGGTCGTTGCACAAGTCACCCTAAAATACTTTATGGCACAGAACAATATATTGTTGCTTGGATAATTCATTTCCCATACAGCTATTCTATGGATTGCTGCTAAGCTAGGGGAACGGGAAAGCAGTGGGTGGGGGCAGATGAGGTCAGCATCCCTGAAAATAAAGGAGGATTGTCACTGCTTCACCGCAAGCCCTGATTCCTTTATGTCACTCTACAGAACAATACGTCCCCAGTTCTACCCAATCTTATCATTGTTATCAACATATTTATTTATATGCTGCCTGTTCTTGCTACTGAGACTCAAGGATACTTGCAACATATGTATTTTAAAAATAACTAGGAATGCACAAACGTTAAGAATATAATTAAATCTGTGGAATATTGAGAGCAAGATGCCTTGACCCTTCCCCACTGTAGCCCCCAACGTACTTCAGAGAGCTGCTTCTGAGGACTCAGGAAAGGCCTGAAATGGGGCATAGGGGCTTGAGTGGGAGTCTGTATTCACAAAAGCTGACTTAGTCCAATCCAATATCTAAGCCTCCATCTCTTGTCCCCCAGCCTGTACCCTGGACTTTCCCGATGGTCATATTCTTAGGGATGGTGATCCGCCTTGAACACTATTCTTGGTGGAAATGGGCTGTGTATATAATTTTGAGCCTAAGAGAGACTTTCCATGTGATACTGGAGTTTGAATTGGGATTGAGAGAAGAAGGCAGGGATTTCCCCCGGTGCTCATGCCCTTGGATGCATGGCACACTAGATAAAATCTGCACCTGTTCAAAAATGCTGACAGATCTGTTCAAACATGTTGCGTTTCACTAACAGTAATGTCAACAATTGTAACTTGATATCCTTTTATGTAGAAATACAGAAGAAAATAAATGCCCTTGTGACTGATTTATGTTTACTCTAAATATACAAATTACTTTGTATTAACTGTACCTACTTTCACTCCCTTGACTGTATAAAGTATTGACTGTTAAATTGCATAAACAAGCCCTTTGGAAGGGATTGACTCTGTCACACCAGTCATCCCAGCATAAACCAAACTGTATCTATACATTAATCCCTTCCACGGGAGGTGGTTGATGCCCCATCGGTGACGGTGTTCAAAGATAGGCTGGACATGCACATGGTGGGCATGTCATGAGCGGAGTTGGCTGGAGCTGGGGGTCAGACTAGATGGCCTGGGAGGCCCCTTCTGACTCGCTCTGTTTCTATGTTTCTATTAGGCTACTTGGCCTTGTACACATAAAGCTAATTTCTTAGTTAACAGGTTTTCCACTGTAGCATGTCTGATCACTGTGGTGCACATTTGCAAGTTACTTCAGTATATATTGGGTTCTGCTGAACTAGATGGTTGGTAAGGGCTGCAATGTTTGGCGAGGATTCTACACGAAACATTACAGGCATCAGAAAGGAAAAAGGTACCATGTAAATGTAGCTGATCATGTTCCTACCTTAAATTCACCACCCAAACTTCGTTGCACATTGGGAATCCCAAGGCAGGACCATCCTCATAGTGACCGTTTCAAAACAGGCTGTGTTTAACCAATGCTTATGCCGAACATGGATGTGATCCATTCACCCTGCATTACTTACTTTCAAATATTTTATTTTTATTTATTTATTTAAAAATTTCTAGACCGTCCCTTACCAAAGTCTCTGGATGGTTTAACAATACAAAATGTAAAATAAAACACAGCGTCCTAAAAATTCAACTAACAATAAAACTCCAATTTAAAAAAATCAGATCTTAAAACATCTCGGTGCCAAAAAAGAATAAAGTGCCAGTGCCAGGCGAACCTCTCTGGGGAGCAAATTCCACAATTGGGGCACCACCGCAGAGAAGGCCCTTCTCCGAGTAGTCACCCTCCTAATCTCCAGGGAGAGCACCCAGAGAAGGGCATCTGGATATCTGGATGTCCATCCCCATTCCTGTGCTGCCTCAATTAGTCAGTTAACTATATGCACTACTGGGCCAGGTAGCCAGAGCCCCCCTTCCACGAGGCAGGGTGAAACAAGTGGCTTCCAGATGTGGGAGGCAGCAGCAAAGGCTGGAGAGGAGAGCTGTGGACTACATGTCCTTCTGAATAGCCCACTGCCTTCCAGAAGGGTGGCAGGCATTGCCCCAACATCCGTGATTAAGACAGACTCATCTGCTGGTTCAGTTGGCTTTTCTACAGAACTGGAGGGGCTACTATCTTGCTCTTTGCCTAGGCAGCAAAATGTCTTGGGCTGGCCCTGTAGGTGACCCTCTTCTGTTGTTATTCTCCGCATAAGAGAAATTGCATGGGGATGGATGTGCCATTGGACCACCCCATCCCCTCTCACAACCCCCTCCCCCACTGCAGTGTGGTCCATGCTTTGGGTAAATTGTTGTAACCCCCCTCATAATCGAACGCGCAGCCAGGGCATGGCTCGTCACGGGTAAAAAGCATGGTCAGGGTGTCCTGTTCGCCTGAGAACAAGAACAAGAACGAATGTGCACGCTATGCAAGCCCAAGCATAACCGCAGACGTTACGCCCTTGTACCCTCGCTTGCTTTAGCATGATAAATGTGCAAATGGGGCTCAGTGGCTTTCCCCTGTTGTTCGCTGTTATTCAAGCATACGTGTAAAAGAGTATAAAAACGCTGTCTCCTTCTGCTTGAGACCGCACTCCAACGAGTGTGGTCCCTGCAGGTAATAAATCTCCTCTCGAAAATTCCAACTAGTCTCTGGTCTCATCCGTAAAACCGCGGGACACAACATAAATATCTGTCACAGAGAAGTCTACTACACCAATCTTCTCCAACCTGGTGGCCTTCAGAGGCATTTGGACTGCATCTCCCAGAATTCCCATCCAGCAAGGCTACTGATTGGGAATTCTGGATGTTGCAGTCCAAACGTGTCTGGAAGGCACAAGGTTTGGGAAGGCTGTGCTACACAATCAAAGTTTCAAATCATGGGAGGAGCCTGCACACATACAGCAGGCTTCCGCATTGCAAACGTTCACCTAATCTCTGGAAACCAGGGGTGGGTCGAACAAAGGAAGCCCCAGTGGGAAGAGCTCTAGTCTCTCTTTTCACACACGCACAATTACGGTTGTATGGAGGACAACATGTGAAGACGGTTATAATTGGCTTGGTTTTCTCAGCTGTTGACCATTCCCAGAGCTTCCTAGGCCCCAATATCTATCTCCTTGTGTACATTCCCACATCCTTTTGCAGACATTACCAAAAATAGGGCATCATAAGGTGCTCCCCTTTCCACTTAGCGTGAATCCCCTGCCTCTAGCACCCTTTGGTTAAAAGTAAATAGCACCTCTCTCTCTCATGAGCAGTCTTTGCAGAGGAAGAGGTGTATGAGGAAATACTGGCTCATAGCTCAGCATTTTGTGTGAGTACGTGAGTGTTTGTGTGCCCATGTGTCTGCACACATACTCACACACATGCATTTATATACGTAAGTAGAAAGGCAGAGGTACATCTAACAAAAGGCTTGTTTAACACAGAGTATTAGTAAGCCCTTGGGAAAAGTAATTCTGGAGGGGAAGAAGGCTTATTAATAAATTAGGAAGAAAATAAAAATGATGGTTTTTAAATGGCAAAGCTATTAAGCAGTCCTTTTAAATCAGTTTTTAACAAGGAAAAATAAGCAGAAGTAACTATGTACAATTAAGAAAGTAATGGCCCAGATCCCGAGTTGCAGTTAAGACTTCATCAGCACAGCTTCTGGGAGGGGCTGTATAGGTGGCTTGCACTTCATCATGCCCCTGGCTGGGAACTGGCGGGTTCTTTCTTCTGGTCTCTAATAGTTACTGAGAACTGGGACCTGTCTCCCAAGTGCCTGAGACATTCGTCTACACACATGCCAGAATGCAAGCATAGAACGCTCTCTGAAGGAATCGTTGCCAGGAATAAACAGCGTGAGGACAAATCTAGGAGTAGAAAGGAGCCATTGGAAGTGATCCCATGGGTTCAGTTTGAACACACTTTTATTTTTTAATATGGGATTTTAATTTTTAAATGAAGTTGAACATAAAGGTAACAAAAAGGAGAAACACCACTTAATGGATGACCTTGTGCTATGATTAGGAGAAAATAGGAGTAATGAATGCATACCCTTTTTGCAGGATGCTGCACTTGGAATATAATGGGTGGCATATGGGATGTGTTAAGAACACAACGACTGGAGTGGAACATCAGTCTCTGTTAGTTCAGAGAATTAAAGACATTCCTATGCATGCTTAGTCAGAAAGAAGTCCAACAACTCCCAGCATGTCCCAAGAAGGGATTGCATGCTAGGAACTGCATGACTTTTTCCATCAGATTATGCCTTTAGTAATGCAGTTTATTATTATTATTATTATTATTATTATTATTATTATTATTATTATTATTATTACATTTCTATGTCGCCCCTTGCCGAAGCCTCGGGGCGGCTTACAACACAATAAGATACATTGAAATACAATAGAACATAATCATAGACAGAAGAAAAAAGTGCATTTGTATTTAACTGGAATGTGGTCAGAAACTTGGAGGGCTTCCTCATAAAAGACCAATGACATTCAAAGTGCTACAATGTCTTTTAAGTCATTTTCTCTCTCACAGTGAAGGATGTTCTGTAGCTTTTAATAAATAAATTAAAGGGGGGCTAATAAATTTGAATGGAAACATAGAAACAGAGCAAGTCAGAAGGGGTCTCCCGGGCCATCTAGTCTGACCTCTGGCACCAGCCGGCTCTGCTCATGACATGCCCACCATGTGCACATCCAGCCTATCCTTGAACACCCACACCGATGGGGCCTCAACGACCTCTCGTGGAAGCCCATTCCACACCCCGAGGTCCCTTTCACAAGTGCTGCTCTCCAGCCACTTGTCACCTAACCTGTACTTATGACACCTATTCCTATGCCCCAAGTGCAAGACCTTGCACTTATCCACATTGAACACCATCCTGTTGTCTCCTGCCCACTTCCATAGTCTGTCCAGATCCTTTTGGCTCTGGAGTACCTGCTCCTCAGATGTGGCCACTGCTTCAGTTTTAGTATCGTCTGCAAATTTGATCAGCGGACTGTTCACCCCTTCTTCCATGTCAGTGATGAAAAGATTCAACAGGATCGGCCCCAGGACAGAGCCCTGGGGGACCCCACTTGTCACTGGCCGCCATCCCAATGATTCCCCACTAATGGTTACCTTCTGCTTTCAGTCAGTCAACCATGCCCTAATCCACCGGGCAGTGCTTTGGTGTATCCCAAAACTCCTCAGTTTCTCCACCAGGATATCATGGGGTACTTTGTCAAAGGCCTTGCTGAAATCCAGGTATACCACATCTACTGCATCCCCTCCATCTAGCCATCTTGAAACCTTGTCACAGAATTCCACAAGGTTTGTCTGGCAGAACCTGTTTTTGCAGAAGCCGTGTTGTGTGGCTGTCAGCCTCCCTTCCCTATCTAGCACCACTAGTTCTCTCTCTATTATGAGCCTTTCCATTGTTTTTCCTACAATGGACGTAAGGCTAACAGGTCCATAATTCCCCATGTCTTTTCTACTACCCTTTTTGAAAATTGGGACCACTGATGCCACCTTCCAGTCCTCTGGAACTTCACCTGTTCTCCACGAGGCCTCAAAAATGGAGGCCAGCAGGCGTGAGAGTACCCCTGACAACTCTCTAAGTATTCTCAGGTGTAACCCGTCAGGGCCTGGCGCCTTTGCAATGTCCAATGCCCTGAGGAGCCCCTCGACTTCAAGGCGGGTGACTCTAATCTGTGCCCCTAAGTCCCCAGCCTCATCTAATATCCTATGCAGATATCCCCCGTCCTGCTTTGGGGAGAACACAGAGGCAAAATAGTCATTTAGCATCTGTGCCTGTTCCCTCATATCAGTCTCTGGATCTCCTTCCTCCTTATTTAGTGGTCCCACCACTTGTCTCCTCTTCCTCTTCCTATTTATATGCTGAAAGAAGCCCTTTTTGTTGCTCTTGATATTCTTGGCAAGTCTCAGCTCATAATCAGCCTTAGCCTTGTGAAG
>NW_025335641.1:9662461-9665750 GCF_004798865.1 Varanus komodoensis | reverse complement strand
GGCACAGATGCTAAATGACTATTTTGCCTCTGTGCCTGTTCCCTCATATCAGTCTCTGGATCTCCTTCCTCCTTATTTAGTGGTCCCACCACTTGTCTCCTCTTCCTCTTCCTATTTATATGCTGAAAGAAGCCCTTTTTGTTGCTCTTGATATTCTTGGCAAGTCTCAGCTCATAATCAGCCTTAGCCTTGTGAAGAATCCTTCTGCAACAGGCCTCCTCCTCCTGGTATACCCTTTTGTCTATTTGCCCCAGTACCCATTTCCTACGGAGGTTTCTTTTTCGTCTAATCCCTCTAACCACCTCCTTCCGCATCCATGGCGGCGCTCTCCTCAGCCTCCCCACCTTACTGACTAGAGGTATCGTCAAGGCTTGCGCCTCCAAAACCTTCCTTTTGAGTGCCATCCACACCTCCTCAACTCGCTTACCTTCCAGTAACCTATCCCAGGAGACTTTCCCCAGTCTGGCCTTCAGTTGGCCAAAGTTGGCCCTCTTGAAGTCCCAGTTCTAGTGCTCGACCTGCTGCACATCCCCATTCCCTGATCTCAAAGCAAAGGATGGAGTGATCACTCACATCCAGAGCTCCCCTAATCTGTACTTCATCTATCAGCGCCTCTCTATTGGTCAAGACCAAGTCATGGAGCATTACTGGAATGGAGCATTACTGGAAATCAAGCAGCCCTCATTTAATCTCCCTCCCTGCCTACCTCCTTCTCTCTCTCTCTCTCTCTCTCTCTCTCTCTCTCTCTCTCTCTCTCACACACACACACACACAGAGAGAGAGAGAGAGAGAGAGAGAGAGAGAGAGAGAGAGAGAGAGAAACAGAGACTTGAAGCAGTCTACAAATGTTTTTGTGCTATTCCTCCTCCTACTACTCATTTTGGTATCTATCAAGCAAATTACAAATCCTGGGAGTAACCAAGCTGTATGACACTGTGTGTTTGTCTTGAAGGAGAAGGAGAAGGTGTTGCAACTCATCCCTTAAACATTACAGCTGCATTCATGAATGCTGTAGATTTAGCAACATCTACTCCATAGCAGCAGCACAGTTCTAATGCTATATCACATCAGAAAAGTCAAGGGCCACATCAATAGTTAGATTAAGTGGAAAAAAATAACTAAATGCTTGAGTAAACAAAGTGCATTATGAAGGTTGAGAGCTCTAAAGGTTATACCTGCCAGGGAATTAAGAACACTAATCCATAAACAACAGTTATTTGCTTGAGAGAATAAAATGTTGTATTCCATGTACCATTAACATTACATAATATACAATGGACTGATTCAGATGCAAATGGATTGCTGAACAAACTACATTCTGGGGGTAAATGAGCAAAGGACTCACCCCTTCTCCAGTCCACCAAAGCTGTAGGAGAGCTGTCCTCATTTGCTAAGCCTGGGTTCCCTGCCATGCCAAAACTGGGAGGCTGCACTTCCAGAACAGATCTTTGTCTACAATTAATGGTGGGTAGGCAGCTTCTAAACAGTAATTAAATCCACTTCTTTGCTCATTCATTCGCAAACAAATTCTAGTTTGTATGGTTGTCCCATATTATATTTGTGCAAGGTCAAAAATGGTATCAAAATCATACTTTTTTGAACCTTCTGTTTGCTCCTAAAAGAAAAATAGGTGTGGAATCCGGTTGATTTATAGTCCTGAATCACAGACTTGAGCGCTTCTAGATGAGGCTTTTATTGTGCAATCTCCGGCCTCATTCATGGAATTTTATGGGTCTGGCCTCTATTTGTAAACCTCCCCTGTTTTCCCATAGCTTCTTCCATCATTTTTCTTGCTAAAAATATTTGCTAAGAAAGGAAAGACAAAAGCCCATTTTTTTTCCCCATGGCACTAGAGTCCAGGTGTCTGGAAGCAACCCAAAGTATGCTGTCAGCCATTATGCATTTTGGGGTGAGAAGAACAAAAATATTTAGGAATGCTTGGAGGTTGCTTGCTTTACTACTTGTTAAACATGTGCCTATACACCAAGCCTGCTGTGCTTCTGTGACGGAACTAGAGCAGTGGCAACTTGATAAGGATCCATGAAGCTTCCTAGGACTACAAGGAGGCATCAGTACGTGAATGGATCCAGGTTCCCCATCTGCTAAAGGTGGGGCACAACCATGCCAAATTACTACGATTTAACGAGATCCCTGGTGTCAGAGTGCTGAGACTGTTGGGACAGGGATCAGAGATGCATTTAGCTATGTTTGTGCAGACATCTACAACTGTGTGCCTGTGTCAGCAGAGTGAGCACTTCTGCCTTTTCATTTTGCAGGCAATCATGTAGAACCATCTTTGCAATCTGAGAGCAGTATTGAGGGATCTATTCTCTGTAACCATTTTAGGTTTGAATACATCATTTTTATGATTGACACTTGCCATGTTAAAGGATGTAGATAACTTGGCTAAATGAAAATCTAGTCACAGGAAGATCGGGAAGTTAGATCAAGATCTGATAGAGAGCCAATTGTCACACTGGAGAGGCTCCCTTTGATAATGAACAGCCACCTAGCAGAAACACACTTCCAGGCAGAGATCAAATATTGATATATCACCTAGCAGCCACCCAGCACAGAAACTATTTGCAGTGAAAATACAACTAAGAATGCAATTGACAACAAACATTTTGTGACACACAATGGGAGGGTCTGCATGTCATGGCAACCCACCCTAGCAACAGGGGAGGGTTGTCCAGGTTTATAGCCAATCTGTATGTCTTCCTTAGATATCATTTCCCCCATTATTTTCCCCATTAGTGGTTGTTTTTATAAGAATTGACCTAGCTTGTACAACACAACAATCTGCCATATGGAAAACAATGCCCAAAACAATTCATGGGCTCTCACGGTGGCTTGTTGTTGTTTTTTTAAGTGAATAACCAGGGTGTGTTTGTAATGGTATATTGTCCACATATAAGTCTCAAATTTACCCAACACATTTAGATTACACAACAACATCATTGCTCAAATAATTCTGCCTCCTGATCCTCAGAGGGAGAGACTCCACGCCCAATGTAGCTAGCTTCTGAACTTGAAAGAAGCATCTACATTAGCCAAAGTATTGTGTGCTGATTGGATATGCCTTTACTTATGCTTTGGAGACAATTTCTATGATCCTTAGATGGCACCCAAGAGGCCAGTGGATATAGCAAAACTGTTGTTCCAAGGCCAGAGAAGCAGCTATAACCTCAGACGATGCTGACTGTAGATCGCCTTTCCCACCGCTGCTACAGAACGTTCTGTGGTGGCTCCCTCCCTGAGGTTATGACTCCTGTTTGAAGTGCTGGAG
>NW_025335641.1:9652462-9662361 GCF_004798865.1 Varanus komodoensis | reverse complement strand
CCAAGCCAAAGTCCTTTCAGACCCCTTTCCTGCTTCCAACAGTGAGAGCACCAACTAAATAAAATGCTTGCAAAGAAAGCTGGAGAAACGCATGCATGTACGCACATAGCAAGTCTCTTTGTTCCTCCCACCCTTTTAAGAAGCACCTAGCAAAAAACAGGATCTCAGAGACCACCATCATATAGGCCATAAGACTGTCATTTGTTAATGGAATAAAATAGGATGTAAATAGGATATAAAAAGACATAGAGTTCCTAATAAGCCAGTAAGAAATAGTTGAAAATGGTAATTAAAATTTTCCCCTTGGAATGACAATTTATTCTATTTGTGATCACTTTTTATCTTCACTTATCATTTATCTCATTTTTCCCATTTGCTGGTTATTAGGATTAGCCCGAAACTCAAGAAATTGCAAGCGTCTGCCTGAGTAGCTAAAACTCTGTTCTGTAATCATAAAAATGTGTGTGTGTGTGTGTGTGTGTGTGTGTATTAAAGTTCCCATTTAAAGCATTTAAGTAGGAGTAACTTGAATCACAACCCATGTTCAATGCTAGAATTATTCCTTCCAAACACAGTCTCTTCCCAAGAGAAATAGCAGCATCCCAAGTGCACAGAGTTGCTGAGGCCAGATGTGTGCATATGGAGGGGGCAGAGTTTTCTCAGAGTGCCTGGTTCTGTTTGTTCGAACGGTGAGGTGACGGTGTGAGGTATGGCTATGTGTGTGTGTAAAAGAATGGCTGATTATGAGCTGAGACTTGCAAAGAATATCAGAAGCAACAAAAAGTAAAGCAAAAAATATATATCAACATATAAATAGCAAGAGGAAGGGGAGACAGGTAGTGGGACTGCTTAATAAGGAGGAAGGGGATTTGGTGACTGATATGAGGGAACAGGCATGGATGCTAAATGACTATTTTGCCTCTGTGTTCTCCCGAAAGCAGACAGGGGAGATCTGCATGGGGGTTTGGATGAGGCTGTGGATTTAGGGGCACAGAAGTTGAGGGGCTCCTCAGGGCACTGGCCATTATAAAGGCACCAGGCCCTGACAGATTATACCCAAAGTACTTAGGGATTTGGCAGGTATATTCTCACACCCGCTGGCCTCCATTTTTGAGCCCTCGTGGAGAACGGGTGAAGTTCCAGAGGACTGGAGAGTGGCATCAGTGGTCCCAATCTTCAAAAAGGGTAGTAGAAGGGACATGGGGAACTACAGGCCGGTTAGCCTTATGTCTATTCTAGGAAAGACAATGGAAAGGCTCACAGTTTCCACAAAAACAGGTCCTGCCTTGCGGAATACTATGACAAGGTTTCAAGGTGCGCTAGATAGAGGGGATATGGTTGATGTGGTTTACCTGGATTTCAGCAAGGCATTTCACAAAGTGTTGCATGATATTCTGGCTGAGAAACTGAAGAGTTTTGGGATAGAATGATGCACTGTCTGATGGATTAGGGCATGGCTGGCAGACCAAAAGCAGAGGGTAACCATTAGTGGGGAATCATCGGGATGGGGACGAGTGGGGTGCCCCAAGGCTCTGTACTGGGACTGATCCTGTACAATCTTTTCATCAGTGACCTGGAAGAGGGGGTGACAACTCTGCCAATCAAATTCACCAGTGATACTAAAATGGGGGTGGTGGCCACAACTGAGGGACAGGTACTCCAGATCCAAAAGGATCTGGGCAGACTATAGAAGTGGGTGGGGGACAACAGAATGATGTTTAATCTGTACAAGTGCAAGACATGTATAGGAATGGGTGTCATAAGTACAGGTTAGGGGGCAAGTGGCTGGAGAGCAGTACTTGTGAAAAGGATCTCAGGGTACTGGTTGACTGCAGGCTAAACATGAGTCAGCAGTGTGACATGGCAGTCAAGAAGCGTGGCTTCTAGATCAAGATAGGTATTATTGCCACTCTATATGACTCTGGTGCACCTGCAACTGGAATATTGTGTTCAATTCTGGGCCCATTATTACAAGAGGTATATAGCAAGGTTGAAACCAGTGCTGCAAAGGGCCACAAGGATGGTGGCTGGTTTGCAGGGTAAGCCTTATGAGGAGAGACTGAGGGAACTGTGTCTTTTCAGCCTTGAGAAGAGGAAACTCAGAGGGAACCAGTCAGTGACATATAGGTATGTGAAGAGGTGTCATATGGAGGTGGGTTGTGACCGTTTTTCCACTGTGGATGAAGACAGGATGCATTCCAGTGGAACAAAGCTCAGGGAACAAAATTTAGGATGGATGCCAGGAAGTACTTCCTGAAAATTAGGACCTCTACGGTATAGAATGGGCTTCCGCAAGAGATGGCTGAAGCCCCATCAGTGAGGGTGTTTAAAGATAAGGTGGGCATGCACATGATAGGCATGTCATGAGTGGACCCGGCTAGAGCCAGGGGTCAGACTTGATGGCCTGGGAGACCCCTTCTGACTCACTCTGTTTTCTATGTTTCTTTGTTTCTATCTTCTTACACAGTTTACCTTAGATTGCAAAGCAAAACATTATGACTCTGTTTTGCTCATGGACCTTCATTTTGGTTAGACAGCAAGACATATGAAACACTATATATAGGGCAATAAGGACAAGGGTTGGAGGATCCAGAGAGGACATAAGACTGGAAGAAGAAAAACATTTGGGATGATGCTTGTACCATCATAAGGTGACACACAGCTATGTGAGGAAAAGGGAAGAAGCAGGTTCTTCACTGATGGCTACACATGGATAGGATTGGCTTTTGTAATAGACTGACTCTCTTTAACATGATTAACCATTCAGAACTGACAAGCACAGAAAGGTAGATTTTACAAATATATATTTTGCTGATTTTATCTTTGATTAAGTATGCTCAAGGTTGCACTCTGCAGCAAAAAATAAGATTTGCAAGAGGGAATTACAATTTTAGAATTTATAGCCACAGCATATCAAGTTATGGTTAAACATTCATAAGATTGTGCCCTGCAGCTGAAGATAAGCTATACAAGAGGCTGCTTATCAGAATAAAGAATTGAGAATTTAAAAGTAATTTATATTAAAGACCGACACACTGCTGATGCCAGCTTCAGTGGCCCAACAAGTTGCATAGGCAGTGGACTGGGGCTGAAAGACCAGGTGAAAGTGAGGGGGAGGGGAGCAGAGGCTTAACCTGTAAGCAAGCACATGTAAGCACAAAGTTACAGCTTACATGATAGGGCTGGTAACCCCCAGAGGCCTCAATCCCCACGTGTTTTGGTGCAATAGTGAAATTGTGGGCACTCCTATCTTGGACTGAAGGGTTTTAGATCCTGGAATAGTAGCATGATGTTCATTTAGATCATTTTCTTGTAATCCCCACAACCAACTGTAAGACAGATCAGCATTATCATCTACTTAGCATATAAGGAAGAAGGCTACTAAGGCTGAAAATACCTTGCCAAGGATCCCTAGGGCAAGATTAGGCTTGAAAGCAGAACTCCAGATGTCTGGATTTCAGCTCCCACCATTCTTGATCATTATGGAAGGGACTTCTGGGAATTGATGACCAAACTGCCTGGAGATCTAACTTCTGTCAACCCAGATCTAGTGAGTTTGTGGCAGAGGCAACCTTTTATATGAGGACTTCTAAAGCTTCGTAAGCTGTGCTTGTATAAACTCTTAGCGCAACAAGGTTTACCTCTAGGTAGACATGTAATTTAGATCACAATCATATACATTTTACACAGGCGTGAAGCTCCTCCTATTACAATTGCGTACATTACCCAACTGGCCATGGCTGATCGGGCAATGGAGTTGTAGGACTTTTCTCTGCCTAAACATGCATAGGACTGCACCCTTGACCTTTTAAACTTATGTCCCATCAGCCCTCTCTTTCTTCTCTTCTTTGACGTTGTCCACCTGAAACAAAGTTCATGGACTACTAAGTTAATTCATGAACTCTTTTAGAACTACCCCTGAAGGTCGCAACTGATGATGGAAAATCTTGGAGGAAATGTCTCTGGAATTCAATGGCAAAACTTCACAAAATAAGGAATATCTTGTCTGGAGATCTTGTTGGAGGAGAAACCATCTATTTACACTACGTAAGAAAAGTTATAAAACTTAAAGCCAAACAAGTTAATTGAAACAAAATTTTATCAAAAAGGGAAAACCACCAGATTAAATGGGGAGGGGACCTCGCAACATACACAACCATGCTAGTTAAGTGGTGCAAATTAATCCATACTCTTTAAGAATGGGATAAAGGATTGGCAGGCAGTCTTAAATACATAATGGACGTGCAGAAATTTCAAAGTCTGCTTTACATTTATATTTATTTTTGCAATACACTTAATTCTGTATAGTGCCTAGGTAAGTTTTAGACACATTGTTACCATCTCTTGGAAGCTACTGGAAAGAAGTCACAAGAATAATTCATCCTCCATTTCTCCCCCCCCCCTCCACCCCCCAGGCAAATTCTAGTGCAAACAGCCCTTCTTTTATCTACAGAAAAGAATCTCTTTAAGGTTTGATATTGTTCACCAAGTCCTTTCACTGGTTGTTGGCATTTCCATTTCAGAGATAACACGATGATTGTTAGCATTCATATGTTTGCTAGAAACAGAGATGGTGGTACGAACCCTGAGTGTAAACGTAAATATCTAACATCCACAAAAACACATTTTCTATATTCGGTTTGCATAAGCCTCACCTAACATTCTTGGATGCACTGCCCTTTTCTTTCAACAACCCTTTGTAGCGGTATGGAGGGATGAAGACAATAATTATGTACAAAACCCTATTAGACTGCTAACAAAAGGTGCATCTGAAGTTTTAAAAGCATCTACTTCCTTGAAAGAATGAGCCCAGGAAAAAATGAAAACTGTTTCTAAATGATCTGAGTTAGATTTCCCCATATATGTTAAAACTATCAACACATAAAACCAGAGGGTGATTTATTATGAGATGGTATTTACAATTTATATTATCAATTTTGCTTTCAGGAGCTGCTAATAAAACAATGATTTAGTTCCAAACCGGGCTAAAGCATGTTGCCCTGTGCAACAAGACAGCATTAAAACACATGCATGTTCCTCATCATGCTGAAATGCTGTATACTCTGGTTCTTCACCACCCCCCTGCCCCAGAAAATAATGGACTTACAACCCCTAGAAAATGTGTACATTTCACAGTTCATGGTAGACATTTTGCAGTTTAAACATACAATATTTATTCATGCTGAAAGACAGCCTCATCCCACTCATTCATTAAATACATTTATTTGCGAAAAAAAAACCCATTTGATTGAATACTATGTAAGGAAAAGCCCGAGGACTCACAATGTCACCATGCGGTAAGCTATGGAAGGCTGATGTCACTGACAGATAGCGTGGGCCACTGAATGTGACAGTTCCTGCCTGCAGGATGTCCTCTGATGGGAAGTGCATGAAAAAGAATTACAGGTAAAGTTGGCTTTAAGTGCTGGAAAATGAATATTGATGCAGTTCTTTTGCAAATGGGAATATTTCATAGGGAAGGGTTAACATTGTCTGCTACTGGAAGAAATTCATGCAAAGAAGCTTGCAACACAAAACAAAACAAAAACCATCAGACATTAGCTATTAAAGCACACGTCATTCGGAACAAAATGAAAACAGGAAGCCAGTAACAATTCGAAGTAGATACTTGGTGTAGAGTTATTAAATTTGATTTTGGGAGTGAAGAGAGCTATATTAGCAGGTGACCAGTATCTGTTCCGGTCAGACAGACAGCAATCAGCATGCTAGTAAGCCACGGTGAAGGCGCGTATTTTCCAGTGCTTCCCTTCTCCAGGATGCCTTTACATGTTAGCAGTTTGGTGACTTCCCATTGTGAAGTTCAATCGAGTATGCTTTTCCCATGCTCCTTTTTAGTTTTTTTTATGCATTTGCAGTTTTGTTTGGTTTGGTTTGGTTTGGTTGGTTTGTTATGTATGTTGATGGAGATAAGTGTTTTAATTACTTCTTTAATGTCTATGCCTGTGCATTTTTCTCTCCTCTCCTCTTTGTTTCCTGCTGTTGAGATCAATGCCTCATCCCCACAGCAGGTGGCACTTTGAAATGTGTGTGCGTATGCGTGTGCACACACATTTGCAGAATCCTGGGCAGATTTATTTTGTAATATAACTGCTCATTTTTATACTGTTAAAAAATAAAAATACTTATTAGAGTCTTCATGAGTTTAGGAAGTGGTGTTTTTACTTAGTTCCCTAATGCAGACTAGTGGTTCATAAAGGAAACAGATGGTAGCAGAAAAGGAGCTTGTTTGCTTTTAGGATTTCTACCCCACTCTTCAGCTGTAAAGGGTTCCAGAGCGACTTACAGCTCAGTTGTACAAATCTTACTAAGACACATCAGAAAAGGAGAAAAGGATGACTTTCCTATGGCTGGCTGGAGAATGCTACAAGTCGCAGGACTTCTTTCTCTCTAAACTTGCATCAGATTACATGCTCAAACATCAATTTTTCATATTATATGTTCCCATAATGCAACTGTAATGATGTAATGGCTGTAACACAGCCAGAAGTTGTCGGTCTTCCTTTCAAGACCAGTTGAAATAGAAACAAATTCAAGGAGAATTTGCAGAGAAGCATTTACTTCAAGTCAAAAAGTGGAAAGATCCTTCCAACATTACTTTTCACTATGTGAATTTTATAAAGTATCCTTATAATAGAGAAACTTTAAGGAGAATAGGTGAAGAGCCCATGGGCCCAAGGAATTTCTTCATGGCCTTAGACAAAAAGGAAAAGGCAATATTGAGTTAATAATCCAACCATCCTCCATATTTACATGTTAAAACACATATAATGGATTGCTCTCCCTCTTATTCCCTCACTCCCTCACCCTCTTTCTCTTTTCCTCATCCAGCTCCAATTGACACAGAGTGATACTATATTAGCATAGTCCAATAAAAGATTTATTAGCCACAGTTGACCTATAAATATTATGACAGCACTGTTTGGCACATTTTACAATTTTAGAGTATGGTTGTTTTTAATGTGTAGGAATTCTTTACTCCATTAATGTTTGGATTAGCAAGCCATTAAATCATTTCAGTTGTCTAGACATCTGTTTTAAATTAATAATTCAATTAAAATGTATTTCTATATTATCAAATCATTCGTGTAAACACCTTTTTGGAATTGATGGATTGACTCTGGACTACTCATGAGTAGAGCTCTGCTCCCAGGACAGGGCTGTAGGAAGAGGGCTGGAGGGACATTTCTATGAGTCCCCAGCCCCCTGTGCTTTCCCAGTACAGCTCCAGAGGGTCAGAGAGCGACTCTGCTAGATTACTGCAAATTGAAAAAAGGAGCCTTACCATGCACAGAAAGAAAAGTCTGGACCCAGCTTAATGCCTTTGATATTTCCTTTCCTATCCCTACTGCAGTAGCAAACCAGAAGGAAGCGCATCAAAGAATAACAACCTTGCCCTTAACTCTCAGATTCATCTCTTAAATTTTGCCCTTACCTATTAAAATTGTCATCCAATTTAATTAATTGATTGATTAGTAAAGGCAGATGCTTAATCGACTAAATATTATGTAATTGGCTGACAGCCCTAGTGAGAAATGTTACATCAAAATGTATACTCTGTGTGCTGAACAGATTTATGAACAGGAATTGGGTTCTGTTCTAGGCATCTCTTTAGAGAATATTGATGAAATATAATTTTTAAAAAAATATTTTTCTCAGCATCTCATTCTAAATGCATGCATTTATTTACTTGATTTATAAATTTTAAAATAAATCTTAAATGCAGCATCATCCATCCTTTAAAAAGGGTTTTAGCAGATATGGTCAAAGAATGATAATCATGCCAAGCCTCAAGGATGTGGAGGCAGAAAGCACCAAGGCAGAAGAAGCAAAAGGGTCTGAATGCAGATGGACTTATCTGGAAGGAGCACAGTGAGATGGAAATCAGAAAGAGATGAAGTTCACAAGGCAATGACACATGCAACCTGTTTCTTGCAGGCCAAAAACCAGCAAGTGTTGACTTTTTCAGTAGATTTGCTAGAACTGAAAAAGCCTTGTGAGCTTTTCAAACATGCATGTATGTACATTGTGATTTGACAGCAAAAGAATATACTAGACAACCAAGACAACTGACTCTTTGAGCCAATTTATATACATTAACCTGAAGCACAAGTAAAAAACCAAATGACATGTTACAGAGTAACAAGAATAGTGGTGCTACCCAATTAATTAATCAGTTTGAAGCAGTGGCCACAGCTGTAGGAGGGAGGAAAAGATCAGGAAAAGAACTATGGTGTATAGAAAAACCCATATTACAATCCTAATGACTCCCCGCCTGAAGAAGTGGAGGTTTTTTGCACAGGAAGGAAGCTGCAATTGGAAGAAAGTAGGGGGAAGACTTTTCAAGGAACTACAATAACATGTAATAAACTATGAATGGTTGGTATCACAATGCCTCGGCTATATACCCGACTCTTTTTTTATCTATTTGCTTGTCCCTCAAACAAGAGCAGTATATATGTATATGATATAATAACCCACCCACCCTTACCCTTATTTTTCCTTCAAGGAACCCACACAGGATGGCTTATACAATCCTTCTCCTCTTCTCCATTTTATCTGCACAACAAACTTGTGAAGTAGCTTAGTCTGAGAGTAAGTGATTGGCCCAAAGTCGTCTCAGGAGCTTCATGGCCAAGGGAGGACTACAACCCAAATCTCCGGAGTCCCGAGTCCAACAGATACCTGGAGTGCCAAGTCCTGAGTCTAACTGCTATGCCACACTGGCTCTCAGTTCTTTCATGACTGTCCCACATCAGTCCTCAGGGATGTTTGGTTGAAGGTCTATGACTTGCTCAAAACCACTCACTAGATTTCATGCCTGAGAAAAGATTTTGAAGCCCACCTAACATCCTGTTGATTATGGCACAGAGCCAACTTTTCCCCATCAGTGTTCCTATGTCTTTATTAGGGACTATGTAAGTAAAGCTTTTCCCAGTACACATAGGTCTGTCATGTAACTAGGAAATACACAGGAGACCCACCAGGAGAAAAAACAAATGGAAACCTAATAAAGCGTTATATAAATATATGGTAAAGGTCAAATCAAGGGCACTAGCAGTATTCCAATGTATCAACATCACAGTAGTCCAAGTCTATGCCCCAACCACTGGTGCTGAAGAGGCTGAAGTTGACCGGTTCCATGAAGGCCTACAACACCTTAATTAACACCCACAAATGATGTCCTTATCATCATGGGGGATTGGAATGCTAAAGTAGGAAGCCAAAAGATAACTGGAATAACAGGCAGGTTTGGCCTTGGAGTACAAAATGAAGCAGGGCACAGGCTGGTAGAATTCTGTCAAGAGAATACAATGGTCATAGCAAACACTCTTTTCCAACAACCCAAGAGATGACTCTACACACGGACATTACCAGACAGACAACACAGAAATCAGATTGACTATGTGCTCTGTAGCCAAAGATGGAGAAGCTCTATACAGTCAGTAAAAACTAGACCAGGAGCTAACTGTGGCTCAGATCATGAGCTTCTTGTTGCAAAATTTAGGCTTAAATTGAAGAAAGTAGGGAAAAGCACTGGGCCACTCAGGTATGACTAAATCATATCCCTCATGAATATACAGTAGAGGTGACAAACAGATTTAAGGAATTAGATCTGGTAGACAGAGTGCCTGAAGAACACTGGACGGAGGTTCGCAACATTGTACAAGAGGTAGCAACTAAAACCATCCCAAAGAAAAAGAAATGCAAGAAAGCAAAATGGCTGTCTGAGGAAGCTTTACAAATAGCTGAGGAAAGAAGGGAAGTGAAAGGCAAGGGAGAAAAGGAAAGATACACCCAATTGAATGCAGAATTCCAGAGAATAGTTAGAAGAGATAAGAATGCCTTCTTAAATTAACAGTGCAAAGAAATAGAAGAAA
>NW_025335641.1:9649708-9652362 GCF_004798865.1 Varanus komodoensis | reverse complement strand
TTCTTAAATTAACAGTGCAAAGAAATAGAAGAAAACAATAGAATAGGGAGGACCAGAGATCTCTTCAAGAAAATTGGAGATAAGAAGGGAACATTTCATGCAAAGATGGGCATGATAAAGGACCAAAATGGCAGGGACCTAACAGAGGCAGAAGAGATTAAGAAGAGGTGGCAAGATTACACAGAGGAACTATACAAGAAAGAGCATAACGTGCCTGATAACCACGATGGGGTGGTCACTGACCTCAAGCCAGACATCCTGGAATGTGAAGGGAAATGGGCCTTAGGAAGTCTGAGCAACAACAAACTGAAGGAGGGTGAAGGAGGAGAGCGCAGAAGTTGGCTTTTACTCGACATTAAGAAAACTAAGATCATGGCATCTGGTCCTCTCACTTCCTGGCAAATAGATGGGAAAGAAATGGAGGTAGTGACAGATTTTATTTTCCTGGGCTCCAAGATCACCGCAGATGGGGACTGCAGCCAAGAAATTAAAAGACGCCTTCTCCTTGAGAGGAAAGCTATAACAAATCTAGACAGTATACTAAAAAGCAGAGACATCACCCTACCAACAAAAGTGCGTATAGTCAAGGCTATGGTTTTACCAGTTGCAATGTATGGCTGTGAAAGTTGGACCATAAAAAAGGTTGAGTGCCGAAGAATTGAGACCTTTGAATTGTGGTGATGGAGGAGACTCCTGCGAGTCCCTTGGACCGCAAGGCGATCAAACCGGTCAGTCTTAGAGGAGATCAACCCTGACTGCTCTTTAGAAGGCCAGATGCTGAAGATGAAACTCACATACTTTGGCCACCTAATGAGAAGGAAGGACTCCCTGGAGAAGAGCCTAATGCTGGGAACAATAGATGGCAAAAGAAGAAGGGGACGGCAGAGAATGATGTTGCTAGATGGAGTCACTGAAGCAGTTGGTGTGAGCTTAAGTGGACTCCGGGGGATGGTGGAGGACAGGAGGGCCTGGAGGAATGTTGTCCATGGGGTCGCGATGGGTCGGACACGACTTCACATCTAACAACAACAAGCAGTATTCCAGCACTAGAACAGTGAGCAGAAGTCCTGATGACAATAAAAAGATAATGGAACTTCTTGTCTTTCCATGCCCGGACTTTGTTCAGCTTCTCTCTTTCCACATTCTTTTCTGTCACAGTTAAAATGCTGAAACTGGTAGCCATGAATCATGATTTACTGGGCAAAAGGCTTCTGCACATATTTGCACAAAAACTAAAGAAACAGCTGTTGCAGGAGGATAGTAAAATAAAGCGGAAGATTACTCCAAACCCTGCCTCACTTCCTTCTCTCTCTTGTCATCCTGGCTACAAATCTGAAAAGGTCACAAGGGAAAATGAGTTTAGTGATCTTTGCTTCAGGCCAAAGCCAGCCTTTATGGAACATGTGAAATTGCAGCAACAACAGTCAAAGAAGACTGTTCTCACACACCAGGGCTGAATTTCCAGCATGAAAAAACAGGTCATTTCACACAATTGGGTCCAAATGGCCAATGTTCAGAGACACTGTAGCACTGGTGGAACCAGGAACTACACTGAAACGGGCACATCACCTCACTCAGCTTTTTTCCTGGTGCAGCTTTTGAAAGCATGTGGAGTCTATGATGATCATAGGCCCTCAAGGGAACGCCCAGGGACTCCTGGTTCCTCGCCAGAGCAGCAAGTCAGATACTATTTGTTGACACCCATGCCACATTAGAGGAGCACTGAGTGGTCTCTGGTCTTTGGATTGCTTCGCATTGTATTGTGCGGAGCGGTTTGCTGTCCAAGTGAAATGGACACACAAAATTCCACCCTCTTCTGAGCCAATGCTGAGCCAAGCAGAAGGAGCAATTAGTATCTCTGGACATCCCCTACAAGGAGAAAATAGCCTCTTATCAAGGCTGGACGATGTTGACTTAAGCACAGTATCTTTCTGGTGTTGTGCGTAAGGCTCCTCCTCTTTCCAGGAATTAACTGTAGCTTCAGTGAAGCCACATGTGCCATGCTAACTCTGGATCCGCATCACAGGAGACAATGACCCACCTCTTCCTAGTTAACCAAACACAGAGGCATGCCATGCTGAAGAGCAAACATCTCTCTGGTTACGTTCAGTTTGGATACAGCAACAGGGCAAGGTGGTGATTGCCTTTACCCTGTTTGTTGAATCTTTCCCTTCCGTTAGGAGTCGGGGTTCCTGCAACCCCATAGCTCTTGGCAGAGCCTTGGAACCTTCATCTCTGTCTTTCCCTGCCAGTAGCTGCTTTTGCTTGGGCCGCAGTAATTTAATGTGTTTTTAGAATGTATGAAGCATCCTGCTTCCTGTAGCAGTCAGTGGCGTGACATCAAGAAACTTGCAAACATATAATGGGCAACAGCATTCTCCTCTTGTCGGCTACTACAAAACCCAAAGCAATTTGTATGCAGTGGAATATGCCTAGGAAAGACTGTTCTGTTACAAACATAGCTTTTAAAAGGTTAAATCAGTTACCTCTGATTTCTTTTTGGATCACAAACAAATAGGAAAGATGGAACACAGTATCACAACCAGTCATCATATTATGACTTTTATCTCTGTCTGGGGATTTCAAAATACTGTAAGAGCAGATTTTGTTTTCTTTTCAGAAACTTAATATTTAAAGTCCATTGAGAAGTCCTT
>NW_025335641.1:9570073-9649608 GCF_004798865.1 Varanus komodoensis | reverse complement strand
AGCCATGTTTAATCATAAGCCAGCAGTTGTGTGTAATAACCAAGGCTCAATTCACACAGAAAGATTTACAAAGAAGCACAAACGCAGCCAATGTATTAGAGCTGGAGAATGATCAGGGGTGCAACTCTTTTCTTGTGTTCATCTACACTGGATACGTTTGTAGGAGGCCGTCTCCATGCACTCACCTTCCGCGCTTGTCCTGAACTGCAATTAATGAACCCATGAGCCATGATCACGAGGGAAGCAAGCAAACATGCAAGGAAATTTTAAAATCTCTGTACCGTAACTCCATGTTCACTTTCTCTGGAACTGACATCAGTGGGATTCACTTCTGAGTAAATACACACAGAGCTGGACTGCAAAGCAGTAGGACTTACCAGGAACAACTTAGCCTAAACCGATTTAGACCGAAGCAGTTTGCAATAGGAACATGGGGGGGGGGGGGTATTTGGGGGGGGGGGGGGGCAGATATAACTTTGCATAGAGTAAGAACAGCCTGTGTGTGCTTTTTCAAGTAAAACCCCTGAAGACAAGATCAATTCTCCATATAGTTAAATGTGGTGGGAGAAGGGCCAGATCAATGCAAAGTGGCATTGAAAGGCAAAGTGGTTATTCATTCAATGCTAGCAATTCCTAATGAAATTATAAATGGCCAGGTCACTTGTATTATATGCTTCTGCGATCCCTCACTGGTGTTAGTCAATGAGATCAAATAGAGCTTTACCAAATTACATCAGCAGATGGTATGTCTGTAGCCATACAATATTGTCTTAATCTATTAAGTAATTAACATTTCTAATTCATCAAATGTAAATCTAAATTGCATCCCATTTTACACTTGTTTTCATATGGTATTCAATAAACAGATGAAAAAGAACCAAGAAATGTTTTAGATGTTAAACTATTTTATATTTTTGTATATGGGGATGTTTTAGCTGTTTTAAATCTGCATACTGGAATTTCATACTGTGCTTTATCAGTATTTTATTGTATATTTTGTATTTACTTAATTGTTGTGAAATGCCTAGAGAGGTCCAGCTATTGGGCAATATAGAAATTAAACAAATTACTCAAAATATTTCATTTGGGTCAGAGCTTGTCTATCTCTGTCATGTAAAGGGAGATTTGTGCCAGGCATTATTAGAAATGAGTAACCTTTTCTTACATGATCATTAATGTTGTTTTTGATTTGATTGATCTACTGTGCACTAATCCTATGTATGTTTACTCAGAAGTAAGCCCACTTAAATTCAATGGGACTTATTCTCAGGCAAATACACATAAATGTAAACAACTCTACCCAATACCATACTGCTGCCTTAGAGGGGATAGTAAATGAAGTGTGAGCTATCACAAACAAAAGTTACTTCTCATTGGACACAATCCTTTGGGAAGTTCTCCTCTGCATGCAACACTGAAATGAACTAGAGTAGTTGAAATCCCCCTATCCTTTCAATGGGGCTCCCTTGAAAATATTGTATCTGTTCTCATTCTCAGAGTATCTTAAAAGTAAGTCTGCCCTTCAATTTCAGCCTCACCAATTAAAGTTTGTCCCCAATAATTCATCAACATGCAGTTTAATTTACTTGATTAATCAATTATCTTTTTTGAGTTCTGCCTTAACCACCATTTCATATACCCAGAGTGGTTAAATGGATTAACAGAATGATTACGCACATATACATTTCCCTCAGCACTGCAAGACATGCTTACAACTTGGTAAGTAATTCCAAATGATGCGACTGAACAGCCATACTTGGCCTTTTGCCAGCAGGCCCATTCAAGGTGTTACTCTTTACCTTTCAAGCCCTAAATAGTATGGTGCCAAAAGAGCTAAAGGACACCTATTCCAATATTAGCCTGCTAATGATTATTTATTATTTGAATGAATGAATGAATGAATGAATGAATGAGCTGTCCTTCATCTACAAGGGATTCCACAAAGGTATACAGAAGACAAATCCAATATAACCATGAAGAAAAAAATTGCAAGCTAAAAAACATAAAAACTGTTCAGTCAACAAACTAACAAATGAATAAATAGGTTTAAGTGAAACTTTTACATCTTAAAATGCCTAGAATGTTTTATATTTGGCTCCAAAAAGAGAACACGTTCAGCATGGTATGTGAGAAGGCCCTCCCCAAGCCATTTCAGATGTTAAAAACTTCTGCCATACTCTTTCCTTAGGAGTCTGTCTCGGAGTTACTGTATATGCCAGCAAGGGAAAAGACTTTCTTAGCATTGGCACCTCAACTACAGAATGTCTCTCTCCAACTGTCCATGTTTTGTACAAGTGTTCTAGTTGTTCCCCAATTCTTGCTGTTCATATTGATTTAAAGGAATGTCCACCATCTAGGCTTTCTGAACATACAAAGCATGACCTAAAATGCTTGAAATACATAAATAAAAAAGTACATGAAGAGATACTTAAATATATAAAAACAAGTCAGTTGCCATTTCTTAACCTATCGTACCTAACAAATGTAAATGGGAAGAAAGGAAAAATATTAGGAAGGAATGTAATAAATATCTCAATTGACTGAAACTACAGATATAAAAGTTACTCTCGACTTCCCAATGCTGAGGGAAGAAGCAATGCGAAATCACACCTCATTGTGTGCCCTCAGCAATGTCTTAAACAAAAACAGAACCTTCTTAACATATTTGAGAATGATGTTTTGCACATTCCTCATGCCATTTAACAGAAAGAGTGAGCACGTATATCAATAGATCTTTTCTCCCATTCCACTGCTATTTTTCTTTTTTCATCCATACAATATGGCTGCTTGGAACGCAGAAAAATGATCTCAGGAGACAATCAGATTAAATGGACATAACTGGAGATGATAATGTCTTTATCTCAAAGTAAAATTCTGGGAGACTTTGGTCCTCAGCTGAATGTATGTGAAATTTTACTTCAACAAAATCAAAGGGTAAGGAATTTGTACTGTTCTTACCAGTACAGCCAGTACTAGCATTAGTCAGAGCAGGTGCAAGGCACCTAAGGCTAAGAAAACATTCTATATGGTTTGGGGATGGGTGAAAATTCAGTTTCTCATCTTTAACAACTACTTTGCATCTGCATAACCCTCTTTCTGCTGGGAATAGCTGTACCTATTGAATTCGGCTAGGACAAATAGAGAAATTTTGTTTGCCTTTGATAAGAATCCCCGAAGATTTAGAAACAATTTCATATTTGGTAGAGAAAGAACTTTTTAAAAAATCAAATGTAAGAGAAAATGAAACACTGCGATAGATTCCATTCCACCCTCTGAATGTCTGGAGAATTAATACAGAACATGAAAGTATTTTGCTTTGCTTTAATTGCTGATTTTAGTTATTGCAACTGTATTTACTTTTGCTCACATGTTATGATGATACTAAGCTTGGTACACAAGTTTGGTTTGCTTGAAAAAGTGGATGAACAAATTCAAAGGAAGCACTTGTTACCCTCAGCCCTTGACTGCTGGCTTTCTGGACTTACAGTAGCTGGTTGATGTATATTGGGTTCAGTGGAGCTTTGATCTGATCCAACAGAGCTCTACTTATGTTCTTTAGATATTTTAAAAATGCAAAATAATGATTAATATGAGGAGGAGGACAGATGCATTGAAACCTCTGGTCCCTCTGGTGTATGTGAACTTCCTCTCCTGCTTGGCCCTGTCTGGAAAGTGAACTGAGCCAAAACGCAGCCCGTGAACACTTACAGGACAAGGCTTGAGCAACTGGCAGGTTTCTTCTGGGTCAGGTTGCTGCACATGGCATGGAAGATGGGTGCTGTTTCTGCAGCATTCAAGTGGGGCTTAATTCCTGGTGCATGCCACATGAATGCTGGATATGCACTGAATCGGGCCAGGGCATATGGATGAGGAACTCTCCGGGAACTCAGGCTCACAGTTGCATCAGAGTGGGCCACAGTCCGCAGGACCACGTCCAGGGAATCAGATGAATTTCCACTCCACAAATGGATCCCTCACACATCCCTCATGCTGATGGCATGAAGCTCTATTTCTCCTTTTCATCTTCACTAGGTGAAGCTGTGGAAATGCTAGACTAGTGCCTGGGTGCAACAAGGGATTGGATGAAGGCTAACAAATTGAAACCCATTCCAGATAAGACTGAGATGCTATTACTGGGCAATTCCTCTGACCAGATGGAGAGTGCCCTACCTTTTCTGAATGGTTTGAGCACTCCCCTGGAAAGAACATGTCCATCTTTGACACTTGAAGCCCATGTGGCCTCAAGGGCATGGAATGCCTTCCACCAGCTTCAGCTGGGGCACAGCTATGCTCCTATCTGGACATACCTTGCTGGGCTTTGGCAATCCATGCTCTGATCACCTCTAAAATAGATTACTGCAATGCACTCAGTGTGGGGCTGTCCTTGAAGATAGCTCAGAAACTGTACAAAATGTGGCAACCAGATGAATAACTGGGACCAGGCAGTCCAAAAATAATTCTAGTTCCGGCCTGCCTACATTGGCTGTCTATATGCTTCAGAGCCTGATTCACAGCGCTGGTTTTAACCTATAAAGGCCTCAATACCTGATGAAATGCCTCTCCTAACCACAGTGTACTCAGGGGCTATATGCCAGATTTGAAACCTTCTTCTGAATGTTACCTCCAAGGAGACTCAGTTGGTGGCAACAAGGAGCGTCTTTCCTGTGGTAGCCCCCAAATTACAGAACAATTGCCCCACTTGAGGCCTACCTGGTGCTAAAGTCATTACCTTTTCAGTGTCGAGTTAAGATGATAGAAACATAGAAACAGAGCAAGCCAGAAGGGGCCTCCTGGGCCATCTAGTCTGACCTCCAGCACCAGCCAGCTCCGCTCACGACATTGCCCAACATGTGCATGTCCAGCCTATCTTTGAACACCCTCACCGATGCAGCCTCAACGACCTCTCGTAGAAGCCCATTCCACACCCTCGGGGTCCTAACCGTCAGGAAGTGCTTCCTGGCATCTGCCAAGGGGCCAGAGCAGCAAAATTCCTTTTTGCTGAAATATTTACCACTTTCAAAGCGTATATCGGGGTTTTTTTTTTCTTTAACAGGCCTAGTGGTATGCTGTTGGTAGTGTTTTTATTGCTTGGTTTTATAATAAATATTTTATTTATTTATTAACTGGTGTTCACCATGGGGGAGCTTCAGCTATGGGGAGGTATAGAAATAAATAAAATAATTTCATGTAGATAAAGCAAAGATGTGTGTGTGCATGTGCGCGTGCGTGCGTGCGTGCGTGCAAGAGAAACACAGCGGGAGAGAGAAAGAATGGCAGTTTTTGGAAAGCTCTGATTAGGAGAAAAATGAAGCTACCCTTTAGTTATACCACAAGACAGCTGGAATGTATGTGTGAAGCTAAAGGACAAAACAGTTTGACATGCGGCTTGCCTGAGTTATCTGAGCATACAACTCTGGGACGCCTCCTCAGTTCTTGTGCGTTTTCCTCCATCCTTTCAAGGGGGGCATAAAAATCTCCCGCCCAGGAGCACTTAAAATTCTTCCACCCAGGAGCCAGGCTCAGCAGTAGCATCTAACATCTGCACAATACTTTTTTCTGACTGTTTCAAAAGTTTACAAAACTCAGCCAACTGTGGCATGCCTTAATTCTTTGGAGAATTTACATCTCCTCAAACCAACAAAAAGAAAAGCAAGGAAGTACCCGCTAAAGGCTGTTCAGTAATTTTTTTTCAAATATTGTTCTACCTATGCCACACTGCTCAAATTGCTTTAGGTAAACCACCTCTAATATGCATTAAAACGATGCCCTGTGAAAAGGATTTTAAGCAATGTTCATTTGTCTAGAAGCATGGATGTACAACTGAAAACCCATCATCTATTCTTTTTGACAAAAAGGTAATAATTAAAGTCTTTTAACTTTCCCTCCTCCTTCTACTGCACATCATTTGACCTATGATAAAACAGCCTATCAAATTTCCATTCATTATTTCTACCTGAAGGGCTTTGCCAGCTCACATGTATATAAATCTCCATTTGTCAACTCTAAACTATACCTGTCCCACTTGCTACCAAGGCTCATTGCTCTTGTCCCTTAAAAATTGCCAAATACCGTCAAGTGACATAACCTGCCTTCAGCCTCCAATGACCCTTGCAATCAATAATATTTGTAACCTGTAAGTGCAGAGTTAAGTAGAACAGAAGCCATGCACTATCCTCGTTAACCACATTGAGCTGTGATACTGCAACCTGTTCCCTGGTGCCTCCTGTGATCAATTTTAATCTCTGGTCCAGGAATAAAAGAACGCAGGCTCCTGTTTCTGAATTCATCTCAAAAGGATGCTATAGATTTGTATGTCTGCAGAGGGAATGGAAGATTTAATTCAACCAGGAGCTGAAGGAAAGAATGCATCTAAACTATCATTTCTTCTCATTACCCTTGGTAATATTTAAGCCTTTAGTTGACAATATTAAATACAGAAAAATACACAGTGATAGGGTAAAAGCAGAGCCCTCGTTCTTTCTTGCATTCTAGAAGCTCACAGTTGCTCATTAGAGCAACTCTGATTAGTATAACTGTCATCACAGCTGGATCACTTTTGCATCATGAACACCAGGTCTGCACAACGCACAAACTAGTGGCTAACATGCAAAGGAGAATTTGGGATCACAACGCTTAGGGAAAATTAAAATTGTGCATAGGGGAATTTTTAAAAAATCAAAATCAAAATATAATTAGTAATTAAATTAGATATCTGGGAATGTCACGTGTTGGTATATTTGGTTTGTATACACGTACCCCACACACCTCTCTCTGGCTCTTATTTTCATATAGGTGCAAGTGCACAGGCATAAGCATACACATATTCCATAGGCCATGTCAAGCATTATGCAGAAGCAAGTCTCGGTTGGCCATGAAGGATATACTCAACAGGAGCTACAGCCATTCACAGCATGCCGATTGCATCTGAGAGGCAAACCTGAGAATGCACTGGATAAAGCAGCTCTGGAAGATGAAAAGCAATGAAAGAGGTGTGCAGTGAGGTTGTGGTACTAATTCACAATCAGTACACACTGGAAGCATTGTGATTGTTCACATGTACTGGTAAGTCTTAAGACAGGACATCTTGTTAGAAATAGTTGTTACACAGTACGTGTTTTGGTATATGCAGTGGGAAAAAGGATATGCAATGACGTTTGGTAACCTCATGTTTAAAGCATTTTGACGTGCACTACATCAGGTCTTCCTTGAACATAATCCAGAAATTGCAACTGTATAAAATGTGGCTGCCAGGATGTGGCTTGGACAGGTGTCAGAGGGCAGAGAGCCCTTAATACATCGGCTTCCTATCTGTTTTGGGTTCAAAAGGCCCTTTGGGAACTTGGGAATGCACAGCAAGAATACACTGCCTTTCTCACTTCCAAAACCCATCTTTACCCAAAAATGCATTTAAACACTCACTAAATTTTTGCCTTATATTTATATGGTGGTTCTGCTGTTGCAAATCATTCTTAGGCTGTGACCCTTTGATAGGTCCAATTCACCAGTTAGACCAATGTTCTTGGACGTATTCACAGTTCATGTGAACTGATTGTGAACCCCAGAATATGCCCAAACACAATGTAAAACGTTAAAAACTGACCTATATCACATTTCTTGCTCCACTGAGATATAAATGTCACCTAGTTATCCCAGGGGGGAAAGCACCCATAGAAAACCCTCAATACACTTTGGTTCCAGACCTTAGCATTATCGAACTCACAGTGGGGGGTATTAGAAAAAAATGAGAGCTGAACCCTTCTTCCATATCATTATGCAATAATCCACATGTGAAGTGGGACCTTCATATAGCAAGTTTCCTTTTCCCGTTTCACTGGCACTCACTATGGGTAGGTGAAGCAGGAAAACTTGTTCTGCAATGGCCTCATTTTATGGAATCCCCCTTATGAAAAGGAGAAACCATAACATACAACTAGGATCTATAATTTCCCCCTTACACCATTGACCTAAAACTTACAAGTGTGTATGGTTTACAAGGGTTAGTAAGATTATAAATACTACTATACATATTTCACACACACATGAAAATCTCAACCCTAGTTTCTTCCAGATGTGCCCTAATCTCAACCCTAGTTTCTTCCAGATGTGCTAGACTCCCCAGCTGAGGGATACGTTGAACTGTAGCCCAGCACATCTGGGGGGCATCAGAATGGCTCATCTAGGTCTTCAAGTTCCTCTTAATTCGAAGATATTGGAAGAGATATGCTGAAAATTTGGCAGAAACTAAGAGGTCCACAAGACTTATGATCCATGGGAATATGTCACTGAATTTAATCATTAAACCTTAATGGGAGAAACATTTTGTCCAATGCTCAGATTATTTATGCTTCGCTTGATGTGCCTCACTATTAAGAGAAGACCAGGCCTCTTAATGTTACTTTAATGCACTGTGCTTTTTGCTTTGCTTTTTGCTTTGCTTTATGCTTTGCTTTATTATTTTATTATTTCATTTCATTTCATTCAGTATCTGAGCTCAAGATGTGCTTGTCTCAATGGAGTTCCACACAACGAAAAACAAGAAGCATCTAATCGATAAATAGAAAATCAAGTTACATGCTCCCAATAGGTCCTCTTAGCAAGGATTTCTCTCTGAAATGGCTGTGGCTGTCTGTAGCAGTGGCTGTTGCTTTTAATCCTTTCATACCAGCAGGTCCAACATGCCTGCCATTAACACTAATGTAAAATGAATGAGCATTTTACACCAAATCTGCACTCTTCCTAAGGAAAAAGGGGTTAACATTACAATAAGCTTTACCAATGTAAATTATTTCTCCCATGTGGCTACAGCACTACACAACTTATTCATTTAAAAATTATTAGCATATAAAAACATTATTATCTCTGCAGTTAATGTACGCTTTGCTGACAACCTTTTGGACCATTACAATTAAGGAAGGCAGCATCCCCTTAATGAAGTTACAAAACATATTGTTTATTAAAGAGCAAATTATATCTTTAATTAACTTTAAATATTATAATCCAATGAAAAATTCTCTCATAAACTGAAAGGACTTTCAAGTGCTTAGGGCCAAGCTGGTGGTATAATTTTAGACAATCCTATTTTTTTAATCTAAAAATATTTTGCTTTTGCTATTCACTAGGATTTGACACTTCTACTAACACAGACTTTTATTAATCCACAGAGGGTGAGCTAGAACTCAGATGTTTATTGGTGTCTGAAAAAATCAACCTTATTGGAATGAGGATGAGAAGTTTGGTCAGCTCTAATTTATTTTACACCAGTCTTCCTTTGAGCTAAGATAAAATTGCACAGAATTATCTGAAGCTTTTATGACACAGTTGAATACTCAGAGGTTATACGGCACATTCATTGGACTGAGCAGCAACATTTCTACCGATTTCAATAAAATGTGCCAAATTGTACCTACTTATCAAGAAGAGCACTTAATCACAACCAAACAAACATAGTGGTTGAACTGTCCCTTAGTAATCCAGAGCAGCTGATACCAAAAGGTCACCACTCACTCACTAGGCACATCAAGCCCCACTGATAGCAAGCATTAGGTTATTCTACTTGAAAGACCAGACAATTCATTTGAAAAACCAGTGCTCTCACCTGATTGAGTATTAAGCAGATAGACAGTACAAAAATGGCTATCACTGTGATGGGGGACAGAACGAGGCCCATCTTCCTGGGATACGTGCACTCTGCACAAACATCCATAGGCATGGACATGCAAAATGGAAATAGCACCATAGCAGGGTACCATTCACCTATATGGGATAAATTAAGGAAGTGCATCCAAGAGCATGGTTGGAACAGCAGCAAAGCCTCCAGCTCTCCCTGGCAGCCACACTTTGAAGGGGGCAGGGTTCATTTCTCCTGTGATAGTCTGGATGAAAGCAGCTCCATTTATTTGTCCCACAAAACACAAAAGGAAGCTACTGAGAGTCTGACATGGTAATGCAATAAAGCTATGCAGCTGAGGGGTATGTGTGTGTGAGAGGGAGGGAGGGAGGTCTGTGTGATGAACAGACAACCATTTGCTGGCTATTTTCAGCAATAAGAATATTCCCAACTTTTGGTAGAGGCACACAAGATATACACAGCTAGCCTTGTTCTGCTAGGAAATCGCTGAGCGTTGTTTTTGTTTGCTTGCTTCTTTGTTCGCTTGCTTCTTGCCTTAAAACAAGCTATTACAAAAAAGATGAGCTTCATAATTTGTTTCAGAACCACAATCCATTGAAACCAAACCATACGGCTGCAAAAACAAAACAGATTTCCTGCTAGTTGCGGTAACTGGGACACACACATAGACAAGCAATGTGGGAAAAAAATTAAACATGCTTGTTGCTTGTGCCACACAACAAGATCACTGAGTAATTGATGAAATGCTTTTTACAGCCAGAGTGCAGTTGCTTTCTCTCTACATTAAAGAGAAAATAATGTAATGGCCATTGACTTTGAACAAAAAGGTGCATTTTTTATAAATGTTGGGCAAGCCTTTTCTGCTAAAAGCATGTACAACACAGATAAAGCCTGTATGATGCATTCATATTATTCTGCAAATCACATTTCTTGGGGGGAAAAATCCAAAGCAGCAAATCCAACTCCTCTAGGCGACATAGTCTGAGCAAGCTAATTATGCTATATTCCCACTAAAATAAATAGGGCTTCAAAGCAGCATTGCTCCCCCATGGTCCAGTGTTTCTGAAGAAGCCTCCCATGAATCTCTTAAAGAAGAAATGGACAACAGTATTAGTCATTCTTTTCAATGAAATAAGTGTACAATCAGCGATGCTGTAATCCCAAAGAACTGTGGATTAGTGTTCACCAGTTCGGAGTGACACTGGGGTCTCAGCCGAGTAATGAAATATTCCATTTGGAAAGGCAAATGCTGCCAGAATTCAAAAAGAAAGTAGGCCGCTGGCCAAAGGCTGTAAATGGCTTCTCAGAACATGTCTGAGGAACTGCAATCACTGCTTCTCCATACCGGTCTGACATATCTTCGTTGCAACCAGCTTTTCTTCAACAGGTCATCTGCTAGGCCCATCACTTATGGATTCCAGCAACAGCATTACTCATTGTTCAGCATTCATTCACAAATTATCAGACCATGAGAACCATGACAACAGGTTCAACTTTTTCACTTGAAAACCACTGGCTGCCATATGTTTTTCAGCACTTCTCTGCTCCATCCCTTCCTAATCTATTTGAGATATGATGGACACAGCCAGTGTTGTGCTGGTTCAAAGGTTCTCCTCATCCATCCTTCCTGCAGCAGCTCTCTAAGCTCCCCAAAAATACTATACAGAGGGTCAAGGGCTGCCTCTGGATGGAGTGGACTGTTGTACAGAGCACTGAAAAAGAAATCAACCTGATTTAGGGAGAGGTCTTCTTTCTCCTTAGACCCATATGCCACGGCCCACTCTTCAGGATGGCCTCCTGACCCCCTATTTACCATTTGTGGGGCTTCTGGAAGCTGCCAGAGGGATACGTGGGTGGGTAAGTTCGCTTCCAGGAACTTTCTTCTGCCAGCGTGATGCTGAATATCACCCAATAATACTTATAGAACTTACATGATTATTAAAATGAATTCCAGCCAGGTAAGGTACGTAATGTACTTTAAACTTCTTAAATACAGATACTTAAATATTTAGAATACTAATGCAAACTGGATGATGTATTGCATCTTCTTTTGCAAAAACAAATAAATCCAGATTTTCTTTTCTCCAAGCACATTTAAAAAAAGCTTCTGAACTAAATAGAAAAAATTATTGGTACACAATAGGTAGGACATGTCAAGTTTACATGGACATTGTGAAAACACTGGGTAAACAATTCTGTCCAAGGATCAATCCACCTACTATAAGAACACAAGGCTAATTGCTTCCAATTCTTCATCAGAAAGGCGTATTTTTATCTCTAAGTGGCCTATACTGCAAACTTTTTAAACAGCTGGAAAGTCAACATTAGCAACAGCATAAGGAAGGTGCTACCACTTCCCTTTAATTTTCATATAAGAAAAAAGAAAGAAAAGTTTGGTGGCTCTCAGGTCTGTAGACAAATGTCAGATTAAATACTGACCTTTCAAATGTGTAAATTTACATATCAAATGCTGGTTTATTTTAATGCCAGCTGCTATTGCATGATTTCTTTAAATTGTACAAGCCATTTGTGGAGGTTGACAGCCAAGGAGCAAAATCATCAAATAAATCAAATTTTAGCATAGTGAAATGAATAAATGCTCAAAGGCAAGAAAGCAATGTATTTCTAAATGCAATCTTTACCAGATAAAAAGAGATTACTGTTGGGGCTCCATAGGCAGAGGTTGGGGACTACAGCTATTTACTTATTTATTCATTCAATTATTTACACAAACAGCTTGGATCACTGTGTTGAAACCAAGATGCCTAAGAATGCAGATGTTACAAAACTGAGAGGAACATTAATTAATGATGAAATGAGCAGTTTACACATCCTGGCGATTATTTAAATGTGTAGATTAACAAATCACAGAACTAGATAAGTAGAGAATGAGGTTTCATGAAAAGAGAAAATGCCGGGGAGGAAGGATTAAAAGTGTGCCATAAATTAAACACTAGCATAATATGGTAATAAAGAGAATATACTGAGAAGCTTTTTAATGAGATGTGTAGCTGAAAAATTCAAGTAATACAGAGACCTTCTGATCATGCTGATTCAAACACGATGAATGCAAGGCCTGTGGATCCAGAAATTCCAGAGACTCCCACTTAAACATGAAGCCACACATCGCTATCAGTAGCTGGAGAACCTCATTTCCACCCATAGAACTTCATCACCAAATCTTTGTCCAAGAGTCTTCCATAGGGTTTAAGGCTCCAGCATCATGACAATTTGGGTTGGGTTTCTGTTTTGATCAGTTACAGAGCTTGAAAATGTATTTTTCCCGTCTTCACGGTACTTCCAGTCATTTGGGTTGGGCATAAGAATATGTTCAAACTTGTGCTATCAGGATGCAAATAAGCTATACTGCATGATATGGTATAGTGGAACAGAAAAGGAACTAAAATTATGGCTGATCTTTTGACCACAGGACATTCCTTACTGGAATCAACAAAGGTCAAATTCCGCATGTATTCCTACTCTTCATCATGGAGAAATTAGGAGCAGTAGTTAAGCCCGATACCAAGCATTGCTATCCACACCCTGCCGCCACCACCCAGCTCTAATGCTGAGTCATTATAAGGGGAGGCTGCTTTGGGGCCGCCTGTCACTGCAGAGGGCCTGAGCGGCATGGGGGCACTTGCCCAGGGTTGAAGGGAACGTTGCTGAATGCAAGGCTGGTGGCTGTGAGAGCAACAGCCATGCACTTCTTGATCCTAGACAAGATGCTGACTTGGCTGGGAACAGTGACAGGGCTGACAAAGCTGAGGCATGGGGAACTGTGAATCCCCTTGCTTTGTTGTCCATCTGGGTTATCCATGCACCAGCAGGCACGAACTGGGAAAACGCTGATGTCATGCTAGCTCATATAACCTCATCCCACTAATAAAATGCCATCACCTGAAGCCTACTAGTTTCTATCTGAAACTGGGTATTCAACACTGAAAAGGGATTCTACTGGCTTACTGCCTAGACTGCTAAATGGCAGTCTCCCTTCCTAGCTATCCAGGGTTTTTTCTGCTGAGCAGCATCAATATACATGCTGTCTAGAATAGCTCAGAATTTTAGGGTTGTTGTGGGTCTGTCTGTGGGGTTTAAACTTAGTGAGGCTCAGAAGCTCTGCAGGGATGGGGGACCAATTAAGATGGTCTGCCTGAGTACAGAAGCTGATGGATCCAAATGCTTTCCTGGTGGCTTTGGGAGAATTGCCTGTCATCCCAGCAGGTACTTGTGCTGAAGTCTTAGTTCAAAGGGAATGGAGAGCTGGTCCCAGCAGCTGGCAAGATAGCTCCCGAGTACCATTTCCATTCAGTAGTGTCCAATGAGCTCCCTGGTTATGGAAGAGAAGCTGCTTTGATCACCTTGTTGGGCAAACTATGACAGGTGCTGCACAGGGGGAAATTCTTTTATTGGTTCTGCTGGCCCTCTCTGCAGCTTTCCCAATGATTTGTTATGCTTCTTTAACTTTTATCCCAATTCTGTGTTGCAACTGCTATTTCAGTGCTGCGGAATTGGTCAGATGTGGGATGGTTATACTGAAATACAAACCATTCAGTTTGTATTTCATTTTGGAAATAGTTTGCTTTCCCACTGTTAATTCATGCCAGTTAGTGGTGGGGATTGGCAAATGGCCAGTAATAGGATTAGTGATGTCACAAACAAGGAGATATGTATTATAAAGCTTCCAGCACCTGAGTTTCCTACCGTTGTTGTGTTACAAACTTAGAAGATTAAAGAGAGGCTAAATAATAGCTACTTTCCTTCTCTGCTCTTTCCAATAACACCTCTTTCACTAGGACCAGCAAAACATACCACAGGTGCATGCATTATCTTGCTTGCTTATACAGGTAGATATGTCAGAGGCACAAGAACTGCCATGCCGGATAAGTTGTATGGCTCATCTCACCTTAGTATTCTGCCTAATAAACGTGACAAGCCAGATCTTGCAGGAAGATGCAAAATCTTTTATTTATAAAGCACACAAGCAACTTCCACATTGGATGGGCTGGTCATATATAATACAATAGTGCCAAAATGTATACCTGAACTGATTATAAAAATACTGAAGTTGAGGGTATCATTTGATATATATTCTCAAAGGGAGAAAAAAGTAATGGATGGGTCCAAGATGATTACTAAATTGATGATGATGATGATGATGATGATGATGATGTCAACGATTAAAAGGGATCAAAAAAGCCCAAAAAGCACAGGTGGGGATTTTTCCATGTGGATTTGCTCACATCTGCACATTCCTGCGGTTTTACAACCTTCAGGTCAAAATACCTTTTTCAATTGGCCCCCAAAACAACCCTTTTTAAGAGACATGAGCGATGAATCAGAGATCCCGTAAAATTATAAAAAGTGGAAAGAGTATTATAGGGTTTTTAAAAATCGAGGCACAATGGGAGTCATCTTGATAATGAAAAATTCTGGAAATTAATTTTTGAATTGCACATAAGTATTGCCATAGGATGACGCTGTTTTGAAAAAATTCACCTGCTGCTCTACAAGCTAGAGATGAGTGCTTAACCACACACCTATGTACCTCTTCTACAGTAAGAATAACTAATATAAGAAAGAGTGAAATGAAAAGAGCTGGCGATGCAATCCTCCCCCACCCCAGCATATCAAGCAGGTTTTCATAAGGAAGCAGTGGTCATCAATCACTACCTCATTACCAACCTGTCATCTGGGCTTAGGCTAAATGTATTCTGGCTTGCTGCCATACTAAATGTTCAATGAAACGTCCTTAAGGCTCTCTACAAGTTCAGCTAAAGTCGCACATGCTATACATCAAAGAGGAACATTAGCGTTATCATAGCTTAATAAATAGTGCCATTCCAGCAACATAATCCTGTGTTCTAGAGCTATCTCCAATTCCCTGGTATTATGCAGCTTAAGTAAACAATCTTGCTGTCTTGTGTTATGCTTATTTAATGATAAATGCACATATTGATAATTAGTCATACCATGACAGGTGTGCGCTTCTTTCCTGCTGAAAAATTTTATTATAAAAGAGACATTGCTATGTTTCTAATTTGCCTATTCATGGATTGCCTTAACTAAGATAACTTGAACTTACTCAGATGTTCAAAGATAGGCTGGACATGCACATGGTGGGCATGTCGTGAGCAGAGCCGGCTGGTGCCGGAGGTCAGACTAGATGGCTCAGGAGGCCCCTTCTGACTCGCTCTGTTTCTATGTTTCTAAGGGATTGTGAAACTGAACCAGAACTAGAGATGGAACAATATGGGACAGGATCCTAAAGCTGTTTCATTGAGTCTTTACTCATTGTTACCCTTGAATCAACATGATTAATGAAGTAACATACCCTGACCATATCTCCAAATTTTCCAAGATACTTGTTATCCAACAGCCAAACATGCCCATGTAAGAATTTAATGAACTCCATTTTCAAATATGTTCATTTTGAGCACTTGTCCCTCAAGAACATCTTTTAAGAGATCATATGGCCTAAACTCTTCATACATTGCAGTAGGAATGTGTCAATATCGGGAAATTGAGATCATCTGACATTGATGGATTTCCTGCTCATTTCTGATCCAGTGATCAGAAATACACCAACTTGGGTCTCTTCATAGACTTTAAGATAGGCCACCATATACATATCAATAAATGTATTATGTCTTAATAAAATACTAAGGAAATTTGGAATTTACACAAACACAGGCGGAAAAATATGTCATTCTAGCACAACCTAGTCATACCAAAATGACTTAGTTATCAGTTTCCAATTTGCACAAAAAATTTGTGGTCCATCTTCTGTCTCACCTTGCAGACAGAACCAGGTTTTCCTCTAAAATTATCCTGTATTTAGCTCCATCCACTCCTAGCCAACTTCCCAGTCCCTGCTGAGGAAAAGCCCCCCACCATATGATGTTGCCACCATCATGCTTCATCACGGGAATGGTCTTCTCAGGACAATGAGTACCGTAAGGTTTGCACCACAAGTCACATTTTGCAGCCAGGCCACAAAAGTCCCAATTTGGTCTCCACTGGCCAGAGGACCCTTTTCACCTGAATGCCACGTCTCCCACATTACTTTTAGTAAATTCCAACAGAGCTTTGATATGGGCTTGTTTCAGGAATTCCTTCCTTCTTGCCACTCTTCCAAAAAGCCCAGCTTAATGGAATGCCTAGGTGATAGCTCTCCCATGGACAGTTTCCCACAACTCAGCTGTGCATCTGTACAGCCTCTACAGAATTACTACTTGGTTGCTACATTTCATAAAGCACTTTTTGCCTAATTGCTGAGTTTTGGTGGCAGGCTTCTCAAATTTAATGTTGATCCAAGTATATGCTCATAGTTCAGGATATTTTAAAATGCACCCTAGTTGGTACTTCTGCACAACCTTATCCTGGAGTTGCTCTGATAGTTCCTTAGTTTTCTGGAACCTTCCAGAAACAGGCATATTCAATCTGAGATTATGAGACACTGGAATTGCACACAGGTAGACTCCACTGAATTATTTTCACTATCTTCAGGGAGCAGTGGGTCACACCAAAGCTCATTCAAACATGCCACAGCAAAGGGGGTGAATACTTAATGCAGCTAACAAATGCCAGCTTGTTTTTGTTTACTTAACTTTTGTGTCCCCATACAAATAATTTGCAACTTCATAGCGTTGAATGCCTTTCGCACATCCAGTGGTAATAATGCCCATTATACCTGCTTTAATTCCAGGTCTTAAGAAGAACAAAAGGCTCAAAAGTCAAACAGGGCTGAATACTTCGGCAAGGCTCTGTAGATCAGTGGTTCTCAACCTTTCCACAGGTGAGGACTGGAAAAAACAGAAAAACCATCCCAGGGACTGCTGAGGCAGAAACAAAAAGCAGCAGCATACACATAATACAGTATTCTGTGTATTAGTTTCCAAACACAATATCAAAAGTGAAAGGGGGGAAGGGAAAGGGAAAGGAAAGGAAATTCTCCAAAACAACCAAAAACCAAGCAACAAAAATACCAGCAAAACAACAAAATACCGAAATCAGTGGATCATAGCTCCCATTCCCCCCCCCCCCCCCGCGAACATGATGCCAACCAAGGAAGAGGTGGTGGAGCACAGCCAGCCCCAACGCCAGTCTATGGCAAGTGGGACATGGACCCACCATGGACCAGCAGAAAATCTCCAGCTGAATGGTGCCAGTCCACAGACTGGCAGATGAAAAGCACTTGTTGTTGTTGTTAGTCGCGAAGTTGGTTCCGACCCATCGCGACCCCACGGACAACATTCCTCCAGACCTTCCTGTCCTCCACTATCCCCCGGAGTCCACATAAGCTCACACCAACTGCTTCAGTGACTCCATCTAGCGACATCATTCTCTGCCGTCCCCTTCTTCTTTTGCCATCTATTGTTCCCAGCATTAGGCTCTTCTCCAGGGAGCCCTTCCTTCTCATTAGGTGGCCAAAGGATTTGAATTTCATCTTCAGTATCTGACCTTCTAAAGAGCAGTCAGGGTTGATGTCCTCTAGGACTGACCGGTTGGATCACCTTGCTGTCCAAGGGACTCGCAGGAGTCTCCTCCAGCACCACAATTCAAAGGCCTCAATTCTTTGGCGCTCAGCCTTCCTTATGGTCCAGCTTTCACAGCCATACAATGCAACTGGGAAAACCATAGCCTTGACTATACGCACTTTTGTTGGTAGGGTGATGTCTCTGCTTTTTAGTATACTGTCTAGATTTGTTATAGCTTTCCTCTCAAGGAGCAGGTGCGGTAGTTTGAACATTCTTTGGGATTGGAATGTAAACTGACCTTTTCCAATCCTGTGGCCACTGCTGAGTTTTCCAAGTTTGCTGGCATATTGAGTGTAGCACTTTTACTGCATTGTCTTTTATGATTTTGAATAGCTCAGCTGGAATACTGCCACCTCCACTAGCTTTGTTGTTCCTCAGACTTCCTAAGGCCCATTTGACTTCGCATTCCAGGATGTCTGGCTCGAGGTCAGCAACCAACCCATCGTAATTATCAGGGATGTTAAGCTCTTTCTTGTATAGTACTTCTGTGTAATCTTGCCACTTCTTCTTAATCTCTTCTGCCTCTGTTAGGTCCCTGCCATTTTGGTGCTTTATCATGGCCATCTTTGCATGAAGTGTTCCCTTCATATCTCCAATTTTCTTGAAGAGATCTCTGGTCCTCCCTATTCTATTGTTTTCTTCTATTTCTTTGCACTGTTAATTTAAGAAGGCATTCTTATCTCTTCTAGCTATTCTCTGGAATTTTGCATTCAATTGGGTGTATCTTTCTCTTTCTCCCTTGCCTTTCACTTCCCTTCTTTCCTCAGCTATTTGTAAAGCTTCCTCAGACAGCCATTTTGCTTTGGGATGGCTTTAGTTGCCATCTCTTGTACAATGTTGCGAACCTCCATCCATAGTTCTTAGGCACTCTGTCTATCAGATCGAATTTCTTAAATCTATTTGTCACCACTACTGTATAGTCATCAGGGATATGATTTAGGTCATACCTGAGTGGCCTAGTGCTTTTCCCTACTTTCTTCAATTTAAGCCTAAATTTTGCAACAAGAGGCTCATGATCTGAGCCACAGTCAGCTCCTGGTCTAGTTTTTACTGACTGTATAGAGCTTCTCCATCCTTGGCTGCAGAGCACATAGTCAATCTGATTTCTGTGTTGACCGTCTGGTGATGTCCATGTGTAGGGTCGTTTCCTGGGTTGTTGGAAAAGAGCGCTTGCTGTGACCATCGTATTTTCTTGAAAAAATTCTACCAGCCTGTCCCTGCTTCAGTTTGTACTCCAAGGCCAAACTTGCCTGTTATTCCGGTTATCTTTTGGCTTCCTACTTTAGCATTCCAATCCCCCATGATGATAAGGACATCATTTTTGGGGGTTAATTCTAGAAGGTATTGTAGACCTTCATAGAACCAGTCAGCTTCAGCCTCTTCAGCACCAGTGGTTGGAGCATAGACTTGGACTGCTGTGATGCTGAATGGTTTGCCTTGGATTCGAACTGAGATCATTCTGTCATTTTGGAGATTGTATCCCTGAACTGCTTTTCCTACTCTTTTATTGACTATGAAGGCTACTCCATTTCTTCTGAGGGATTCTTGCCTGCAGTAGTATACCTGATGGTCATCTGAATTCAATTCACCCATTCCTGTCCATTTTAGTTCACTGATTCCTAAGATGTCGATGTTCAGTCTTGTTATCTCTTGTTTGACCACATCCAGCTTGCCTTGATTCATGGATCTTACATTCCAGGTTCCTATGGAGTATAGATCTTTGCAGCATCGGACTCTCCTTTCACCACCAGATACATCTGCAACTGAGTGTCCTTTCGGCTTTCACCCAGTCGCATCATTCTTTTTGGTGCTACTAGTACTAGCCCTCTGCTCTTCCCGCAGTAGCATATTGGACACCTTCTGACCTGAGGGGCTCATCTTCCAGTGTCATATCTTTTTGCCTGTTGATACTGTCCATGAGGTTTTCATGGCAAAGATACTGGAGCGGGTTGCCATTTCCTTCTCCAGTGGATCACGTTTTGTCACAACTCTCTGCTATGACCTGAAAACCACTGCTGTAGTTTAACACAGGACTACAGCTTTCCAAGTTGTTCATGACAGGAAAGCATAGTTTTGTTTAAAACTGGAAATAGAAGCCTCTGTCCTTTTCCTCCTCTCATGCATGGGCAAAAAGTAGATAAAGGAAATAAACAAGGCCACTCTTGTTCATCTGAACCAGGCCACTGTTCCCTATTAAACTTTAAAATGGACAAGGATGAATCGCCCTCTGGAACAGGACTAAGAAGCCAATGAATGGCAGCAGTTTTTGCCTGCTTTCCCTCAATTGTGTAATAGTCTTTGCTCAGACAGTGATCATAGCAGAACCATCTAGAAGTATTTTGAGAGGCTTGCCAAAGACTGAAGTCAGATGCAGGTGCTTTCAGGGCATAACCATATACATAATCATAAACAGAAAAAAGTCCTATTATTCCTAGCATTCCTGAACCAGGCACAATTTTTTTTTGTCTAACATGCATAGGATTATGCCCTTACTTTATAATCGTAACACTGTTTTTCCCCCATTTGAATAAGCTTCAATTAATTAATTAATTAATTAATATTTAAAACAGTTGTATCCTGTCCGATATCTGATCAGGATCTTATTATTTATTCATAAGAAAAAAATCTACTTGGTAAAAATTTGCTATTTTAAGGTAAAAAGAGATGTAAAAACTACAGAGATTTAAGACCAGGAAATTGACACACCAAGATATAGATGTAGTCTGATTATGGTTGTGGGACGCAGGAGGGTGAAGACAGCAGTAAGATTTATTTATTTATTTTGCATATAGCCAAAGCTCCAAAAACTTTAATTTAAAATATTCAATTTGGCAAGTGACAAGGCCATAATGCTGTATAATTAAAATGTGAAAAGTGGTTTTAGCAGATGTTGAGAGACACAAATTTGCAAAAGCATTTTAAGTATACAGCAGCATATGAAATGACAATTCAGATAAGAATCCCGGGCATGCTCATCCCAGAAACATTAAAAAGTAGTCACTCAGAGAAATATTACTAACTGCCGCTGCTCTGGATCCAGCATTGCACTCGCACTGGGGAAAGGCAGCATGGAGATCATCTCCATCCATTCTTCCGTCCCTCTGTGACTCCTGAAAAGGTGCCTGAGAGATGGGGAGGGGTCTGCATGTCTGCTGGGTCCCCCCAGCATGTGAAGAAGACACTAACCAAATAAGTCGTGTGCTTTTCTGTTCAGTTTGCCGTTCAGCTGGTAGCTGTGGATTTAGCCTCAGAAACTGTCCCACTTAAGAAAAGTTATTTAAATTCTTAAAGAAGGAAAAGTAGAAACTTTAAAAAGCCACTATGGCCATAATCTTCCTAAGGGTTCCCTCCTCATGGTTAATGTGCAATCCATTTATTTATCTTTTCTTCCACGAGGCAACAAACCTGCAAAAATGATCAGAAGTTTAATCCTAAGGCAAGGTAAAGTGCTGGTGGACTATTACAGGTCTCAAAGACCCTAAGCCAAGACACTGACACAAAGACATCAGGTAATATCTGTTTGCCAAGATACTGAGTTGCCTGCTAAGTGATAACATTTAGTCCCCCCAGAATAGAGGCAACAGATGCATAAGGATCTCCCCCAGCTAGTCTTTGCTTCCAGCACCTTCAACATGTTTCTTCAATTATACATTACAGGAGTGACTGCACAGCAGTATACCCATAAACTCTAACTACCTAATTCTTCTCTTTCCAAAATTTACAAGGGTCAAGATACTGCTGAAGCCCATAGGACATTAGTGTGCAGCTGTTCTTCCATATGTTCTCTAGGTTTACATCTGTTACGATGATAATCCCAAAGCATGGTAGTTGGCATGACATGACACTACAGCCGTAATGAGGTTGGAAGTCACTTCTTTATCATACTTTAGGTTCTGAGACATTTTAGGAAGAGAATCCATTACTGCTAAAGCACAACTATGGGTGACATGTGTATTGTTTTGTAAAAAAATCAAAGTAAAGTGCACTTTACTTGCACAGAGAGGCAGACAGCCATGATTTTTGTTCTAGGGTGGAAAGAAAATTCACAAACATGCAGACATTGCTGAGAACAAAACAACAGAGAGGGAAGGAGGGAGGGAGGGAGGGAGACTGACGGAAAGGCTAATATACTTCCACATATAGCAAACTAGTAATATTGCTTTTCTCAGTTTCGAAAAGGAGGGTTTCCACCCCCAACGCGAGTGCCTCCATGTGAAGATTGGTTTCCCAGTACAAACGTAATTTTGTGTTTTTCTGAGCAGACCAAATGAAGATGCTCTCCCTGAAAGAACCAAAGCAAGGGTGTTGAATCCCTGGTCTGCAGAACTTTATAATGCAGCTTGTGGAATCTTTTCTGGTCACATACCCCTCTTAAATTCTGGCTGTAATGTTAAACATGTGGAGAAAATCTTGAAGTTGTACGTATCCCAGATTCATATAGGAATTCATTTGATTTAGGTAGATAAGCCCATTTGCGTGCATAAATTACACAGCTGCCATTCCCTAAGATGGCTTATATGGGAATGCAGATATACAATCACCCATGGAAGAATGCATGTAGCAAGTTTATTTTGGTGGAAAAACATAACCTTTCTTGTGGTCAAGATAGTAGAGAACTTTTACTAGTTACTGTTACTCTTTGTATGATGTTGTAACTAGAACACTGGACTAGGAGCAGGAAGACACAGGTTCAAACCCTTGCCCAGCCAGTCACACTCTCACAGATTAAACTTGTTGTGAGAATCAGAAGAGTGGAAAACTTGAGAACCATTTCATTTGCACATTCTCCAATAGAATGTTTTGCTCCTGCACATGGTCATCAACTCTTCTGGTAACGTGAGTGGTTGTTAAAGAATGCACGCAGTCCCCAAGTTATGAACATCTGAGTTATGAACAACTCATACTTACAAATGAATTGCCATAAATCCTGTTAATTTATTAAAAAATACTGCAGGATTGACATCACCATAGAGAGAGAAAGGAAGCGAAATGGGGAAGAGAGAGGCCTCCAAAGCATGCCTTCCTGCCCCACTTATCCAGAGAGGGAAATCTCTCCAGCATTTCCTTGCTGAGAGAGGGGGTGCTGGTGAGTTTGGGTAGGGACAGGGCCTAGAGATATTCGCAGTTTTTCCATTTCCATGGGGTCCTGCACCCGTGAGCCTCACAAATGTGGAAGGCTGACTATATGTGATTCAACTTATATACAAATTTGACTTAAAGACAGATTTCCATTTTTCCAGGCACAGAACTCATTTGCAACCTAAGGACTGCTTGCATCTACTTCTTCCCAACTGTAGTCCAATGGATACAGCATTGCATAGTCAACACGATCCAAAAGAGTGAGATGGCAATTAATGCTGTTTTGATGTGTGCTGATATGACAGGATGTTGGCAGCAAATCAGCAACCTCCTGTATCAACCCTCAGTCCATCAAAAATTACCTTTTCTACTTGGGAAAAACATGTACTGAGTGGCACTTTGAAGGTGCGATAGAGATGCAAAAGAAAACCTTCTTTGTCACCTTCACTACCCCAGAACCTGTGTTCAGTTGAACTTGTATCAAATGCTGCCCTGAGACGTTATAAAGGGCAGGATACAAACATTTAAATAAATAAATAAATAAATAAATAAATAAATAAATAAATAAATGCAGCACAAACCTCAGATTCGGACAATATCTGGTACAATTTGGAGACACAGATGCCCTATCACAAAAAGGCACTGAAAGTGCTTTAAGGTAAATGTTGAGATTACGGACTGGTCTACCCCAACCTGATGTTCTCCAGATGGTTTCAACTAACAGTTCCTCCCTCTCTCACCACTGTCCACGCTGCCTGGGCTAATGGGAGCTGAAGTCCAAAGTAATGCGGTGGCACCATGTTGGAGAAGGATGGTGCAGATGGAATCCGCAAAGGTGAACAGCCCCGGGGAAGGGAGGTTTTTCCTCTGTGTAGCCAGAACATAAGAGTTTGTCTGAAAGAGAACCAGGCACATGCGAAATGCTGCTAGAGTCAGCAACCAGCTTGGCTGAGATCTAGCCTGCAGCTTCAGGTACAGATCAGCTTTGGCCAAAACAATCACCCTACCCTGAAGCCAAGCCTGTCTTCTCATGTCGAACTGCTGCCATCCCACTCCTCCCCAAGGTGCCCTTGGCTTCTCTGCTCTCCTTATTTCTCTGCAAAAGGAGCCATGCTAGGCTCTCAATAGAAGATGCCCAAGGCATCCCTACCCAGCCTACATCTTGCTGTCAAAGCAAAACAGGTGAGAGTACGTATGCAGAATGCAACCGCTTCCCAGACTGGTAGCAATTAATACCGTGAATGAGTCACTCCTGCTGCATTAAGCTCGAGTACATGCACTCTGCTGTGCTAATGCGTCTGTGGTGGGCATCTGCAGGTGTAAACATGTGTGGGCTGTACTGGGATTGAGTAAAGGAGAGTAATGCATTTGGATCTCACGTTTTAAAAGCACTCCAGTTCACCGATGTGTGTGCCTTTCATGCAAAGGCTTTGCGGGTTTTGTACCTGAGTACAGCAGAACCATCACATTATCTGTGGATACTGTGATTTCTCCTCAATAGAGCTGTCTGCTCTGAATGTGGCTGATCTCTGAGTCAGAAACACAGGCAGCACAGAAATTTCTTTGGAATACACACACACACACAGTCTTACCACTTTTGCTTTGGCACAGTCCATCTCTAGAAAGTGGTAAGAACATCTCCTAAATCAAATTCAGTCCTCAGGCTGAAAAGGGTTTGTCACCTTTAGACTAAAATGCTGATATTCTCTGCAAATCTTCTACTGGGAGGCATTTCAGAATGCCAAGATATAAGCCTAATTTGAATTAAAGTTAAAGTGTACATATAAAAGCTGAGTCTTGCATAAATCCTTTCTGGGTGGCTTAATGTGGTGGGCATAAATGTCCTTGGTGTCCTACTGAAGCCAAAGCACATTTTACTTACAGTTAAATAAAAATAAATGTGTCCAAATCCTTCAAGTTTGAAGGAGCCAGTATACTCTAGATTTTTAAACACATGCCTATCTCAATAAAAGCTTCAGTAACAATTGATTGAAGCATCAAATCAAACAATAGCAAGGAAACACAAATGTGAGAAATTTTATATCATGTAATCACAGAATTATCACAATGGATCATTTTGTGTCCCAGTGTTTGGTTAGTAGATGGCGATTTATTTGGCAATCTAAATACTTGTCTTTCTGCTGCTTTCTTAGAAAAAAATGGCTTGGGGTTCACATTTAAGAAAACTCACAGTAAGAAACAATGCACACAAAGATGCCCTAACACTCAAGGTTATTAAGAATCGGAAACCATGCATGTCACAACCTGTTCATGTGAAATAGCCCATTTAGGATATACGAATAATTGTAATAAGTCTATAGCAATTCATTTTTGTTTTTCAACTATGCTTCCTGTTTCCCCTTTAACCATAAATAGTACAATTTATCCCCTCAATCCTTCTGAGAATTATCCAGTGCAGGGCAGGAAAAGTGATGGAGGCAATTTCCAATTCTCCACTCCTCCTGCATTGCTTTTCACTAAAAAAAAATTGGGGGGGGGGGGCATCTAGCTGCCTTGGTTTAGAGGGCGAGATGTGAGGCTCCAGAAGAACCAAAATACATCCAAAATACATCCTCCCCTGTCCTCTGTGGTCTCCTCCCACCCCACCCACTAGAATGCCCCTTTATCCACTCTCAGAGGTTATGATCCTGACTCAGCAAGTCAGCTGGTGCAGCTTTTCCCATGTCGCAGGGGGGTCAGGAGGAGGGCCCGACATCAATTTCGGTTCTGCTGGTGCTCCATCTCTAACTCAGAAGCTCAGGAACCAAAATATTTTAAGTCCGACTGATTTCAGTATCTCTAACTATGACTAAGTCTGGATCCAACCCACATTATAATTATATATATATATAAAACTATACATACATACATACATAAAATTAACAGTAAAAATTAAGTATTTTAAAGCTGTACTCTTCTAAGGGCATATATTACTGGTCTGTTAGTCACAATAAAGTAGATGGTGATGAAGTTGATACTATTCAAGGGGTCCTTGAAAGAGGAACTTGCTCTACACTACCCAAAAGTGCTTCTTGTAGGCTCTTCCTTGCTAAAAGGGATATGATGTATATACAGCTGTCCCTGTATAAAAAGGAGGCAGATTTCCCACAAGAATCCAGGTAGAGCCCAAATCTTGATGCTATCACCTTTCTGATCTACTCTTGTGAGAAGAAAGCTGTCCTCAGTTGTCTTTTCAGAAATGGAGGAAAAGGTCATCAGCCAAGATAACAGATGGAGAAGAAAGATGTTCTTTAGAAGAGAAGGGCAGATAGGATAGGTTTAGGCAGCATCAGGGATTATGTTATAAATTATAATCATTACAAAGGTTGTAACTCATACTCTGCAGAAAACTAAGATCTGTTGTAGGAACCACAGTGCTATATTTTTCTTGCTGTTCATGAAAGTTGATCAGTGCAGTTTACATGTTCATTTTGAAATAAGAACCCTTTCCCCTGCTCTTTTTTCCCTTCTCTTTTGCCCGATATGTGTCATTTCAATAGCTCTGCACAATAAAAAGACGAACATTTAAGGAAAGTTACAGCACATTAAGTTTAACCCCCATTTCTGTCTTGGATGATAGATGCAAGAATTCCAACTGAGTTGATTTTATGAACCAGTTAAATGATTTGTATTCAGAACCACATTAAAAATCCCCATGACAAAGTGTACTTGAAAGAAAATACCCTGCTTGTGACACATCCTTTGCAAGTAATGTGTTTTCATTTTTCACATGTTGCATCTCATTTATTTTATTCAGGCACACATAGTTAAATCTGCAAGATACGGCAAGCTTCCAATACCCTTGAAATAATAAATCATTTCTTACAGATGTTTTCACCCTCTGCAAAGCTGCCTCTCATTAATCAGACATTATCATTTTCTATCAGTGCCCAGCCCTAAACGAGGAAGGCACTTCATTCTCAGTTCTGATTTTTATTCACTGGCTAGCCCCTGACCCTTCTTTATTATAGGATATTCATTTGAAACTTGGAAATGTCTAGCATGTACCATTTTTTCTATTTTTTCTTTTTCTTTTCAACTACAGAAGTACTTTATAAGGATGTAATTCATGTATTTTGTACTGGAATTAAATCCTACACAGCAACTCTGTTTCATCTAATCCACAGCAGAAATGCATAAATATTATGTGCAGGTCTTACCTAGGCAGACCATCCTTTACATAAAATAAACAAAACAACTCAGATATATTGTTTTGCTTCAAAGTGTGAAACAGTTCTCTAAGCAGAACTCATGCAATCTAAATCTACTTTTCATTTTGGATAAATTATTAAAACTTCATTTCAGAAAGTAGCATGGCACATTCTATAGAGCATTGTCAAGACAGTCCTTTTGAGTACACAGAAATGAATGTGAACATGGGGCTACCATATAATTTTTTCCCATAATGGTAACAACAGTAAAAAGAAATATTAGATTATTGGAAACTGTCCTCTGAATAGAAAATAGTTCTTCTGGTAATATGATCTTTCCTTATACATTTTTATCTTTCCTTGTACATTTTATATTCTGTCATACAAAAGTCAAATTGGTAGAAGAACAAAAGCCCTTTTTGTTCTAATAAATTATATAAGTAGAACACTCACTTCTTAAATCCAACTCTTCTTGTTTTTATAGAAAAATAATTTTGATTTTAAAATTAAGTATTAATGATATCTATTGGGTTATAGTGTAAGTTTCAGCAATTCAGTACTGCACTTGTTCAAATACCTTTCTAGGTAATTGCTGATTAGAGCTTAATGGAAAAAGTTCAGTGATTACAATTTGATAGTCAAAATTACGTGGCTGATTAGTCTTTAATCCTGTTGTTTATAACATTGCCCAAGTACAACCATCATTCAATGTTCCTGATACAGGTTTACTTGCATTTGACTACTAGTGGCCTGGATCAAATGTCCCTTCTCACTGCATCCAACCATTTCAACAAAGCAAGGCCAAACCCCACAGGTAGGACACAGAAGGAAGGCACAAATATCCTTGTTGGTTCAGAACAAATGCATACTATATGATATAATTCCCTGATGTGTACATACAGATCTCTTAAATGCAAGAACACAGCTTTCAGCTTATGCTCTCATGCTGCTTGGACACTGAAAATGAAGAATCTGAATACTTTTCAATGCAGTTGGAATGGAAGATGTGAGCAGGTATTTCAGAGCAAGCCACGCATGAGTCAGGCAGTCCCTTGGAAGGTGTTTTCCTGGGAGGCGGGCACCAGAAGCAGAGCTAGGGTGGCTCCCATTCCTAAGAAACCTTGCAAAACTTGCTGGGAAGGACCAGTGCAATGCATGTCTGACTCCCAGTGCAGGCAGTGGAACTCTTTCTGAATGTGAGCCAAGCTAATATTCTGCTTTGCTCATCTTTTGTCGTTTAGTCGCAAAGTTGTGCCTGACTCATCGCGACCCCATGGACAACATTCCTCTAGGCTCTCCTGTCCTCCACCATCCCTCAAAGTCCACCAAGCTCACACCACAGCCCCAGTGACTCCATCTAGCCACCTCATCCTTTTGCCGTCAATTGTTCCCAGCATCTTGCTCATTTTAGCTACCCCAAATGTAATGTCAGTCTGCTATTGTCAAGATGGACAGTGTATCTGGAGTAATCCAGGATAGTGGACAGCTGGAACTTGGGTCCAAGGTTTCAAGCCCTCCAGTTTGGGAGCTGGGAACAGATCACCATCCAGACAGCAACAGATGGCCAAAGGACATAACACTGGCATAGGCGCAACATGGACATGCCAATAGTGGTGCTTATAGTGGTGCTTATAATTACACAATCCTTTTTCCCTTATTAATATTATAAGCAGAGACATATGAGCAAGGGTTGTACATGCAACATTATACTTTTAAAGACAATATATATAAAGCCCTAAACGGCTTGGGTCCTGGTTACCTGAAGGAGCGCTTACATCCATATATGCCCGACCACCCCTTGAGATCTGCGGAAGAGGCCCTTCTCTGGGAACCCTCCGTGAAAGAAATTAGGAGGGTGAGTACTTGGAGGAGGGCTTTCTCTGCGGTGGCGCCCTGTCTATGGAATGCGCTCCCCAGAGAGGTCCACCTGGCGCCGTCGTTATTTGTTTTTCGGCACCAGGCGAAGACCTTTTTATTTAAGCATCATTTTAATTGTTAACAATATTTGCTTATTTATCTGACCAGGGCGACTTCTTTTATATTGTTATTTATTTTATATTGCTAATTTTATATTGTTATTTTTGTATTTTATTGTATTTTATTTTGTGTTGTGAGCCGCCCCGAGGCTTTGGCAAGGGGTGGCATAGAAATGTTTTAATAAACAAACAAACAAACAAACAAACAAACAAATAAATAAATATCTTTTCTGCAGCAAAATCATGCCTATAACCAGTTAAATGGATTTCGCATAATTGCAGAAGGCACAAATTCCACTTTCTTCCTGTACTTATGAAGCTGCTATAATTTCAGTGAGTTTAAATATGAAAGCAAACATGCATGGAATATTTATTCATTTATTTGTTTCCAATTAGGGCTGGGAAGCACAGTTTTTTCCCTCCTGCTTTGTTTTCTTTGCTTCTAATGTAGTATTGTAGAAGCCGTTGTGAAGTATGGGATGGAACAGAGAGGGAGAAAAGGTTTAATGGGGTGCTCATAACTGAAGTAATACATTTGACCATATCAAGGAGCCTGTATAGGACCAGTAAGCTCAGTGTTTAAAATTCAGAGCTGTATCTCTATGGCAGGTGAACAAAGCAGACAGAAGCCAAGCTGTTTGACTCCTTCAAAAATGATACCACCTGCCAGCGATAATTGTCCATGCCATGAGATCAGGGTCAGGTACTAGAGGTACCTGGGCCCTTAGCAACTGCCCAACTATTGAGCCTGTTTTGTCTCTTTTCCCCTCACAACTACCAAATCACTTGCTTTTCTTATCATTATCAAAAACAGTATACGGGGTCAACAGTACTTGCAGTTGTACAAAAACCTTTCACTAACCTGAAGTATAAAAACACTTTTTCCCAACCAGAACCTTCACTGTTCTGTTTTGTTCTTCATAGTTATAATTTTGCACAAAATACACAAAACTGGTTTAGTGTTCAAGTTGGTCTTAAAAGCAAGACACTCCCACAGTGCTTTGTACCATCTTCATTGTATCCAGCTAGAGATCAGGTTACCATTCTCCTCTTTAAACAGGCAATTAATCTTTAATCCAGCTTGATTATTAATTTTATTGCCAGTTCCTCAATGTTTTAAATATTTTAATGCTTAATATTGTATTATTAGCTGTTACTCTGTTGTTCTTTATTTTATTATTGTAAGACAACCCCAAGGCAGTATACATATCTCATGAATGAATGAATGTTAAACAGCTGATGAACAATCATTATTTTATCCCTCTGTCTAAGCAAAATTATGAGGCGAAGTCTAGCACACCCTTCTTGAACCTGCTGACTCATGATTTCTGGCAAGGCAACTCTTCCCGGTCATTGACCACGCTGGCTGGAGTGATAGCATGAAATATACATTGAGAAATGCTACTAGGACAACCTAACACAGCCTTGTATGTAAGAAGTATTCTAAGTATACTGTAGCATTGACATCATATGGGTAGGGGCTATGATGAGTTCTTTCCAATAGTCGATTCAGAAATCTGCCGCTCCTATAAAATGATCTCCATCATCATGAAGGCTTCCCCAGTCAACATCCTTAAGTATCCAACTACTGCAAATAACTGTAGAAATGCATGTTTCTAGACAAGATAACTCTAGAAATTAAGGAAAAATTGACCAAGCTCTTGAAAAAGATATATATTCTTCTGAAAATCTATTGTCAATGAAAATGCATACTAGCAGGAAGCATTTAAATCACTACAACCATCATATCATTTGCCCAGCAGCCAACTATGTGAAGGCCTCTTTCAGCATTCAAAAATGAACAGATAATAGAATCTACATAAGGAAAAATCAATGAAGTGCTGGATCTATGAATGGTGAGAACAAATGATAAACTTTGTGGTAACAACACCTCCACCATTAAAACAAAAACAAAACAGAAGCATAGAAACAGGAGAGAACATGCATGCTACAGGGTAAATCGGCTGAAAAAATATTCAAAGTCCTTTAGAAGTCTGGAGTAATGAAGTATTTGTTTTGCTGACTGAGAATGCAAACAACATGAGAGCATATACATATGGATAAATATGCATATATTGCAATAGGATGCTTAATTCATAGGGTAAGCATGCTTCTTAGGGTGCAATGCTTCGATAGAAAAAAGTACTATAACTCCCAACATTCCCCAGCCAATCATACTGGGAACTGTATAATTTAATTCTCTCTAGCTACACATAGGACTGCGCCCTTGATGACATAACATAACTGGATACTCTGTAAAAGATCAAGAGAAAAGGCAGATGCAAAGAGTAAAATGGCAGCACTGCAATTTTGTTGCAAAAGCCACTTTCAAAAGTGTGTGCTTGTTTTAAACAAACCCTGTGAAAATGCTAATGGTTGAGGATCTTAAAGCATAAGAAAAGTTGCACTTGATGAGAACATCTTCTGGGTTCATTTGCAGAATTCCCTCAAGATTCAAAAGGCCCTATTTTCTTTAGCAGTCACTGCATCTGAATCAGATAGTGCATGTTTGCCGGACTTTCCTTACCAAATGGGTGAAATAAAATCAACTGTATTTTGAGAATCTAGGCAAATCTGTGCTTACAAGTGCAGAAGAAATAAAATGAAAGGCTTCATGAAGAAAAATAAATAATTGTTCTCCAGCAAATGCATGCTACAGGCAAATATCTTGGATCCAAGACTCAAAAGCAGAAATGTAAATGATGGAACACTGCTACCACAGTTGAGTGAATTACAAACGAAGTTCCACACTTAGGACTTGATGTTCTAGTGGTATTTTCAAATGCTGGAGAATACCGCCCCCCCCTTTTTTTTTTTACTATTTGGCCTGGGAATGCAGAATGGGATTCTGCCTCCTACAATGGGGTGGCAAGACATGGTACAGCAATATACTCCTGCCTTTTGCCCACTCCCCTGATTTCTCTTGCTGTGTGCCCACTTCAGGATCCTCCATCTTCTGCAGCAGGTCAATGTTTGGGATACTACTCCATCAAATCAAGAAATAAGTTGATTGAAGAAGGGTAGAGAAGGTTGTCTCAAGGCTGAGCAAAGCCGTAGCATGTGCCACCACATGCAGGGGACCATTTACCAAATTACCTGTTTGAGCACTGTTTGTTGTGTCATCCAAACTCGAGCAAATGACTTATTTGGTAGGGAAATAATCATCATGTTGAGGGCCCGCATCTTTTCCCTACACCCTCTCTCCTTTTCTCTTCATAGCAGATCATGATGAAGGGCTTCCCATTACATAGATACATAGAAACAGAATGAGTCAGAAGGGGTATCCCGGGCCATCTACTCTGACCCCCAGCTCCAAACGGCTCCGCTCACAACATGCCCACCATGTGTATGTCCAGCCTATCTTTGAACATCCTCACTGATGGGGCCTCAACGACCTCTCGTGGAAGCCCATTCCACACCCTCGGGGTCCTGACTGTCAGGAAGTGCTTCCTGGCATCTAAATGGAACCTTGGCTCCCTGAGCTTTGCTCCGTCGGAGCGCGTCCTGCCTTCCTCTGCAGGGGAGAACAGGCCTCTACCCATCTCCGTGTGACATCCCTTCACATGCCTGTATGTCGCCAACGTATCCCCTCTGAGTCTCCTCTTCTCCAGGCTGAAGAGACCCAGTTCTCTCAGTCTCACCTCATACCGCATCCCCTGCAAACCGGCCACCAACATTGTGGCCCTACGCTGCACTGACTCAAACCTGGCTAAATCCTTTCTGTAATGAGGGGCACAAAACGGAGCACAATATTCCAGTTGCGGGCGCACCAGAGTTGTGTAGAGTGGTAGTAATACCTCTCTCAATCTAGAAGCCACACTTCTGGCTATGCAACCAAGGGTGGCATTCGCCCTCTTGACCACCACATCACACTGCCGACTCATGTTTAGCTTGCAGTCAACCAGTACCCCGAGGTTCCTTTCACAAGTGCTGCTCTCCAGCCACTTGTCACCTAACCTGTACTTATGACACCCATTCCCATGCCCCAAGTGCAAGACCTTGCACTTATCCACACTGAATGCCATCCTGTTGTCTCCTGCCCACTTCCATAGTCTGTCCAGATCCTTTTGGGTCTGGAGTACCTGCTCCTCAGTTGTGGCCACTGCTCCAGTTTTAGTATCATCTGCGAATTTGATCAACAGACTGTTCACCCCTTCTTCCGTGTCCTTGATGAAAAGATTAAACAGGATCGGCCCCAGGACAGAGCCCTGGGGGACCCCGCTTGTCACTGGCTGCCATCCTGATGATTCCCCAATAATGGTTACCTTCTGCTTTCGGTCAGTCAACCATGCCCTAATCCACCGGACAGTGCTTTGGTGTATCCCAAAACTCCTCAGTTTCTCCACCAGGATATCATGGGGCACTTTGTCAAAGGTCTTGCTGAAATCCAGGTATACCACATCCACTGCATCCCCTCCATCTAGCCATTTCAAAACCTTGTCATAGAATTCCGCTAGGTTTGTCTGGCAGGACCTGGTTTTGCAGAAGCCGTGTTGTGTGGCTGTCAGCCTCCCTTCCCTATCTAGCATCACTAGATCTCTCTCTATTATGAGCCTTTCCATTGTTTTTCCTACAATGGACGTAAGGCTAACAGGTCTGTAATTCCCCATGTCCCTTCTACTACCCTTTTTGAAAATTGGGACCACTGATGCCACCCTCCAGTCTCTGAAACTTCACCCGTTCTCCACAAGGCCTCAAAAATGGAGGCCAGCGGGCGTGAAAGAACCCCTGCCAACTCTCTAAGTACTCTCAGGCGTAACCCGTCAGGGCCTGGCGCCTTTGCAATGTCCAATGCCCAGAGGAGCCCCTCGACTTCTAGGGGGGGTGACTCTAATCTGTGCCCCTAAATCTATGTTGTGATAAAGGCTGTTAGCAAGAGACACCCCCCCTTGTCATTAAGAAGTTGTGGTGGTTGTTACGTGCCATCAAGTCATCCCTGACTTATGGTGACCCTACGAATATCTGCCCCCCAGAATGTCTTGTCTTTGACAGCCCTACTGAGATGTTCTAAATGTGAGGCTATACCAGTTGTGCAGCCTTCATTCTGTCAGCATTTGTGCAATTCCTCTTAGCTTGGCTTGCTTTTTGAGACACCGCTAAGCTCAAGAAGTTGTCTGTGAATGCTAGATGGATGGATTCCACAGGACTTCCTTACAACACTAGGTGGACCACTGGATTAAAAAGTCAAGTCTCTCCACTCTGACCCTCCCTGTCCTCCATGTCTGGTTCTCACCAGGTTGTTGACCTTGGCAGTTCTGTAAGGTGTCCAACACTGCCTTTCCCAGTTCAGAGTCAGAATCTGAATCTTCCGCCTTGGCATGCCATATTTTGTGAGAAGCAGGCCCAATACATACACCTCAAATAACCCAACACTGTACCCTTGGTTTCTGAGGATTGTTTCCCCATCAAACAAGTCATACCACTTAGGTTTAGAGGGCACCAGCTTGTAGATCAATTTACTGGTGGTGGGGGTCAGAAGCACCTAAAAATAAGTTCAGTTAGATCATTTATATTTGCTTCCTATATTTATTTAAAGCTTTTCTATATTGCCATTCATTAAAAATCTTATAATGGTTTACCATTTTTAAAAAATAAACAACTAATTCAAACATTGAAACAATTAAAAGCTCCTTAGTGCCAGTACTTGATGTTAAATTAATTATAATACCATTTAACAATTTAAACACTGGGTAAATAAAAAGGTTCTGACCTGGTGGTGGAACGAATAAAGTGACAGCACCAAGCACACCTCTCCCAAACCCAAGTTCCATATTCAGGATGCTATGGCAGAAAGGGCCCTCCTTCTCACGACAGCGCCCCCCTTAGCTCTTTCAAGGAGGGATCTCGAAGGAGGACCTCTGCAGATAATCTTAAGGTCAGGGCAGGTTCATATGGAAGAAGACACTTCCCTAGATAACCATGCCCTAAACCATTTAGGGGTCTGTATGCCATCATTAGCCCTAAAATTACTACCTTTTCCCCATCCTCCTTCACTAAAATATATTCTCTGTATTAGCATTAATTTTACATATCTAGCAGGGACGCCTCCATCCCTTCTCACCAGACTAGGGCAATTAAAGGGAATTTCCTACGTACTGTACGGCAGTAAAGTTTGTAATGTGAGTTATATGCTAAAAAGTGGAGAGAAAGCAGCAAACGAGCTCTTAGGACAAAACTGAATTTTTAAAAGTGGGATATGTTTCTCTATACAAGTTTCACAAGTCAAGGAAAGCTCATGCTGAAAGGCCAGACAAGGTCATGTGAGATTCCTGGACCTCCAGTAACAGCTTCTGACTTATTCAGGATCCTAAACAACAAACAGATAAGTTCTTATTGTTTTAAAACCTGGATCCCCTTTTTCCATTTTTTTTGCCCACCCCATTTGGCTGCAAGTGACTGTCAGCAATTGCCAATACTTCGTCTAGTCCTCTTGGCTTAAAGCAGAGCAGAACGCATGTACACAGGTTGTAAACAACCATCTACTACCCAAGCTAGGATATTTTCCCATAATGAAGTATCTACTAATTTATTTTAAAGACTGTGCATGTTTTAATGCACTAAGAATTCCATAATCAAAAGGTCTAATTATGGTTTTTACAGCATTGGAAATCAAACAGTTATTATATGATTTAAACAAAAAATAATCCTACTTTTGACTTGGGCAACAGCGTTATAAACAGCAGCATTAAAGACTAATCAACCACATCTTTTTGACCATTAAATTGTAATCAGTGAACCCTTTCCATTAAACTTTAATCAGCAAAGGCCATTAATTAGAAAGATATTTGAACAAGTACAGTACCACACGGCTGAAACTTATTTATAATTTTCAATAATGGCCCATGTTACAGTTGCTCCATCTCTGGCATAGGCACATTGCGTAAAATCAATTTAAATTATAGAAAAGGGAAGTATGCCAGGCAGTACCTATGAAATTAGAATGCTAAGTGTACAATTGTTATGTATCAATTCAATGCCACTCATTATAAGACTGGGAGGTCTGGAAATTAGCAGACAATAACTAGTGTATTTCTTTGAATAGAAAGCATTGCCAAGGACAGCTGACTTTGAAAATGTTTTCTTTTGTGGTGTTGGCAGCAGTTTAGTCTTATCTGAATCCGAAATTTGACTACTTAACATGAATATTATTTACCTTATATTATATACCAGGTGCTCTCCCTCCAACTTTTCGCAACAACTTGCTGTGCAATGAGCAGATACCACACATACACTAAACCACTCCAGTTTCAGTGCAAACATTGCCATAAAACTCCCTAGAAATTATGGCATGCATCACACAAGATAGTCAGGCATGGCTTACAAGATCTTTTCTATCCACACACTGGGCCAGAGAGTCAACTGTTCCAAATTACAGAATGAATTTATGGTGCAGTACTATGGATCAATGTCACGCACACAAAGAACTGTTTATGATGGATTTGTCAAACATGCCATCACACAACCCTTTAAATGCATCACCACTCACCATCAGGGAAGAAAATAGCTGTATGTACATGTTATTCTTGCTCCTAAACCATTCACCAGGTAACAGATATCAATATATATTACAAAGGAATGTTCAGTTATAAGGCTAACATTGTGACCCTAAACACATTATGTGGCAAAAAGGTGCTCTGGTACCAATGAAACCATTTTTATTAATATTTAATTTATTTAAATGATAAATAAATAATAATTTATTTAAATGATTGTTTTCTCTACCTCTTGAAGCATTAGTTTTACTTTTTTCCTGTGTCTACTGCTACTTACATCTTTTTGTATTATTCACAAAGGTGATGCAAGCTAATTGTAGATACTATACTAAACAAGAATAATCACAGTATTATATTGCCGGTCAGACTAAGCAAATTAAGTCAGCTGAGGGCAACGTGATCCTGCCAATCAAGGATCATGCAGTAAATGGAACGGTTTCACATCCCTTCAGTGCCGAACAGATTTGGTCCTATGATGTCTCACAAGGCAAGCACAGATGAATAAGAGGAAACACAAAGACAAGAGATTGTACAAAAACAGTAAACATTTTCACGGCACTGGTGAAATATCACTGAAAAAGAATGACACTGACAAAAACGTTTTTGCAAAGGAGAAAATGCTTTTAGTTCAGCCCTAGTTAAGACATCCAAGGAAAGGAAAATAAAGGTGGAAATGGCTTGAGCATATCTGGGCACTGAATCAAGGCTATCCATGCTGTCTTCCAAAATATTTAACCCCATCTGGTTTCAGTCAAGTCTGGCAGAAATGTGGCCTTTCTACAGCAGGATTATTAATCAAGAACTAGACAAGGTGGATAAGCTACAGCAAACAGGGTTCCTAGAGGAGTTCCTAGACAGCCCTTTGACACACACTAAAAATCTGCCTCATATATGTGTAATTTGTCTAACATGTCACCTCTTATTGAGTGGGCAACAAAAGGAACTTGGATGCTGAAATGATTATATTTATAAGACACAAATTTATACAGGAAGACTTCTTGGAACTTTATTCATTAACATGAAAAAGATCTGCCATTTCCCCACCAGTAATTGGCACCAAACGTCAAGAGAGATTTTGGTATAGTTTCCATTTTTTGTATAGCTTCACGAATCCAACAAGCCCAGCTCTCTATCTTGCCTCAGGGGGAGGTAAGGGGAAATGAACATGCATTTCTGGGTCCATTGTTTAAATTTTGTATTATGTCATGGCTCATCTGCAATAAGGTAGCACAACATTTCAAAAAAGTGTCTGGAAGCATTAAACTTATGCAGGGTCAAAGGCAGACAGGCGTTAACTAAAAGCAGTGGCATTGCATTAGTGTGTATTTATGCCTGTCAAGGTAAAGCTGAGGCCATGCTTATCCATAGCTTAATGTAGAGCTGAAGAATGTATTCCCCAAATCAGGGTCTTGAGGTCAGTGGCTTAAGCTTAAGGCTGAACAGCAGCAAGCCAAAAGTCTAACTTGTTCTGGCTGAACAGGTTAAGGCAGAATACCAGGATTCTTTCCTTCTTTTAATCTTTATAAATGTCTTATAAAATGTTCATTATCTGAATTTCTCTTCAGATGTTACTTGATCTTGTTTCTAGAGTTGCACCAACAAATTAGCAACCTTCATTTCTTCTTGCAAATTTTTACAAGTTATTAATGCACACTCAGAACCAAGACCCCTTTCTGCATTGTGATTGATCAATATCCAATAAATTGGACAGACACAAATCATGAAACTAATTGTAGAGATTCTGCAAGTTAAACTAAAAGACAAGCAGGACTAAATGCTGGGCAGCATGAAACTACTGAACAGACCTAGACTTCCTCCCTGCAGAGAAGCTTTTCTGTATTCACCCATCCACCACTTTGAACTTTCCATTTTCCATTCCATTTTCCACATGTGTTGTTACAACCTGGCATTGAAATGGATTGATATGGCAGTGTTACTACTTGATGTACACAAGACACTCAACACAACAAAGGTACAAAATAGTTTTATTGCTGGACGAAAGTTAAGCAAGCAAAACCAAACCTGTACTCAGTAGTTGCATAAGAATTCCTTCACACACACACACACACACACACACACTGCCAATACTTGGTAAAAACACCTTTGGCAGAAGTTACAGCTCAAGTCTTCCTAGGTAAGACTCTGTCAGCTTTGTGCATCTGAATCCTGCAATGTTTGCCTGTTTGCCCCGGCAAACTGCTGTTAGGCTGGATGGAGACCAGTGAACAGCACCTTTCAAGTCTTGCCACAGAGTTTCTATTGAAATGAGGTTTAGAGTTCGACTGGACCATTCTAAGACATTCACATTCGTATTTTTATTCTACTCCAGTGTTATTTTGGCTGGAAGGCGACAGAAGCAGGCTTTCCTCTAAAATTCTCCTGCGTTTGGTTCCAGACATTTTGCCTGCATTCCTGGCCATTTTCCCAGTCCCTGCTGAAGAACAGCATCCCCACAACACGATGCTGCCATGACCATGCTTCATTGTGGAGACGGTGTTCCCAGGGCGAAGACTACTTAGTTTTGTGCCTCATGTCACATTTTATTTTGCTCTCCTCACATGAGAAGACCTATTCCCACATGCTTTCCATGTCTCCCACATGCCTTTCTGCAACCTCAAAAAGATAGGGTTTGTTTCAGCAATGATTTTCTTCTTGCCACTTGTCCGTAAAGGCCAGCTATCCTGTGGACAGTTTCTCGCAGTTTAGCTGCTGTTAAAATGTGGGATAGTTTAATGTTAATAAAAATAATTCTGGTACTTCCCAAGCAATATTGGGATGGCATAGTTCCCTAGCCATTATTCCACAGGCTGTCTTCTTTTGAAATATTCAAGGTAGAGAACTTTTGACTGTATCTTCGTTGCCTAATTTTGATCAGACTGTTTACCTTCTAATTTCCCTTGGCCTTTCTGCTGAAACCTTTAACAGTCGCATCCTGTCACATTTAGACTTCTAACCAGATTCTTCATGCTTATCTTTTATTTACATCTCTGTGGGTCCAGAGGTAAAATGCTGCCAAATCAAAAGGTTGCTTGCTTTAAAAATGCCTATGTTTATTCTGTTGAAGAATTGGCTTGGAAGAGAAATAAGGCATGAGGGCAGTGAAAATGAAGTATGTTCACAAGTGAGCACACACAAACAAATGCTCGTGCTCATGGCCATGAACACACGTATATCCCATATATGCCCATATGACTGATCACAGAGCTCTATCTCTTTATGAAAAACAAGATGCTCAATAGTACTTCTTGTGGCGTCTAGGCAGTTTTGGGCTTATTTTTCCAGAAAAACGTAAGCATCCCAGGCAGAGATTGGAAAAAAGCTATTCAAATGATGCTGGCCTCCCACTCTCCTTATGGGAGGTGAAAAACTCAGTAGGGAGGATCAAAAGGGAGCGGGGAGAGATAGAAAGTACAGCAATAATGCGATGACAAAATTGGCTTGAAAAATCACCTATAAATATATTTTCTTCCCCAAAATACTTGTGTTGGTCTTTGGTCAAAAAAATGTCCATATGCAGAAAGCATCCTCCAAATTCAGTCTATTAATCAGGAGCAAGAGGCACACTTTCTTTCTGTTTCACAAGCAAGATGAACATCTGTTCACTTTTTGTCACATAGGTTTTCAATGCATGTGGGTGGGTGTGAACAGAGCCCTTGATATGTAATATTCTTCCCATCTGCACACCAGGTGGCACTGCATAGTTAATCAGAAGATAATAACTGGCATGAGGTGATTACTTACTTTTTAGGGATAACAGAATAAATCCCTAAAAGAAATAAATCTTGTAACCCAAAAAAACTAAAAAATAAAATAAAGTGTCCCAATGCTCAGACTTCTAATTTCTCTTTTCATGTGCAATTTAGTAGCGATCAATGAGATTATCTGATGACACTATTGTTTTCAAAGGTGTGTTAATTAGCACTGAACAAGTGCAATTACTCTGAGGATCTCTAGATGAATTATTTGATTTGCTCTATCTGATACAGTGATATAACCTTCAAATACAGAAAATTATATAGCATTAAGCAGAGCGGGGAGAGAAAATGTGCTTCATACATTCATAGAAAGAGCTACCTAGGATGGAATAAGACTCAATGGTATACAAAACCTCCAGGCAGCTGGGGATGGAGTAACAGGTGCTATAGCAACATCGCAACTCAGAGGGAATGAATAATACTCTTTGCAAACCCAGACAACCACCCCCATCCCCGCTGACATAAAAGCATCTCGCAATTTAGAGTTGCAAAAAGAGTCTAGATAACTGTAGTCTTTGGTGTGTTGTCAAAGACTTAAGTTGTGAATATCTTGAGCAAACAGAATTCTAGCACTTCTCCAGGCAAAATAAGCTTTTGAAACTCAAGCAGAATATTCATCAGCCCAGCTCCCTTTTATTGCCCCACGCCACACATCAGCCCTGCTCTGCACCTTCTCCTCTGCGGCCTTTTGCAATGCTGCCGAAATTTGACTCTGATGCGAGCTGAAAACTATTGACAGAGGATGGTTGTGGCGGTGCTAATTCCACAGAAAATGGATCATGTTAACATTCTCTTTGCAGACTCACACTTCTGCCTGCATTATTCCAGGAGGAACGGCTACCTTTATTGCAGTCCTTAGACCTGCAGGTAAACAAATTAAAATTAACCGAATTAACTTCTTCCTACTCTGATTGCTTTAGATTAATTTGAAATGCTAATCGCCAGAGTTGCCTTTGTTTTGAAGCATCATTACCTATCCTGATTTAAAACAGGCTTCCTACTGCTGCAGCCCCTCCTCATGGTCACTAGCAGTTGGCTTCAGGGATTATGGGATAATCATTATTTTTAAATATGGTAAGTGGCATATGACTGTAATAAACACATACATAGCATAGTGGCCACGGGAAAAGCACTCTAGTGGTAGTTGATGTCTGGGTTTTTGACCCCCAGTATTTGCTAAATGAGTTCAGTTCCCCTTTTACATCTCCCATCCCTAGGGCCCAAAATTCAAGCTGAACAGTTTTAGGTGAGGACTAATTAGTTCAGTGTTAATTCCTAAGGAGCCTTATTTACTTTTTTCTTCAATTCAAAACTGCTCAGAAGTATAACTCAAAAAAACAATAATTAATGGTTGTAACACCTACATCTTTAATTTTTAATTATTATTTAACAAGTCCCTAAAATTAGCCCTTGTACCAAAGGACTGAAAAATGGCCAATGCAACAGCATTTTTTAAAAAGAGAAATTACAGCCCAGTTAGCTTAACATCTGTTCTTGAAAGCATTATTAAAGATAGAACCAGTGAGCACATAGGGGTATAAGCGCAGCTGAATAAAAAATCAGCACAGCTTCTGCAAGAGGAAGTCTTGTTCTGTAGAAGTTATCTGAGAGAGTCAGTAAACACATGGACAGTGTTTACTTGGACTTCCAAAAGGCTTTGACAAAGTCCCTCATCAAAGGCTCCTGAGCAAACTAAGCAGTCATGGAATAAAGGGATGGGGGTCTTCTAATTTATTTATTTATTTATTTATTAAAACATTTCTATGCCGCCCCTTGCCGAAGCCTCGGGGCGGCTTACAACACAATAAAATACAATAAAATACAAAACTAACAATATAAAAATTAAAAATTAAGAATATAAAATAAATAAACAATATAAACAATATAAAAGAAGTCCAATATATAATGGAACACTAACTGGTTAAAGAACAGAAGGCAAAGGGTGGGAATAAATGGCAACTTCTCCCAATGGAAATATGTAACTGGTAGAGTCCCACATGGTCCTGTATTTGGGCCAATGCTTTCCAGCCTGTTCATAAATGATCTGGAATTAGGAATAAGCAGTGAAGTGGCCAAGTTTGCCGATGACGCTAAACTACTTAAGGATGGTTAAAAGGGGGATTGCAATAAGCTCCAAAGGGATCTCTCCAAGCTGGGAGAATGGGTATCTAAATGGAAAATGCAGTTCATTGTAAGCAAGTGTAAAGTCATGCGTGTTGGGGCAAAAAGGTAGACACTGATGGGATCTGAACTAGCGGTGATTGAGCAAAAAAGGGACCTTGGGATAGCAGAGGACAACTCGTTGAAAATGCCACCCCAGTGCACAGCTGCTGTGTTGAATGCAAACTTTGTGCTAGGCAGCATTAGGAATGGAACAGAAAATAGATCTGCTAAAATCTTAGTTCCCTTATACAAATCTTTGCTGCAACCGCACTTGGAATACTGTGTTCAGTGCTGGTTGCCTTACTTGGAAAAGGGTGTTACTGAACTGGGAAAAATACACAGAAGGGCAAAACAACCAAACAAAAAACGATCAGGGGGCTGGAGCAGCTCTCCTGTGAGAAGTGGCTACAACAATGGGGACTTTTCAGCTCAAGAAAAAAGGTGAATAACGGAAGACATGGAAGAGCTGTTTAAAATACCTGGTAAAAATACCTAAAGTATCCTTCAGGATACCTTCCCTATATGCCCTTGCACCCCCTAAGTTCTGTAGGAGAGGCTCTGCTCCGGGAACCCTCCCTGAAGGAGGTAAAGAGGGTGTCTGTCTGGAGCAGGGCCTTCTCTGCAGTGACACCCAGATTGTGGAATGCGCTCCCCAGAGAGGTTTGCCTGGCGCTGACTTTTATATTCCTTTTGGCACCAGGTGAAAACCTTTTTATTTACCCACTATTTTAAGGATTAGGATATTTTAATTGGCTTTGAATATTATACAGTTGCATTTTATTCTTGTTACAGTCCCATTTTGTTTTTGTTAGTATTATGTATGTTATTTATTATTATGGCTTTGTTTATTTATTCATCTAATTCTTGTAAGCCATCCTAGGACGATTTTCGTATAGGACAGGGGAGAAATATTTTAAATAAATAAATAAAATAATGCATGGCATGGCATTCCCTCTCCTGTAACACTCAATCCTGGAGTCAACAATGTATAGTTGTGTGAAGAAGTGTAAAATTTCCTTCCATGGGAAGTGGTGATGGCCACCAATCCAGATGGCTTTAAGAAGGGATTGGACAGATTCAAGGGGGAGGAGGCTAGCATTGGCTACTGGCCTTGCCGGCTGTGTGCTAGCTCTGTACCGGAGGTGGCATACCAGCACACAGCACTAGCAGAGGAGCTTGGGCCACGGGAGGCCTTGCACCCATCCTGCTTGAGGGAAACTGTGGGCAGCTGGTTTGCCACCATGTGCAAGGAACGGTGGAACACATGGACCTTTGGTCTGATCCGGCACGACTTCTCTTATGTTCTTACTACATTTGTATCACACCACTTTCCATCTTGCAAGGAGTACTTACAGTTCTCTTCCTCTCCATCTTATTTTCATAACCCCCTTCCATGATAGGTTAGTGTGAGAATCGACAACTAATCAAAGTCACTGAGAGTCTTTTGAGCTGCAGTCCAACTTTCTAGCACCCTTTTCTATTACACTGCACCCTTTTGTGGCTCTTAAGCTTTTAAGGTTTTCTTAAAAACAGAAACAATCAAATAATATGAGAGAGATGGCCCATATATTCTACTAACCCATCCATTTCCCTACATTAGTTTTCCAATAGCTTTCCAGTGACCTGATGGAACACAGATCTACCTCTCATGTGCTAAACCACTGGATGAGGCCTAATGAACCGAAGGGGACTCCTTTGATTAGATGATGTTCAACCTGTTCTCAACTGGATCAAATTCCTATTGAAGGAGCAGGTTTGTAGCTTGGAGGTTCTTTTTGAACCATTTGTCACTTGAGTTCCAGGCGTACCTTCTACCAGCCTTAGCTGGTAGCCTAACTAGGTCACTATTTGGAGAGAGATACCCTATTTCAATAATCCACGTTCTGGTAATCTTGAAAATAGATTACTGCCATGCGCACGATGTGGGGCTACCCTTGAAGGCCATTCAGAGGGTGCAGCATGTGCAAAACGTAGTGGCCAAATTTTAACTGGGCCCAGGTCTGAACAAATGGCACCAATTCTGGCTCGCCTGCATTGGCTGCCTCATATGTTGCTGAACCTGATTCAAGGTACTGTTTTTATCCCAGAAAGCCCTACAAAGCTTGGGACCACAATACCTGACAGGGTGGCTTGCTCAACTACAATGTACCCATACACTATGATCAGAATCAGAGTCCTGAGCGGTGAGTACAAAGGGAACCCTGGAGCACAGTAAAAAGAGGAAGGGCTTTCTCAGTGGTGGCCAGTTGGCCGTGGAAAGATCTTCCACTGAACGGACTGAGGCTTGCCTATTATCAACAGTGGCCTTTTTTGGGGTACCAGATAAAGACGGCTTTCTTTGCTGAGGCATTTAAAGTTTTCTGAAGTTCCTGAAAGGTTAGGGTATCCAGGTATAGTGCTTTACCAGGACTATTTGATATTACATATTGTTTTAGTTGGTGACTTAAGAGTATCAAACTTTTTTGTATTATGAATCATTTTATGATGCTTTCATTGTACTGTGGGAGCTACTGTAATCTACCTGAATTGATTTGGTTATTTGATAGTACAGATAACTCTTAATTAAGAGTCAGCATAAGCCAGAAGTGCTGATTTACCTGCTTCACCTGGTTTGCCAACAGCAGGCTCACCTAGAGAAAGTGTCCTGTGCTTCTAAAATGCATGCCTGACTTACTTCAAGACCTTCTCGACAGCCCAGAAGCTTCAACCAGTGTGCCATGCCATGGTAAGTGTGATTGTAGAGCTAAGCATTTGGATCGTATGATGCCTATGATGTACCAGCCACACTGACTTCCTATTATTTTCCCAGCTCAGGTTAAGGCACTGATTTCAGCCTCTAAACCCCTAAGTGGTTTGGGAGCATCTAACAGACTACCTAGATTCACAGCAACCCATCTGGGTGTCACAACCAGACTTCCCAAAGCAGAGGTAAAAGTCTACTTTCATTGCAGTAATTCCTGTAAGTCTTTACAGTTGCAACGAAGATCCACACTTAAGAGAGTACAGTATAGTTCCTTGACAAGAACCGATCCAATTCATGACCACTACAACAAAGGACCCAATTAGCCCTGAGCTCAGCACACACACACTAAGACGAAATAAGTTCACAGTTCCAGCTGAAGCAGGAAGTTTCCCAAGTTACCAGTATGTGGCTTATAGCAAAGACTGGGTGCTCTGAGGCGGTAATATGAGCCAAATAAAGGGGAGCACTCTGCAATAAAGTCATGTCAGGCCTAATTAAGAAAGTAGCTGATTACAGAAATGCCAATATCATAAATGAAAACTGACCTTACGTAAAGGTCACCCTTGGAATATTGCATACAGATCTAGTGACCAGACCTAAATAGGATACTGTAGATTTGGAAAAATTGCTGGAAAAGGCAAATAAAATTATCAAAGGGCTGGGCAAATGGATTTTACTGCTATGATCCTTCTATTTCTAAAGCAAAAAAAAAAAAAACACCCAAGAAATATAAAATGTATTATGTAAACAAAGATAGCTGTAACTGATTGTATCTGAGGTATATAAGTTGTTTATACATATTTATATTTAATAGGGCTCTGCAGATCACTATAAGCATTTATCATCATGGATTGTTGTATTTTATTACTCATTTTGACAATAAATAAAACCTGTAACTTAGTGATTAATTTCTAAAGTTTATGGCATTTCCTTTTAATAATGGAGCATTAAAATGATGGCAATTCTACATGAGACACATGTGTCTAGAAATGTCATTCTGAAATTCAGCATCTGCCAGCCATATACTTTAGGTTCTAACATTTATATTCATTTTTAAAAAGCAAGCGCACTGATCACCACAAAAGCCTTTGGGCTATCATAGATAAAAATCAGGTGCTTTCTTAGGAAGCCAAGTTTGGTACAGGGGGTACAGCCATTATCTGGAGGGTGCCAGATAATGCAGCTGTAAAAGCTGCATTTCTGTAAAAGCTGTACAGCTTTCTGTAAAAGCTGTACCCATACAAAAGCCGCCACAAAACATAAATCATCAGCTCTGAAGTGGGAAGCAAAGAATTTCCCATTACACAGTGTTCACCATATAGAATGAATGGTTCATCATACAGAGAGGAGCCACTGCCCTTCCCTCTTCCCTCTTTATTTTACCAGCACAAGTAGGACAGGTACCACTAGATGGCTAAAGGGGATGAAAAATAATCTGCTCACTTTGGGGGAAGCTGTGTGCTCCAAGCACCCTTACCAAAAAGCAAACTAAAGTATTTAAAGTAGTGTTACTACCAGCTAGTGAACTAATAAAGTGATTCTCTGTTCTATGCACTATTGCAAGTTTGGACCATTGTGGCATCAGCAGTCAAATTTGTCCCACTTTATCCTGTTATATAGTTGGTGCAGAATTCTGAACGAGCCAAAGAGAAAGTTATGCAGGTATCAGTGACATAACAAAAGGATGAGACTAAAGGTAAGAAACAAGAAACAGCATGTGCCCCAGAGGGATGCAGAAGAAGGGAAGAAATTGAGCTAAAGAGCAAGACAGATGGAGAAAAATAGTTGAAAGGGGAATATCAGCTTATCTATCCAATCAGTTACAACTCATCTTTCTAATTTGTATTTCCATACAGTGTCCCTTCATACCATTTGATGAAGTTCTCCCTAGTTTATGTATAAAACCCAAGCAGAGGTACCCAAATACTGCCCTGGGAGCATAGAGTGGTTCCCAACTGGGAAAAATGAACAAACCCTCTTTCTGCCAGCCTGACAAGATGAAAATGCATCCTTTACGGTTTAGCCACTCACCCTTGTAATAGCCAGAGACCTAGAGCCAGTTCTATCTTCTCCTCTGAGGAGGTCCTTTCAGAGAAGGAAACTGTAAATGAAGGCCATGAACAAAGCAGGAATTTATCTTCTTCACCACATCAGAAGGCCTGTATGGTGCCAGTGCTTTACAGCCTGGACACACCAAGGTCAGTTCAGGAGAAAATTTTCTTTCCAGGAAGTATTAGATTAAGAGTGAAGCTGAAAAGAGGAATCGGTACAAATGCCTCATGCTGAAAGCAAACAATCAGCCATCTTACATCTTCTCTTTAAATAGGAAATCTGCTTTATTTGTAACTACTGCACAGATTATGTGCTGAGTACTGCACTGCATTGTACGTTGCTATATGCAAAACCTGCACTATGATTTAACTATGCATTGTTAAACATGAACAACCCAGGAAGAGAATCCATAGTTTATTGTTGGGGCTGAGCACTCATTGTTGTTCACTGTTAAATCACAGCAGAGATTTCCTATGTAACAACAACCTACGAGTGAATAAGAATGCATGATTCCAAGACAAGCCATACTCAACTGTTAATCTGGGTTGTGTTTACATACAAGCCAGTTTTCATATCAGTCCATCCTAATATTGGCATGAAGGAAAAAGCCTCCAACTTATGACCCTGCCCTGCAGCAAGATCCTCCATTGATTCTATAGACCAGCTGCTTACTTCACAGAGATCTTTGTAGAATCCTTAGCCTCGCAAGCAACTGAACACAAGAACAAAAAATGAACCTTCATTTCAGTACTAATCTGTTTCCAATGGCAGTCAGCAAGATGCCCCAACAGGGCTGGCACTACCATTAGGCAGAGTGCAGTGGCTGATTTCAGTGGCATGAATAGACAAAGGAATTGTTAGTTATTTAGTTTTCTATTACAACTATTTAATGTACTTTGACTTAATCAGAGTAAAAAGCCTAAGAAGGGGGTTATCCATGACTCCCTTCAGTTAGTCATGACTAGTTTGCCCCATCTATTTCCATGGGTCCACTTTAAGTAAGACTGGATCCAACCAGAAGGGAAGAGAGATGTTTGTGTGATTTTCTGACTCAGATGCCAAATAACTTGCCTGGCCTTGAGCCAATCATGTACCTTTTCATGGGAGAGGGGGCATCTTCTACTACACCTTAGGCCATAAAATGTCACAGTCTGACCCCATATAGTAGGAAGTTATGAAGGCAATAACCTGTTCCCTGTGTATCCCCAGCACTTTGCATTCAGAGATAATCTGCTTTTCACTATGGGTCTTGCTCCATTAACTCATGTATAGGTTGGTAAATTTTCCTGCTGCAGATCAACACTTTCTGCAACTTGCGCAGTTGCATGTTGAGTTTATTGAGTTAGGAGAAATGGACTGAAGCCCCTATTCATGCTCTCCTGCAGAAGATTAAGAAGCAGCTTTTAAAATGCTGGAAAATGAGAGCAGGAGTATCCCACTGTTTAGTTATTAGATATACAGTCAAAGCACAAATCTTGTCACAGTGTTCCTGTCTTCCCTACTGCAAAATGGGTACTAGTTTGTCATCAAAACAGAATGGCAAGAGCTCGTGGCACTCCTGAACATTGATAGTTGCTGTCAGTCAAGGGAGGCAATGGTCTGATTCACTATAGATCAATGGTCTGATTCACTATAAGACAACTTCATGTGTACATTCCACAGTATGTGAGATGAGGATTAGTAGAGCAGGTCGAAAAGAAAGGAGCTCTTGGCTTCCCTCTTTCTTGGCAGTCATTTTTCCTATTTTCTGCTCCTAACAAAATCCCAGCTGTACCTAGTTGGGTAATCTCAAAACATAAGAAAGATAGTTCGTAGCTTAGCCAGGCTTTCAGTGCAAAGAAAACCAAAGCTCTTTATGTATTCCCACCTAACTTCTGGGATTTTTTTCCCCCTGAGCAAGGGGTAAGAAGAATGAAGGGTACATGGTTTGTCAGATGGATTAAATCAAGAGGGACAGTAACCTGGCACATTGCCTCATGTACAATTATCAAGAAATATGACCCCATGGAAATTCCTATGCATGGAAGGCCTCAAACAATGAGAGGATTTAGGATTATATAAATCACAATGGTTTGTAGTATAATCACACGAGAGAATGAACCTGCAAAGCTTATTATACTGAATACCCAGATGGAGAACAACAGTTGTTGCTGTACTAAGAATTACCACTCTTGTAATCAATAACAGGGAAAAAAGAACAGTTGGGCAACTTGTTTCTTATTATGTTCACTTAGGCAACGTCTAGATCAATAAAGAGCATTAAGTCTCATACCACTCTTGGCTGTGCATACTGAATTTGCCTAGCGTATTCTGGGGAGGGATTTGATTGTACACGCATATTCTTCAGTAGATAAACATGGATTTCATTTCATCATTTAAAAGCCACCAATTCTTTACAGCATAGCAAAGACTGCAGGAAAGGTTTTCCTAGAAGGCCTCTACTTTGCAAACAATTTGATCACTGTTTTTTGTGAATATTCACATGTTATCATTAAGAAAAGAGAAAACATGACCAAAGTGCTGCATAGGGTTGTTCTAATTAGTGCATACCTGGGTCATTTTAAAACTAAAGATGCAATTTTATAGTACAGATGTTACTTTCCATCTGCCTCTAAACTGCTGAGATCAAAGTCTGCCTGTATCCTTTCCCATCTTCTCACTGCATATAGAAAGTAACAGCTAAACTGGGAGATTCCAGTGATTTCAAATTAAGAATATGTAAGTAAAACATAATCATGCAATCTCCTCATTTCAGCATTATTTCCTAAGCATAGCAAATGCAGGAATGAAATGAATCTGGGGACAACTCCCAATTCACCATATATAAAAGTATAAATCAGCAACACCCAAATCAGCTCCATCTCTCTTCCTGTATAGCCAATTACCAAACCTCTATAAAGGTAGCTTTGGGAGAGTCACTCCAGCTGGTGTTCGTGGCACATATATGGGGTTACCAGCACTATAAAGGGGGAATTGAACACAATGTACAGATATGTTTCCCATGGCACAGTGTACCATTTGCAGGGGCTCTGATTGCTTCCTACAAAGTGGGCACCCAGCTTATGTAAAAGTTGATTCCTAAGGAATTTTGCCAGTTTGCAACCTGTTGTTCTATTTCCTTAAAATAAACTACTGAACCACTAAATAAGGACAAATGTATCCATTTATAGTAAAATATAACTACTCAACCACAAGGTAAGAACAATGAATAAGTAGTCTATATGAATTTTGATTAATATGGTATATAAAGAGGTAAGCATTTGGGAATAGCTAATTTTTTTTAAAAAAAAGCATAAATAAAAAGAATGTATTACTTTAAAAAAAGAACAGACAATCTCACTGACATTAACACAGTATAAATACATCTCCTAGGGAATTTTGTTACTTAATGATCATATTGAGATCTTGACTAAATTAGTGACATCTATTAAATAAAGTGCTCCTTAGGAATGTGATAATTGTACTAGAGCATATTGATTCAGGTTTTATTAACTCTGTTCCTAATGTAACACAGCAGCTATTGCCAAAGCCAACACTGTTTCATAGTTCCACAGCCCCAGAGAAATATTTCATGCAGGTAATAGGTATAATTATATATTGGGGAAAGTGGTCATTTCCAGATAAGGTCACATTAAAACTAAGTTAAGAGATAGGAAAAAAAATCCTTGCCTTCCAACTATATCACTTGCACAATGGATGTGTTGAAAGGTCTCTTGCCAAAACACAGAAACACAGCCCGTTTATTGCAGCATTAATCATACATACAATACTTCCAGTAAAACCAAGTACGGAAAAGAATGATGAATTCCTACCAATTCCAATAAAGATTGCTTTGTAATCATCTTCCTTCAAGGCACTGAGTGTCAATCCTTCCACTGAAAGGCCTCTGCCACAAATGATCTGAAAGATAATATTATGAAGCTCATCATAACATTAACAGTCAGTTTTAAACTCACATTATTCTTGCCTTCTGCTGGTAATTCAATCAATCATTTAAGAGCATAAAAGCTCAACTTGGGGCCAAATGTGCCTTTAACAAATAATCTTGTCCTAAACTCACTAGGCCAGAAGGTTCAGTGAAAATATGGGGTGAACAGTATAAAGAACTTAATTGGCTAACTGCATTTTCCCAAATGCAATCCAAAGTGCTAGAGCTTCTTTTGAAGGAGCCACACTGATTAGAGCTCACAGGCCTGGCTCACGCCCTCGCTCCTAGATCATGTTGCCATATATGAGCCTTTGCAGCCTTTTCCCCAGAGGTTCCCATCTGCAGTGGCGAGGCTGAGGACATTCTCAGTTACGATACCCTGTCTGTGAAATCCCCTTCCCCAGAACCAATCGTCAGGCACAAATTTTCCTGTCTTTTCTGCACAAGGTGATGCACTTTTGACATTCTCAACCTTGTAATATATTTAACGTGCTATTTTAATATGCTATAATTTAAGATGGTTGTATTTTATCTTGTCTTTGTAAACCATCCTGGAAGCATTGCTGAAAGGGGATGACATAACTGACTTAGGCTTTGGGATTTAAAAGAAAGCACATCTGTGGCAAACAGTATTAATTGGTTGGCACACAATTAAACTATGGAATTTGTTACCTAAGATGTGGTGATAATTCTAAAAGTGGTCTAGTCAAAGGACAAAGGTATGAATGGCTACTGGTCATCACAGATACCTAAAACTGAGCATCTGATGGAGCACTGGGGAACCAGTAGAAGAGGAATATTGCCCTCGTGGATGACTGGTGAGTTTCACAGCTATCTTTTTGGCCACTATGTTAAGTAGGATACCAATAAGATATGCTTTTGTTCTGAGCCGGCAAGATTCTTCTTATGTTTTTATGAAACAAGGTATTTTGTTTGTATAGTTCTCTATTTTGTTTTATCATCCCAGGGGAAGGGAAAACGAGTAATACAGTAGCAGCAATATTGCAGCATTTATTACGATCTGGAATTGGAGCAGAATTTGGACTATCTCCCTAAGGAATACCTGGGAGACAACCCCACGGCCACCCTTGCGCTTGCACATACTTGCTGTCCTTGCTCACATGGAAGGAAAAGCTGTTTACTAAAACTCCTGTAACTTAATTCTGGGCCGGGTACATATGTATAACAATTCCCCCTCACTCCTTTTAGAAGAGGAGTTGTAACTCATAATTACGAAATGATATAATAAAACATGGTTACAATCCTCCTCAAACAGATACTTTATATTCATTGGGCACAAGGTATAAATCATGCTTCTTTATTGTACAATGCTGTGGATGATATATACATTGAAAAACAAGGATTTAATATTCTTTAGGACTAGTCCTATAACTTTTTAAAACTCAAGTTATTCTTAGAAAAGAAATTACATACATAAATAACAACTCCAGACAATATTACATTCCTCATCTGTGAGCCCTGCAATTACTCTGATTTTACTGAAGAAAGAATTCAGTGTGGTGGAGATGCAAAGAGACTCTTCCTCAATGTTTATTAAGGGCCAAGATAATACCAGGAAAAGTGATAGGTACTGGATGTACTGCATCTTTCAGAAATTTACAATTTTATCATACTTTGCTGTTTAATAGTTTGATTACCCTGGAAAGAACTCAGTGCATCTAATAGCAGGCTATTTTGATTATTAGAAATCTAACATGGGAAAACAACATCAACAGATCACAAAGACACAATGCTGCAACTTTTCAGGGAAGTTTAACCATCACTGCAGCCATCATCGTCATCATCTTCATCATCAATGTTCCACTTAGTTAATGCACAAAAATGATCTAACGTGAATCTATTATTTTAGAAGCAACTTGAGGCAGGGAAAAGAGTGGTGAATTTATGGTCTAAAAATAAAACCTAATATTTAAGTTGCATAAAAAGGGGAGGGGAAAGCAGCAACAAAACAACATGATTAAAGAAATAAAATCCTTCCAATAGCTACACTGAACCCCTAAAGCAATTTAGGTATTTGTTTCTTACAGACAATTAATCACATGCAGGCAAGCCAGATGAGAACTATTGATTGCCCTTTTCCAAACTAGTGGCATTCAGACAGCAGACAGACAAATGCCCTGAGCAAGAAAAACCATCTTCCTCCCTCAGCCTGGTGTAGCTTTTAATTGTTCTTTACTAATGTGCATGACATTTTGCTGTTAATCTTTGGCAGAGCTCTGGCTTCTTTTACTGAGCTGTACCAAGGCAGTTTATATTTTTCATTACCTTCACTCCGAGGTCTTTCATAAGCTCAGTTTCGAAATGTACTACATCATATGGCAGCCGGAACTGGGGGATTTCAGATGTGCTAGAGAGAACAAATAAAACAGAACTGATGAAGCATTTCCCAGCTGTTTTACAAAAAAGAGGGCACCCTGGATTAATAAATATTTTTTAAAATGGCAGGCAAACTTAATTTAAAGCCCCTAAACAGAAAGTACTAAGTACATCTTTAAAACATGGAGGGTTTCCACTAATCTTTAAAACATCACCTTACACCGGAGGATCATCGAGGATGTGCAGTTATGCAGTTCAAAATTAATTGGTCTGATCCAAACATCCTGAATGAATGTTGCTATCCTCTGGATTTTGCCCTACTCTAAATTCTGTAAAGAAGCTTTCAGTGCAAAAAACAGAACTGTGTGCAGATAAACATTCCTATTTTAGGATAAAATACATTCAGGAAACTTGGCAGCTTATGTGCATCCAACAGTCAGAGTGAGGTGCACCCATCACTGTGCCTTGTCCTACATGTTTTACCTAGATTAGTGATGGTGAACCTATGGCACGTGTGCCACAACGGCATGCAGAGCCCTCTCTGTCAGCACGCCAGCCAAGTCGCCCCGCATCGCCCCAGCAGCCGAGCATTGAATAACAGCGCACAGAGCGGCCATGTGCATGCTCGAAAAGGAGTAGCAGCGCCAGGAGAGAGAGAGAGAGAGAGAGAGAGAGAGAGAGAGAGAGAGAGAGAGAGAGACTGGCTGTGAGTTTTAATACATTCATTTTTATTAACACAAGATTTTAGCTTTGAGTTTTATTATGAAAAATTGAAATTTAACATCTAAGATTTAGCAAAGAGATGTTCTAAGTAAGAGACTGGGATTCTTTTAATGTTGTACTGTCCTCCTGGCATATTTGAATCTGCAGTATTGGCACTTTGTGATAAATAAGTGGGTTTTGGGTTGCAGTTTGGGCACTCAGTCTCTAAAAGGTTCGCCGTCAATGATCTAGATGGTCATTTTCAAACAGCCAGGTAAAGTGCTTTTGAGGGAGAGGGAAGGAGGTTGGGGAACCATTAGAAATCAGTGTACGGAAAGGGCTTCAGTTTCTTCCCCTCCCCACCCTCCAGCACAACCCACTTCTCCACCTCTCTGAGGTGTACAGAGATCAAAGAACATGAAAATGAAGGATCTATATGGCTCTTTAGGTACCCAGCCAGTCACCAGCTCTTTCTTGGGAACCTCCTCCATGATGTGGATCAAGCAGACCTAGCGGACTTGTTCCAAAAACTTGGAAATTCTTTTTCAAGTTATGGAAATATTGTGGAACTACACATCAATGAAGGAGGAAAGCTCCTTAGCTCTGGGTTTGAGATGTTTGATGATCCAGAAGCAATTTAGAAGATCCTTGGCAATAGGGCAATAATGTTCAGATGACAAGTGTGCTTAGGTGTGGAACAGAAAATTGGGAGCAGTCAGGGAGGATGATTATCAAGACAACAGATTGTGTGGGACTGGTGACATGCCTGGGAGGTGGGATTTGAGGGTCTCCACAGGGAGGGATGTCTCAGAAACTAGGATTTGGCACTGGATGGGGAACTGGCCAATGGCAGTGATGAATGGATGACATGGCAAGCCCTTCTTCTTCCAAATTAATGATTGTGCCCTTAGAAGTACAGACTTTGAGATACATACATTTAGAACTGCACATTTGTGATGAAATAGATTAAGATGTATATTTCAGTAATTATTAAATACATTTATGTAGAGATTTAAGCAATAGGCAGATTAATGCTCAAGTAGGATGGGACAAACTTATGAATGAACACATGTGAACCTGACTCTAACTAAAACAGAATGATCTCTCCATCCCTACACACAACACATATCCATGTGAGCTTCTATTATGTAAATGTGAGGAAAATATAAAAAGTTATCTAAAAAGAAGCGTAAGAAATTCAAGGCATTTCTTCAAGGCTAAATTCAAGGCTAAAATAAAACAGAATAAAATATAATACATAATAGACCAACAAAGCTTATATTCATCTTTATCATCCAACTGCCTTTTAAAGAGAAAATATTTATTCAACTAATAGTGGAAAATGCATGTCAGCTTCATATATTTGATTTGTACTCCAACTTTCTACCAAAAATAGCACTCAAGGTAGCTTCCAAGCAACATTAAAACTGATTAGAACAATACATTACATTGCTATAAGAACATAATAATTACATATTTAAAAAAAAAATAGAAGCAGCACCCAACCTAACTGATCAACTTATGGTCTAAAGTACTTGAATAAAACAATTCAAGGAGCAGCCTAGCCTGCCTTGGCAGGGAGTCCCACAGCCTAGGAGGAGAAACAGCCTTCTCATAGAACAGCCTGATTCATGTACAATCGGTTTGTGGCTGCAGTATAAGAAAAAGACGGCATCGGTGCAGCAATGTGTTGAAACAGAAAGGGTGGTTACGTTTCAGTTACATCTTCAGACCTTGCATGACATGCTTCCTTTTTCCCACTTTCTCCCTGTTTTTGGTACTGCAGCTGGCCACAAGTAAAGCATTTCAGTACCTCTGTCTGCAGAACATGAAAAAATTAGAGATCAATCCACCAGTTTTGTCAAAGCCTGAAAATGGAGAACGTACTATTAAAAGGACCAACAGATTTTGAGCAAGTCTGTCACCAGACTTGGTCAATGAGCACAAACTTATGCAAAACCTGAATATTGCTGGTGAACTGACAGAAGGGAGATGCATGCCTGAAGCTCAGTGCTCCATTTGGATATTATTTCACTGAGTTTCTTTAGAGGAAAGTTTACTGGCCTGAATCATCCTATATGACAAGGGACCAACATAAAGAAAGCTGAAGCTCCAAGCAGGAATTAGTGTGAGGATGCTCTCATAGATACTACCTGAATATTTATTTAGCTGCAAAATATTTAGTTAAAATTATACCTACAGGAATGAGAGGTATTGGTGTTGACATAGCTAACAAAACTGACCAGAAGATACATTTCAAAAATGAATGGTAAGACTGCCAAACTTATTTCTTTTAAACAGGGGGTCAACATTAACAGCTATTTCCCAAGCACTTAGAGGAGTGAGCAGACAATTGAACCCAGTATCTTTACTTCAGATATTCCTTCTGAAATGAAGCATTTCAGAAGAAGATTGTTTCAGATATGAATTGTGTTTGCACCAGCACACTTGTTTGACTGCAGCTTCCTTTTCTTAAAACCAGATATACTAGGATTTCTTCGTGCTGTTCCAACAGTGTATCAGGCACATTGTACAAACTACATAATCCAGAAAGCTTTTTCTGGATGGTAAAACTAACTTTTCTACATAGGATTCAATGGTCTGCATATATGAAATAGACAGCAGTATCAAAAGGGACCACTGTATTTACACAATTAAAGAAGCACTAGTAGCACAATGCCATAGCATAGGCTAGTACAACAAGTTTTTTCTGAGAAAACCCATCATGCCACCTTACACTATTGATGTTGCACTATAGGATGTTCACACTTGTCCAATACCAACTGTGTAAGAGCAGTGTTCCCATTTGATACTGCCTATTTTCTGACTATGCATACAAACACTACCTAGAAGCTACAATAGTGTTTGATTAATATGCAAATAGACTCTCAAAGAGGTGGCATATACCAGCAGATTGAAAAGAGCTGGATGAAAAACTATATTAGCAAAATGAAACTGAAGATCAACAAACAAGAATCCCTTTCATGAAAATTCCTTTCATATAAATCGAATGGCAAGGGCTTTACAAGACCTAAAGCTAGCAGTTATGTTAGCCTGGTTTACTGATACCATTGTTGTAGAGGATGACATTGATCTGTTTGTCCCATTCTGTTTTCAGGCCAGCTCATCAAGGAAGATGTGGTATTTTTCTTCAGAGCCAAAGAAATACAGGCTACCATTAAAATAGTTCAACAGAAACTTAATGAAGAAATATCTGAACTATTAGTATTTGCACATGCCAACTCAGCTTCCGGAGATTATGGATTTGGGAAATGACTTCAAATATGCACACTGATGGTGAACTTCAAAAACAAACATTGGTGTTTCTTTACTCTGTTTATTCACCAAGAATATTCTCAGGTTGCCCCTGTTATACCTGGAGAAAGAATACTTGGAATCCTGATAGGTAAATATTGTTCATCATTTCTTCAGCCTGGGTAAGCGTCTCCAACATCTGCAGCTATGGATACTACCACTTAGGTTGTATTATCAGATATAAGTGTAGGCTGGGAAGAACAAATGAAGCTTGAATGGGAAAGAGTGAGACAGAATGAACTTGATGGTATGTTCCATCCAATCATGACAGATCTACCAACTCTAGAAAACAGTCAAATGCAGCTGCAAAGGCAGCTGTGACACAATGAAATGCGGCTGAAAAAAATGGATATAAGTACACAGTTGTAAGCAAAGTATGTAAAGCCAGAGACTGTGAATATTAACAGCCAAACTATGGTGGACTGAGAAGGTTATGACAATGACTGTCAAAAGGTGAAAATGCTGATAGAGCAAAGGAAACACAAGAATAGTTTTAGAAGTTTTGTTTTTTCTTTCATAACTGTTGCGCTGAGAATATAGAGGCAAAAATGATCCTTTTAAATGTTTCAGTATTTGAAACTCTAAACTACACAAACAAGAGGATTCATTTTACTTTACAGAAGTGTAGACACTACAGTATGAGTTGACTGTCACTTTTCAGCCATTTCCAGTAACAACTGGGGTGGGGGGTACATTATGCATAAAGCCTGACAATACAACGTTTATTATATTGTTTCTTACATTAGTCCGATTGTTTACTCAAAAACAAACTAGTCACTTTTACATTCAACCCTATATTTAATGAGACTAATTCTAAAATAACTATGTATGATTGTATACATAAAGAGAAAGGGGTAGCCTCAAATCCTCTCTACCATCAAATAATAGATTAGAAAGAGCATAACAATGTTGTATTAAAGGGCATGGAACAAAAGCCTAGCGTGAGGATTGAGACCGTCTTTTGTGCGGCTTTTGCCTTACATATCTCTACTCTTAAAGTACAGAGCAAATAAAGTATTTGTGCCCTGCTTAAACGTGGCACCTTGAACAGGTGACACCAAAATCACTGAAAAATAATTAGTAACAATAACAGGATTCCTGCTGTGCAGCTGCCCAATATTATATGCTTCTTCCTAATCACGTATCTGCCATTTTTGCATGTATGTTATATGTTTATGCTGTTTTACATAATATTTGAACTTTGTGAACCACCTAGAAATCTACAGATATACAGCATATACAAATGTGTAAATTAAAAATAGTGTCAATCATCTCATTAATTTAATAATAAATGGCCATTACTACTTTACTAATTGAACGATACCATTATATAGCTAAACATTACAAGGGAAAAATCAAGCACTGCAGAATCATTTTCTTTCAAAATGCATCTTCCTTGGTCACTGCTCTTGAACTTACACACATGCAGAACAGGTGAATTAGAGAGTACAGTTTGAGGGTATTTTTTAAGGATCAGGGAGAGTAAATTTTGGAAAACTCTTCAACTTCCCTTATGTTTACGTCCGCATAATGATGAAAACATGCAGTTCAAAGGGCCTTATTTCAAATCTAAGCATGTAGTATTTACCTTAAGCCACCAACATAATCTTCCTTTTCAAAAATGGTGATGTCTGAGTAGCCCAATCGAGCCAGAAATGAAGCGCAGCTTATACTGGCAGGTCCTGCTCCTAGAAGGGCAATCTTGGCATGATAAGCTTCAGGCATCTCTTCCAGTGGTGGCAAAGCAGGATTTCTAATCTGTGGAATATTTATTTCTCTGAATACCTGAAAAAACAATATGCTTAAGCAATTAAGAACAGAAAGCAGTGCACAATAGTCTCTGCAATACACAATCAAAACATAATGTTTATTTTCCTTAAAAAAAAGCAAAAAACGTCCATGTCCATCCAGATATCCCATCATGACACATCAAAGAAGATGAACAGAATCATTTTTTTCCAATGGAAACTCATCTCAGTCAATCCATTACATTGAATCCGGGGCCATGTTCCATTCAACATGTTTCACATATGAGCTTGTTCAATTGTTTCTGCTGAAAACTTTTTCTAGATCATGCTCATGTACAGAACGAAGCACTGCAGGATGGTTGACATTTTAAAGATAATTTACAGCTAAGTATCTTCAGTGAAATATCAGAAAAGTTTACTGTAAACAAACTTTAACATAGTGTACCATCTTCGTGTGATGCAGCGAGCTGCCTACCAATCAGACAACTGCAAATGGGTGTGGTGACCATCTCCCCACTTGCCTCCAGTGTGAAATCATCCATAGAGGCAGCTCCAATTCCAGAGACCAATGGGCTTTGACCCACAATTCCCCCTCTGCCCCACCTCTTCTGATTTAAGGGTAAGCGGCTGGAGGCCGCAGTGCTAACCACTGGAGCCACTGGCCACAATGGCAGCCTCGTTCATTCAGCTGAGCCTGGGCAAACTCCTTCTGCTTCTTCCTGCAGCTGCAGTGCCTTACCTGCAGCAGAAAGGTTTCTACGTTGGCCCAGCCCCCAGCATCAAGCAATGGTAGCACCCATCCTCATGACAGAGCTGCTACGAAGAGGTTAGCTTGCCCTGGCCAATCAGAGGTGACCTCCCCTCCACAAGGGAGGGGGCCTTCCAGCAGGATTAAGGTGCGGAAAAGCCTGGCCAACTGGCTGGCTTTTTTCAAGCAGATTGGTGGAGAAGAAACACCAGCAGCTCCTGCTCTACCCGGTTTCTATGCGTGTGTAGTGTGGCATATGTGTGCCTAGCATGTAATGTGTGTGTTGCCTGGCATAAGGACTGAATGCATGTGTGCATGTGTGTGCATGCATGTATTCCAAGGGATGCGTTTCTGTGTGGGTCCAAGGAGATCGTATTTTATTTTAAATGTTATCTTTGGTACTTCCATTATTGTTATTTGGGTTTATGGTTTCTGCGTGTGTGGTTCATGATGTGCATACATGGAGGGATGGGTGCCAGGAGTTGGGTGGGGTGTTTGCAAAGCTTCCCAGGAGGAATTATTTATTAGATTTTTGGCCCACCCCATTAGCCAGATGGGTCCTGCTTCTTCTCCTCTGCAAAGGCAAGCCCATACTTTCTCCTGAGTGATCAAACCCTTCCTTCTTAAATATGGAATAACTTGGATATGAATATGAATAACTTGGAATTTTGCACTGTGCTCCTTCTGAGCAAACTTGGATTCCTGATAGATATACAAAGCCATGCATCTTTGGGCAGTTTCAGAACTTGTCCTTAGATCCCAAAGGCTGCTTTTCTGTATAGCTCTGACAATGCCATTCTTTATTTTAATCATTATCATTGTTATTCAACCTTCCCACTCATCATCTCGGAGTTCCTTGATTCTCTGTGGAATGGAAATTGTTGCTGCAACAGGAGAATGTGGATCCAAAGAAATACTTTTGTGTGGTTGGGTTACTTTCATGCCCTCCTTAGTGTGCTTTATGCCTCAGTCTTCCTTTCTGGGGTGGGGTTGCTGACTGCTGGGGATTCAGAGTCCTCTGCCAAGCTCCTGGCTCAGTCTCTGCTTACCTGCCCTACTACTCAGAGAGACCACCAGCCTCCCCTGACCATACGTCTAACAAGTCGAATGCAAGGACTCACACTGATCAAATGCATTATATTCGCACCCCAAGCTTATTTAATATGGAATTTTTAGTAGCAACAGAGAGATGTCAAAATAAAAGTATTAGCTTTTTTTTTAACACTCTAGACCAGTTTTGGGCAGATGTGGGACAAACCAATAGTCTACTCAATTGTAATATTAAATAGAGAAAAGGCTAGCATGGCTCGAATGGAATTAACGGTTGAGAAGTCATGCAGCCATGCAAGAAATTCTAAAATTAAAGGCTGAGTGCTTCACTTTTAATTTTGCCTTCTCCTGCATATGGATTCAAGTATCACTTCAAAACAGAGTTTGCTTGAAGAGTTATAACTTGCTAACTTGGGTTCTGTGAGCATTTGGCCTATCAATGCTAACCATCCTTGGTGCTCAATCAATGCTCCAGACTGCTTCAGTGCTTACTGAGAAATTTGTGGCTCTTTCTCACAACCTTTCTCTATAGTTCATTAGATTATAATGGGTTTAACCATGCAGATCCTATAGGGAGGCAGATATTATCTTCACCTAAATGTTAAACAGCAGAGTGTGAGAGAGACATCCCTTCCTTCTACTTAAGAAATTATGTTCCCACTAGCAGCTAAGGAATGAGCGAGTAGCTGTTTTCAGCTCCTGGTGTTTCAAAATCCCAGACTTCATAATACTTGGCTTTTGCTTACAACCATTAAGAATACACAAGTGTTCCATTTTTGTGAAACAAGTATAATTTATTTGCACTACCATGATTGCACAACTATGGCCATATATATGTCCCAAAAGAACAGTGTTTTTGTGTGAATACTGATCAGCCACCACCCCATTTGCTCCCAAGACACTTACATGGGATCCACAGACAAGTGTGGACTGATCTTTAGTGTTCTGAGTATCACTTCTATGGAAGTGAAGGACCACTGAAGGACAGTCCATGTCTCTCTGTTGGGAGCATTACTTCAGTTGGGAAAGGCAGACAAAAGCTCTGTCACATAAGAAGAGTCCCACTCAGAGTAGCCAGATGTTCTCTTTTCCAAAGGGCAGTCCCTACAAAGCTTCCCTCCACAGTGTGCCCTCCGGGAACGGGGTTTTATTAGAAACCCCAAGACATGTAGGCTAGTGATTCTTGGACTGTCTACTCAGCATAATTGTGACTTCCCAATGCTTGGGAAAGAAATGTTTCCACCAACTTTAAAGTTGTGCAAACTCAACATATAGTAATATGTACCAAAAATAACCTGATTAAAATCATACTGGCACAGAACATATTGAAACATCCCAAAATTAGAGCAAGAACTTTGGATGCATTCTGCGGGCATCACATTAGCATTAACTGTTTTCCTTTATTTATTATCAGCCATGTTCCGTTATGTTCATGTATTTGAAGAAATAAGAACAACTCATGAATTTAAGCAGCAACTGGACACTGTGGAGGAAAGGGAGACAAATGCATTAATATAATTTTGACCTGTGCTATAGGAGGTCCTGTGAGCTTCTGTTAATAGTTTGATTCTACTCCACATATTATCTGGTTCCAGTTGTTACCTTGGAAACAGCAACATACACTTTACATCATAAATACACAATGCAGATGGAATAGAAGTTCCTAATTTTGATATTTAACTGAGAGTAGCTATTATTTATTTAAATTGCTCTCATTTTTTCAGATTTTATGAAAAACATTGAAAGAACAGTCAAAGAAGACTGTTTTAAATTTCTGAAAAACTGGGAATTATATTTTAAATATAATATAGTTATGGGTTCGGACTTGCCTGTTCTATGGCATGGAAGAAATAGATTTAATCAGTAAGTTTTTCCTGCAATTCACAAAGATGAAGACCCACTATGGTGGGGGAAACCCCACAAAGGGACAACTGCAATACCCACAAATAGAAATTAAACCAATTCTAGGCTCCTGATATGCCACTGTTTTGCATTCAGGTTAGTTAATTGGTCACACTGTCATTAGCATGATGCCTGTAAAGGAGTGCTTTGTAACCCCTTTCACTCTTCTCCAGGAACTAAGCAGTGTCAGAAACTGATCCTGGCATTCCCTCCCTGCAGGAATTCAACTCTGCACATAGAAGAGAGTCCAAATGCAGCCCCATGAAGCCTCTTAACCAACAGCTCACTAAAGACTGAGGCTGTTCCCCAAGTTTCTTGCTCTACATAGATAGCTGGTCCTACATGGGCCGTTTCCCAATACCACTGTAATCCAACAGGTGTCATTTCAAAATTCCAGGTATGATATAAGGAATCATCACCATACTAGTTCTGCTGACAGTGCAGTTATTACAACGAGAGATCTAAATGGCATTATAAACTGACAGAACTATGCCATTTCAACAGAGGAGATGAGGATTTGAAAGGATATTTTGGCAAGGAAGCTGTGTTGCATCTGAATGAACAGGAGGGGCCTTTTTCATCCTCAACAAATTCAATGGGCAGGGAAAGAAAGTTACATGCTCTGTCCAGGCTTTTCCAACATGAACAGGCCTGCACATGTAGAGCTTTTCCCTTGTAGACTCCTCCCTGGTTATATAAGCTTTAATTTAAAAGCTTACTATATAGCATTTATATCCCACCCTTTTTCTTCTTGCAAGGAACCCAAAATGGCTTAAAGGTAAATGTAAAGGTTTCCCCATGACATTAAAGTCCAGTCATGCCTGACTCTAGGGGGCGGTGCTCATCTCTGTTTCCTAGCCGAGGGAGCCAGCGTTTGTCTGCAGACAGTCTCCGTGGTCATGTGGCCGGCATGACTAAACACCAAGGTGCACGGAACGCTGTTACCTGCCCACGGAAGTGGTACCCTTTTATCTACTTGCATTTGCATGCTTTCGAACTGCAAGGTTGGCAGGAGCTGGGACGGAGCAACGGGAACTCACCCCGGTTCAAATTTCTGCAGATTCGAACTGGTGATCTTTTGATCAATCAGCCCAGCATTTCAGCTGTTTAACCCACTGTGCCACCTGGATCCCTCAAAATGGCTTACCTAGCTCCATATTATCCTCATAACAACCCTCTGAGAAGGGCTGGACTGAGAGTGTGGCTAGCTCGATGGCACTCAGTGAGTGGGGACTAGAATCCCAATCGTCAAGGCCCCCAGTCCAGTGCTCGAACCTCCACACAATCCTGGCTTTCAGCAAAATAAATTGAACCTTAAATTTCTAAATTAGTTTATTTTTGGTGCACTCTGACACAAGTAAAGGTTAAATATTGAGACCCCATGACAACAATAATACTCTTTAAAGTAATAATACTCAGTAAAATCATCAGCAAATCCCGCCTCTGCATACACCCTGCCTTCTCTAGGACCAGAGAAAAAAAATCTACCATCACTGGTAGGCTTCACCTACCCAAGAGTGGCAAGACCAGCATGTGGGAAATGGAGCTGTAACTGCAGGGCAGTGTTGGGAAATTCCATCAGATTTTATCCCTGCCCCCAAATTGGATTTTGTGCCTATCCCTACTAAAAATAGTAAAACATGGGAACCAACTTATTTCTCATGAAATGATGGTCAGAATGCAGCTTGCACAGTTTATTCATTTGATTTATATTCTGCTTTTTCTTACAAACTCAAAGCAGCTTACATCATTGTCCCTCTCTTGCTCTCAATCTTGTCCTGAAAACAGCAACCTGTGAGGTAGGTTGGGCTGAGAGTCTGTGTCTGGCCCAAAGTCACCCAGCTGGCTCCATGGATGAACGGGGACTAGAACCCAGCGCTCCTGAGTCCCTGTCCCATGCACTTACCACTATATCACACTGGCTCTTTTATGCCTGTCTTGAGTTTTAGAAAGGCTGGAAAGATTTGCTTTTTTATTTAGTTAGAAAATGAAGAATGGGAATCTGGGATTATAGCACAACTGGTAGGAGTATCTGACCCCTTTCCCTCACATGCGACTATTCCTCATGCCATATGCCGAAAGGGGCATCTTGCAGTATGCTAGCGTACCTTCTGACACAATATCCCTGATGAGGAGCTAAGGGGATTCAACATAGGTAGACTCTATTTCCATGCCTCCTAGGTCTACTGATGTATACTGCAGTCTGCAAAGATACTATTCGTATTAAAGAGGTCTTAAAATTAGTTAAATGCACCAGAAAAAGGTGTGTGCTCTTAAAACTCATAAGCTGCTAGAGCAATTTTAAGTAATTCTGGACAAATGCCAGAAATACAAGATGCTAATCAGCAGCAGCCATTTGTGTTTGCGGCACCTCGACAGTGTACATTTGCACTTATCTACCTGCAATGCCAGCATGATGTCTTGGTTTGTGCTGTGTTACTGGCACAGCCAATCAATAAGTCCCCCACCCTATTCACTTAATCTGCTGGCACAGTATGTTTTCAATTGGGCTGTAAATCTTGCAGAGCTCAAAAGGCAAGGACCACAAACCATTCAAACTGCCTCACCAAAGACAAAGGGATTAACCCAGCTTAATTGGTTTATAACCACACAGTTAAACACTTGGGCAGGTGTCCTACTGAAAGCTATGGGAGAGTTGCACTCGCATTTGAGCCTGCAATACCGTGGCCACTTTGAGCAAACAGTAGCAGTAACTGCTGACACATGGCCTCTGTTGCTTACACTGCTTGTATACCTCCATCAAGAAGCAAACAAAGCCATTGAGCTTAAGGGAGGCAACGTGTATTCAAAATACTTGGTGTTACGACACTCGGGCAGCTTTCAAATGGTCTCCCAGCACTTTTTCAGGTCTGCATCCTGGTTTCCGTCTGCTTTTCTGGTGCTGACCTTCATTTTTCCTAACATACATTTATTATTGCAGTTTATGGCTAAAATATGAGCTCAACATTTTTATTTGGGGAGATTCCATTTGCTGAAGAGAACAAGAAATTCTTCAGTCTTCCATGCTTGGAATACAAGTGGAGTATTACAAAAATGCATTATGACTATGACAGATTATTGTTCCTTATCATTTCTATAATATATGAACCAGTCATTAAGAACAGCACACAGAAAAAACATCTAAATTTTACAATAGTTATGAGCAGAAGCAAGGTATAAATAGTGTATGTAGTCTAAGTATATATATTTGGGTGTATATATTTCAACCCATTTTAAATTATGCAGAACTAGCACATCGTTCAACAGCATTAGAACCCTTGATACCAATAGATCACTTTAAATAAACTTAAAATTCTGTGATGAAAGCCATTCTGAGCTATTCATCCAATGCCAGTTTTAATATCAATCACTGTACCAGTGCACAGCATTTTTAATAGATTTCTAAAGATTTTGGAAGAAAAATTGAAGATATTTAGTAAAATCTATCAAGGCATAATTCATCCTTATTAATCATAGCATTAAGAATAAAAGGAGACACAAATCAAAGTTTAACAGATATTACTTGCATTTGGTATTAAAAAGTCATAATTCAGTGTTATATTGCTCACACATTTGACACAAGTTTAATCTATTTCTTTTACACAAGCTGCAAGTGTGTATGTGATTTTCATTGTTTTGTTTTTAATTACTCCGAAAGCCAACCATTCCACAGAAACATGATAGCAGTGGTCTTTCACTAGCAAGACAAAAACACTGAATATAGTAGCAGGATTAATAAAGCATGAGTCTCCCACTGTGCTCCATTGATCCTGCCAGTTAGTCTTTCAATAATTTCTTCCTTGGGAAGGCCAAGGTCCAGATGCATCAAAGGAAGTTGTGTGTCACACAGAGGTAGCCAAAACAACAACTGCTCCAACCAGGAAATGAGAGGACTTATTTGCCAGCTTTCTAAGCAGGAGAACAGGAAAACAGTTCCATGCTCTGGCACTGTAAGAACACAGAATAGCAAGGATAATTTGCCCAGGGGAACTCCTGGCCACAGGACATCAGATGGGAAGAACTGGGTTTATACTTTGAAACCCAAGCACTGAAAAAATTCAGAAAGGACTTTTTTTTTTAATCTCAGTTTGTTCTGAAAACTGGACAAACTGAACCACGATTCCAACATTTTTCTTTGATGCATTATATGAAAAAACATAATGCATCCATGGAGAAAAAGCTGCATTTCAGGCATATAGAGTCACAGAACAAAGTCTGAATGTTCAGCTGCTTAACGGTTCACTTTTTAATGCTTTACATACATTTTAACATTTATAATTATATAAGCACAGTTTGGGCAAGATTCGCATTGCAATTCATGACTTGCAAAATTGTTGAGGTTAGCCATCATGACCCATACATCTGCCACTCCAGAATGGGCAGGAAACAGCCTGAAATGTCAGCTAGCTTCCCTTCTTTTTAAAGAATTGCAACTGATCTAAGTTTTTTCTACCTCTATTTGCTACTGTGAGTAACGTTTTAGAAAGCGTTAGGCATATGTTACATTGGCTGCATGGTTTGGTCTACTAATGGGAGTGGGAGCAAGAGGGTTAATGCCACAGACAAGATCAAACCGACCTCTCTGTTTACACTATGTCTTTCCTGTCTCTTTTTCTTCGCTTACCTCACCTGGAAAGGCAAAAGGGTCACATGACCATTTGCCCTCCATGCCCTTTTCTCCCGGCATTTGCCAAGAGACAAGAAGCATGCTATCTCTCCTCTCTCCAAGCTAACCATCTAACAAGGGACCTTCCTTTTAAACCAAATTATCCTGGATAAAGGATATCTTTCTCCAAGACATCCTTCATGCAAGCCGCATATGGATTGTTTGTAAATTAAGGCAGTCCCTGGGTCATGAACAAGTTCAGTTTCTGAGAAAATGGAAATTTGCCTTTAAGACAAATTTGTATGGAAGTCAGATCATGGATAGTCTGAGTTCATGCGAGTTGGAGGAGAAGGACCCCCATCTGGATGGGTGGGGTAGGAAGGCACGTTTTAGAGGCCTCCCTCTCTCCCCTTTCACCTCTTCTCTCTCTATGGTGATGAATTGCCCCAGTAATTTTTTTAAACTAATAGGCTATATGACAGTTCATTCATAAGCACAGGTTTTTCTTAACTTGAATGTGCATTGCTTGGGGACTGTAAATAAACCATTTTTACCTTTGCTGTAAGATTCTCAGTGTAGATTTGAATAGATCCAAGCAGAAGGCTCTTAACTAAATCTGCTGTTCCATGCTCAGTTCCACTAAATGAATATTTAAGCAAATATGCAACAGGCTCCCAAAAGAAAGCTCTAGTTTTAGGACTCCATTTTCTTTTAAATTATTATGGATTAGATTCAGTCCCACTGAACTTTAGGTCGCACTGAAATCAATGGAACAAGTCGTGGAACTTTGGTCAAATAATTTAGCATTTAATCCTATGTGATCTGCCTTAGGATCCTGTTTAGGACTTAAAGATAGTATAAAATGTTCTTCTATCGAAATAATAAATGCATATTTTTTTGTGAGCCGCCCCGAGGCTTTGTTGCGATGGGGGCGGCATAGAAATGCTATAAATAAATAAATAATAAATAAATAAATAAATATTTGGCTCCATGTATACAGAGCATGCTTTCTATATATTAAAGTATATGCAGTTCTTGTTTGGAATTAACTCTCTGCCCTGGCTCACACTTAAGGCAAAGCCATCATGGATGGCCACCCTTTTGAATACTCAAGCCATGGCTATGGGGTACCACAGCTTGTTGTGTGCCAGCAAAGGTGGGTTGTTGGGTGGTTGCCTCTTAGAAACCATGGGATGTATTAAGAGTTCTGTGTGACTTGTCAACCACACCAACAACCCAGCCTTGCGAGGTACACATAAAATGCCAAGCTACAGTGGCTCCCATCACAGCTAAAATATTCAAAATGGTAGTTGTCCCAGTGAAAAGTCCAGGGAGGACATGCTTCCATTGTGGCTTCTCATTGTATGCAAATTGGGTCTCTACATGCCCAATTCCAGTAAGAAATGGAATCATTTAACAGAAAAAGCTATACAGCTGCAAGAAAAAAAAGCTATATAAATACATCTGTACCTACCTCGGTAGCAAATTGTTGCAGTCCACCGATATTAATTGGTCCTTCCTCAGTAGCATATAAATTGCATCCACCCACACAGAGATCTGAAGTTGGACATACCATCCCGCATGACAGTCCAAGTGGGTTGTCAGAAAATATCATTTTGGCAGCTCCATAGTAGTTCTGAATAAACAGGAGAACAAGCATAGCTACAGATCAGAAGAATTGTGAAACTACAGGGAAATAGCTCTCCGTGTTATATCTGTACAACATGTGTAGTGATGGCCACAATTATTTTTAGTATTTTGATTTGATTCCATATAAAAAGTAGTCATGCTACCAAGCCATACAAAATTTAGGGCCATTTCCAGTCATGATAGTGTTAGTATAAAAAATGAAATGTTTTGATTAAGGCCCTTCCCCCATAGCAAAATGGTCCCATTGTACCTGCACAACCTTCCTCTAATGGCATCCTCTCTCCTAAATCAATTACACACAGAAAAATGCAATGTAATATAACTTCACTCCCAAACTTCTTATTCCAGAGGATCCATCAAGATAGTATTTATCAATCATTATTAGAAAGATATACATAAACTCTACAGCAATGCCCAACAAACTTAACTGATCTTAATGTACAGCAGGACCCCATATAGGCAGAGATAGGGTCCAAGCCCCCCAGCAGATGTTTGAAACTGCGGATAATAGGAAACACTATATATATTTACAAATGCACATACGCATTACTTTTTTCACAATTTTGTGGACAGAAGATTCATTCTTACCATACTTCCTAGTAATTTCAGCATGTTATTTTTTTTCTTTACTTAATAAATCAATAATTTTCACTTAAAGGAAGCACTTTATGACATCTCTCTGGAACTTAACGACTTCTCTTCCGCACCGAGTTAAGTAAAACCACAGTTTCCTTCAACTGCAGTTAAGTGAAAACACAGTAACTGAAGCTGCTATATATAACATACATAAACTGCTGATGCACTACTAAAGATACAGCCATACAAGCTGTCAGATATTTCTGTGGACATACCAGGAACAGCTTCTGCAAGCTGCACTTCACACAAAATGGGGTCCCTGGATCACCCCCCCCCCATGGAAGTATTATTACCCTTCCCTGCATGTCCCTTAAACTATCTGGAAGACAGTGCAGAAACCATCACCCACCTCAAGAGCCCTGCTTGAAATTGCAGCTAGAAGGCATCTACTCAGAAGCAGAGATGCCATGCTGACTTGCCAGCTAGGCTTGGGAAGACCTAGATACATTTCTCTGCTCATTAATTAAAATAATTTCACAAGTCAGCCTCTCTCAGTCTAGCCTTCCTCACTGGGCTGTTGTGCAGACAAAATTGGGGATGATCCTGTATATTGCCTCTCCTCGGAGGAAAGATAATCATTCTTAATAAATTCATTTATCAAATATATTTACTTCTAAGAATAGCAAAACAGGTTCACTTTGTATGAAAGGTGATTTCATACTTCATTCATACTTCAGAAGAGCGTAAGATGTGCATCTGTAGGTCTGAGTCAAATTGCACTAAGTATCTTCAAGTCTAGCATTTGTTCCTAACAATGGCCTGCCAGGGAAGCACAAAAGCAAGACATGAAGGTAATATAAAGGCTATCAGTGCCTAATGGCTTTGTACTGCCTTCTGTGTTAGTGGCCGCATGCCTGTTGCTGAGGAACGTAAGTGGGAAGGTCATGCTCCACTCAGGTCCTGCTTGTGGGTCTCCCATGGGCAGCAGGTTGGCCACTGTTTAAATGTTGGTCTAGATGAACCCAGTTCTTCTTATGCTCTTATAACACCTCCCTTGCATTGCCCCCAGCGGCTCATTCTCACAAGTATATTACCCTTAACTTGGATGTGCCATTTAAGTACTGTGGCCAATCTATGTTGTTCATATAATATTAATTAAATTTGCTTTTAAAACCAATTAAACCAATTAATTGTCCTGTGACAAACTGGATCAGAAATAAGGCACTCTATTTCTTATGAAAATCAGGCAAAAAGTCCAATATTTCTTTTCCCTTTCTCCACATATACCCTCTGATCCCCCAGTTTCCTTCCCTCATATGCATTAGCCTTTGGGAAAACTGTAATTGTGAGGGACTACATGAAGCTTTGCCTAGCAGGAATGAAGGAATGGAAGACAGATACTCTCTTTCCTCCTCATTGCTGGCTTCTGCAGGAATGTCAGCATAGTAAGCTACAGAGGAGGGGATTTTAAGGATCAGATGATGGATTGTAGAATGAAGGTAAAACAAAAACTCTTTAACTGGGGAGAGATTCTCTATCAACGCCTCATCTATGCCTTAGGATCCTACTGTCTGGGTGGGTCAACCTCAGGTGTTGTGATCTCCCCTGTTCCTATGTAAATTTGGGAGGCAGCTGCTTCTGAGGAGATTGTGTTCTTTCTCTCACTACCAAGGCTGAGACATGCTACTGACATTGACTAGGGAAGAGGACAAGTCTATAAAGCCTCTTCTTTGGAGATTCAATCTACCCCATTTCCACATTTTGACTGCTATCTGTCTTGAATTAGGAAGGACTAGACTGTGTGTGTTAGCCTGAAATAGACCCTCATTAAGAGGAATAGGTACATTTCACCTACCAAAGGAATTATATTGGCCCAGGCCCAATTTGATGTCACACCAAAAGTTAGTCTATTTTATGTATTAGATGTCAGTCTGCCTGAAGACCCATGCATTTCAATGGGACTACTCTAAGTAGGTCTAACATTGGTTAGAACTAAATGCAATTAAGAATTTGCTAGTATTTAATGACATCCAAACTAGCTGCCAACAAAAGCAAAGAAGTCTCTCTGCTTAATGATACGTCCAGTTCAAGCTCTTCTTCTTTCCTATCTACTCCCCACTCCCATCAGGTACTGGCTTTAGCATGAAAATCCTGACTTTATTGATTCTGAGGTCCCCCAGACATCCAAACTGAAGAACTCTAACTTGATGTTGGTTAATAAACAAGGAAAATAAGTCAGGATCACACTAAGTCAGGATCATTCAACATGGAAGCCCAGTTATTCTGTTAATTTGACTTGTAATGAAACAGAAATGTAGGAGTTTATGTGAGGGTACCTGTACAGTATTGAAGATCAAACGTTCTTGCTACAAAAGTGCCGAGGACTGGAAAATATTACATGGAGTAGTTTGGCATGAACACACAAACATTTCTCAAAATGATAGGTATTGAGATAATGCAGACTACACATTGAAAATATTAAGACAATGGAAGTGTTCTGAATGAACAGGTGACAGATTTGATAAAAAGCATTGTGGATTTCAGTATCTCTGGCTAAATTTTTGAAACCTGTATTCCAAATTGATGGAGAGCAGAACTAGATATCAGTTAATTTCAGTGGCAGCTGTACTTGCAGCTGGTCAGCTACCAGAGAAGGGGAAAGTGCCAAAAACACGCAGAATGTATCATGCATATGTTTCATGCATCACTTAAATTTCATCCAGTTGTTCAGCCTATTGTAAAGCAGACAGTACACTGGCATCAGATGCTATTAAGCAGTTGTGGGCAAAGGCATTTGGAAAAGAACAATGCTAAAATAAATGCACCGGTCTGCAGCCTTAGGGACCCATTGCCCATAAGCACAATGGTGGCACAGAGTGACTGATGGATTGCAGGCAAGTCTTACTCCACAATCCCTGCAGACTGCCTTACATTAGGATCCTAGCCAATCTAGCTGCTACCCAGTGAGCTAAATGCTATCATTTTAAAGAAAATAATAAATGAATATATAGCTTATTTTTGTCAAAACGCTAAAGCCTTTTAGTACATGATGGTAACTGAAATATCAAACCAGATGTGTTTTACACTAAGGCTGAAATCTTAAAAGGTATTTACTTATAAGTGCCAAATCAGTACATGAAAATCAGTAACCATTTTAACCTATTAATGAAATTTTCTCCTTGGAAATCCAGTTGCAACCAGTTCAACAGGTGGCTATTTGTTTTTCTGTACTTTCCTCTAAAACATAATTAATTATGTAATAGTTAAAAGACAATTTTTCACATGCTAATATAGTTGTGTGGCATCTTCATTAGAATATTTCCATTATGTAAATTTAAATGTTGATTGTTTCCCTCTGTTACTGAATTGTTATTGTGATTAAATGTATGCAAAGATGCATTATTTATTGGATTTAAACCCATTATGTACATTTTATATGGACTGTGCAACTACAGTGAGATATGCATCATGGACTCCTACACTATTAAAGACCAGCATAGTAATACAATAAATGAATTAAAAGAGGATAGTACAACATGCCTAATTCAGCACCAGATTGTGGTTGATACATCCTGTAGTTCTATTTAAATTATTTCAGAGCTAATAAAAGCACCAAAATATCAAGCATTAATTGAATGACCAAACATGAATAATTGCATACTGACTAAACAATTTCCTTAATGGTTATTCTGATGGTCTTAGCCCTGACAATTTCCACCAGCTCTTTTACCATGTCCAGTGTGATAGCAAAAGAGCGCCTTTCGGAAGAACAGAAAGATAAAAGCAATGCACCTTATGTGTCCCAACTACTTGGGAAAATGGATTAAAGAAGACACTTTCACAACTATTATATTGTTTGAAGGAGTCATATCCAGTAAATGGAAAACCAAAACTATTGGGGACATAAAGAACCCAGAAATACGGAAGGATCTCAATTAGAGGCTAATGGAGATTAATAGACTAATTAGAGACCTCTAATAGAGAGCTCCAGATAAGCATGGTTTTCTCCCATAAAGTATTCAGTTTAAAGCGTTGGCAAAACTGATGCCTACTTAATTTACCTACAATATGGCTAGCTCTCACCCACGCTAATTATGATGGCAGCTGTAGTCATGATGGAACTGAGAAGACTCGCAGCAGTTCAGAGTTTTGAGGGCTGGATTTTTGCAGGAAAAATATGGGGTAAGTCACCAAGCCGGCCAAGAGGCGGAATAGTGCTGTACGTCACCAAGAACGGTAAAGATCTTAAGGATCATAACTGGTCTATGTAGGATAGTGATTTTCTATTAAGCCAGAGGCAGCTGTGAGCAAGTCACTGGCATCTGAAGTTGGCATGTTGCATGGGAAAGAAACATTGCTTAGACTCTCAAGACAGATTAGTTAGAGTCAAGCCCAAGATCTGAAGGAACTTCTTCCCCACCTCAACTGTTCATTTCTAACTGTAGCTTCACCTCCCAGCCCACAACTTCCCTAGGTGTGCCTTGATGGAATTTCTAGTTTACCTGCAACAATAGTCACATCTGCTCTTGCTTGGATTGTTTCTATTCTGTTTTTGATTTAGAGCACAGTGGGAGTAAGAATTGCCTTGCAGGACTATGCCAAAAATAGTCAAGGCTAGAGTTCCACCAGTAACAGCAGCCAGACAGATACCCTGGGAAGTCCACAAGAGACATATACTCAAGCTTCTCCTTGCTGGTGCCAGTATCTGATGATCAAAGTCTCTGTATCCAAACATGGAGGTCTCAGTTAGTTGTCATGTCCAAAAATCACTGATAAATCTATTGTCCTGCTGTATTTCAGTGGGTGCATATCCATGCATTTCTGAAAGGGGATAGAAGAAAATTGGAGGACACCTTCAGACAGACGATTGCCCTCTCTGAATTCTCATTTGGCTTTTAAATTAGTGGAGCTCTACATTAGAATCTCTACAGCCAACACCGCAATGTAACCTGAATACTGAGGTTTCAGTTTAGAAAAAACAACTCACAGCCAGTCCAAGCATATCCTTGGCAGCGCACTGACCGGCCATGCCAAAGCTCAGACGAGTCACAGCGAATGAGTCGCAGCTCGTGACATCATTGCCTGGCGCCACTACTCCTTTCCGAGCATGCGCATGGCCCCTATGTGTGCTGTTATCCAATGCTCGGCTGCTGGGGCGATGCTGGGGTGCCTTGGCTCATGTGCTGACAGGGGGGGCTCTGTGTGGCCACTGCGACACGCGTGGCATAGCCTGGAGACATAGCCAAACAGAGGGAGCTTGTTGCTAGTCCTACATTGCCGTAACTATTTTCTAGTCCTACTCAATATTAAAAGCAGCCCCCTCTTATGCAGCTACAGACCCTGCCATGCTGCTGGATTTGGAACTGGAGGATTTTTTTAAAACAGCATATATTTTAACCATCTGTAGCACTATGAAATGCTACGAGAGTCAACTTTAACCTTTTTGCAAGCTAAATTGGACCACTTGAATGTTCTGTAGTCTAGCAGCAAACAAACTAAATTTAATCCTTGTAGTGCTCCAGAGTGTTATAGAATGTTTTGCTGCCAAACATCTGATTTTTGCTGCTGCTGCTGCCGCCGCCGCCACCGCTGCCGCCAGCCTCAGTCATTCCATACCGTCCCACCCCTGGCCGAAGGAACACAAAGGATTTTTGTAGCCAGCATCTTATTCAACTGCCTGCAGCTTCTCCAACTTAGTTTGCATTCTTTTAACTTAGGGTCCTTTTGACCTTATGATGAAGTAGAGCCACTATTTCAGGAGGACCAAGTGGGACACTAAGTCACATTCCTCCGGGATGCAATCCGTTTACCTGAAGGCACGGCAACCCTTCTAAAGCATTCCACAAACTCCACCTAATAAGATTAACTGAATGTGAAGCAGGTAGCAAAGCTCTATGCCTGCATCAAGCAGATAGGTCCCCAAATGAATTATGATTATTCAGAGAAGTCTGACGTTTACCATTATTCATCAATAAAAATGAGCTTGCAACTCAAATGCTTTGTAAATGTTTTTAATTAAATAGATGCCTGCTCATGCTTTGTTTAGAAAATGCCTTCTCCTGGGCAATTCCACAGGAAGGCATGCATCTAAGTGGATAGGATGTTTTGTGGTTTCCTTTATCAAAATGTCAATAAGTACTGCATTGGTAGGCAAGAGCACAGAAGCCAGCCTTAAACAGACATTAATAATTTCTAGCAGACAGAGGTGGATCTTCACATGTATCACTTGGAAGCATTACATAATATGCATGTAAATGAGAATGTTTTTACTTGAGAAAACCTATTAAAAGATGTAGGATCAATACCGTTAGCCTAGAAGAAATTACGTTTTCTATCAGGAAATGCTCACACCATTGAGATTTTTTTTCCAATTCCGGCACCCATTATTTATATTCCACACACAGGCTTCCTGATATTGTAGCTTTCTCAAATGCATAACATGGCCGTGTTCTGCATAATGAGAACGGAACCAAGAGCTCATAAACTGGCAGAAGAACCCCAAATGCCCTTTACATAGAAGTAAATCTCGCTGATTTCAGTTAGGGATGTGCAAATCAGAAAAACCAAGCTCAGGAAAATTCTTTTATCTCGAGGCTCATTTTGATTTGAGCCTACCCTACATCAGACAGCAAGTTTTGTTTTTGTTTTTTAGTTTTAGCATGAAAATTCATGCATACCTTCATTCATATTTTACAAAAGTACATATCAGTTGATTGCATGTTTGAAAAGTATGCATTCTTCTCCAATTGATTAAAGTGTATTTGTTTGTATTTTGCAAAGGACACATTTTGTGTCCATTTTTCAAATGGACACATGTATCGACCACTTTATTCATTTACATGGATTCATGTATCCACATTGCAAGGCTGGAAATGTACAACTTTGGCCACAGTTTACACTCTAGGCCATGTTTGATGCAGCAGATGCAAGCTGGTAAGTCCTGATCCAAAAATATTTTTTTAAAATATTTAAAACAAAATAAAAAATGGAACACATTTCTTGTACAACCCTAATTTCAATAAAACGTTCTTCTAAGAAAGAATGCATAAGTATGATAAACAAGCTAGAAACCACTGTCCTTAAAGGTCCCATACTCTAAGACCCTGCTCAAGCTTACTATAAGTTACATATGAGAAATTCTCTGTGGCTTCTTCCCACATGTCTGTGGAGTTATGTTTTAATCCAGGAATCACAAAAGGCCACAGTTCAATGGTAGAACATTTGCTTTGTTAAAAAAAAAAAAAGACCCGGGTTCACTTCCCTCCCATTTCCAAGTAATCCTGCAAAGGCCTCCTACTCAAAAGCCTTTGCTTGTCAGTTCAGACAACGCTGAACGAGATGTGCCAAGGTTCAAGACTGGGATGAGGCAGGTTCCTATATGGGTGGGTAAACTGCATGGAGGCTTCCAATCCAGTCAGTTTTAAGTCATGGAGGATGTTCTTTTAACATCACTTTTTTATAGCACGTGGGTTACTAAACTACATTTTGAATGAGCGTTTCACTTCTACTGCACTCTGCTCTTAGTGCAAGCTGGTAGGTAAACCAGGCAAAGACAGTGTGATTTATGGATTCTGAATTAAGGCTTCCTGTGCCTAAACTGTAGGAAGTTTAAAGTTGGCCTGTTCTTTACCGTAAACCATAATTCTGGATTCAGACATCACACTAACACATCTCTGCCTGGTTGTTCTCCAGCTTGAATGGAAGAAGCGGGAAAATAGAAGCAAAATGTGTTCATTCAAATTGCAGTTTAATATGCCATCATTCATGGCTTATTGTTATAGCTGAACGTGGTCTAACACGGCAAATTCACATATATTACGCAGAAGTAAGTCCCACTATACTCAACAGGTCTTTTGCATGGGTAAATAGACATACTTTTTCAGCTTAGTAATGCAATCCTATACAGAAGTACCTATTGAACATGATGGGACTCATTCCCACATGCCTGTATATAGGATTAATGCATAAATGCTGTACTAAACACATTAAGAGATAAGATGTATGCTTTGAATTTGGAAGGGAAAGGCTCTGAGCTTCAAACAAATGTAATGCTATTGTAAGTGGTGGGTTTTTTAAATTATTAGTTTAAATGCCAGTAACTCAGACTACAGTCTAAACTGGAAGAGGAGAACAGAAAGAATGGAAATAGTGACAGGGTATCAGTATGTCTATTATTTTGCCATTGATCTTTACATCACATCATTTGACTTGCGTCATCAAAACAGTTCCACAGTTTCACACGGCTAACAAAAAAGAGCCATAAGTTCGTTCTTGTACTGTCATTTTAGTCTTTGTCATCTCGAAGGCGAGATATTCTTTCATCGAAGCAGTGTCATCGAGACAGTCTATTCTACATAATTACACTGTGGCAACTGAAACCAGCTGTCAGCCATCCCAGTACATTAAGTACTGATAGACATCTTAAGAAAAGTCAGCATTTGAAATGCATTAACAACATCCCTACTTCTCTTCTGAATGCTTTTGTATTTAGTGACCTGGAAAAAGATCAAGATGAGTGGGGTGGGGGGGACTGAATAAAACTAAACTTTCAAAAACCCAGTGCCCCAGAAATCCTTCTAGAAAGGTTAATTAAAATGCAGATTTCTCTGTAATTATAACTCAGTGCATAGCCACTCTGGTTTCTTTTAAAATATAATAATAATCAGTTCTTCATATTAACAATTCCCCGTATCATTCATTGCTGAACTCTGGCAGGTGATTTTTGGCAACAATTTTCAATGGCATGTGGGTGACACCTATCCTGTATCTAAAATTAAAGACACTTTCTTGAAGCCCCACTTATTAAAATTAAATGTAGCGGGTTTAAATGGCATGCATGGGTGCGCATGGCTTGTGCAAATGAGTACAGACTTTCACACACAGTCTCCAATTTGCATGCACAATTTGAGCTGTCATTTTGAGAACAGGCCCTCTTGTGTCTAATGTCTGTGTTTCATTACATTTTAAACCTTGAATGAAAGAATTAAACACAAAACAGAGGAACAGGGAGATAGAAGAAAAGGAAGCAAAAGTAACAAATAATTAGAGGGAAAGGGAGGAGTGGAAGAGTTGGTGAAATCAGAATGCATACATCAGAGGAATGAGAAACAGGTAAATAAGGCAAATGGATACCAGAGGGGAGTGGAAAGGAACAAGTGATGCAAAATTGGGAGTAAGGGTGAGAGTGGAAAAGAAAGGAAGGGAGGATGGAATGGAAAATAATTAAGAATAATGTGTTCACTAGAATATGAAATAGATGCTATATTCACTAGGAGCTGCTAAAATATAACAAAATAGAACACTCCAGAAATCCTCAGCATGTTGGATGTTAAGGAGAGAGAGAGAGATTGTGTGTGTGTGTGTGTGTGTGTGTGTGTGTGTGTGTGTGTGTGT
>NW_025335641.1:9566997-9569973 GCF_004798865.1 Varanus komodoensis | reverse complement strand
GAGAGAGAGAGAGAGAGAGAGAGAGAGAGAGAGAGAGATGGATAGAGAGAAGCTGAACATAATGTTGAAGACCCAAAGTCTGCATTATGTAAACCTTAACAAGGGGTGCAGGCAGTTCTGGGCAGACTTCATTAGATGTGTTTTTGCTAGGTGCAAACCAGATTTCAGGTTGCACTGAGATCGACTGAGACAAAAGCAATAATGGCCATTGCTTGGTATTTTGAAAAGATAAAATCTAGCATTTATATTTTAATATTAGGAGGGAACAGCCATGAAGGTTGATGTATATGGAACTGTAGGGGGATTTTTTACAACATAAAGAAGAAAAATATTGACTAATCCACACAAAAAGCCACAACATACAAATAACATGCCATGTATGGCTGGTCTTTTCCACTGGGCCTTCATTGACCACACAGCAGGAGGGAAGATACAATTTTAGGAGCCAGCGCACTGTCAGGAAGGAGAGGCAAAGAGCTGGCTGCACACACGACGGGACTGGCTGAGAGGTGCCAGAGATCATGTGCAAATGCTGCTCCTAGTCTCCAACCAAACAGCCTTTTTCCAGGGAACGATGACTTGTTGCATTGAGAAACTATCAAAAGTGAAAAGAGAAAGAACAAAAATCACAATAAAGAACATGGGTTGCGGGAGTGAGGGCAGGAAGTGAATTCAAATGAAGTTGAGAAGACGGAGGGGACAGCATGCTTGGAGAAATCTCAGGGTGTGCAGAAGTACTATCTATATATATGCAGGTATATCTTAGCAGGCAAAGATAGATACCCCATCCCCCACTCCCCCAAAAGCACTACCCACAGCAGAAAAGGAAGTTTGCTTGCTGCACTCTTCAGCACATCAGGAGAGCAGAACAACTCTTCCCCATGCACTAGTGGAAATGGTAGGCCAGAATTTTTGCACCTTTGGATAGGGGTTTCCTGGGTACTTTACCAGTAAGTCCCAATGGAAGAAATGTGGCATAAACCAAGAACGATGCACCCCATCCTCTCACTTTGTTCCTCTTACACTGAACAAACATTTGGTCTTTAATGCGTCTCCAGTGAAAGCATGAATAAATTATGATCCCTTCAAGCTTCTCAGCGGATTCATTTCTTTACATGTCTGATCTTCAGTGGTAAAGAGACGACGTAGTGACAAAACACATGTTTGTTACCTTTCTCACTCTACCCAGCCCAATCGCATACAGCATGGCGAATCTAAAGTTGTGTTTCAGTTATTATATACAATAGGCACCATCTGTGTGTATGTTGCTGGGACTATTGACTAAAAAGCCACGGCAGAATACTTTGCACATGTAGAACTGTATAACCCCACAGTTTGAAAAGAAATACCAGGAAGCTTTGGCCTAGACTTTTTAGGATCCTAGAAACTTACTAGAATGAAGCAAACACCAACAGCACCTTTTTTGTCAAGGAGTCTCAAGACTCATTGAGCCTGGCAATTCAATTACTCTCTCAACCCAGAAAGGCATTCCCCGGCTCCCACCCCCTTCCTTGCTGAGTTGAGGACTACAGGCAATGCAGTGTCAACCACAGCAGAGTACATCGTGCAAGACCGGAAAAATCTAAAACGCCTGAGGCTGCCAAGAACAAGCATCTCTGACCTTTCATGATTGCTACCGAAGTTTCCCCAACAATATACAATGCCTACAATAAAGTCCTTAAATATCTGACAAAAGAGTGTATTTACGAGACACCACCATCAAAACAGTCTGTTGCAAGAAAGTGGCCTCAATGAATACCTGAGCATTAAGCTGCCTCCCACTTAGTGAGGAATCATGGACAGGTAAGAAGACTGACAGTAGGAGATGGGGTATTGCCCTCCACCAATTTCTTCCTCTCTCTCTTTCTCTTGCTCTTTCTCACACGCACACACATTTAAAAGCCTTGTTAATGCATTAGCCACATAAAGAGCTTATAGTGGAGGGAGGGGGTCGTGTGTGTGTGTGTGTGAGAGAGAGAGAGAGAGAGGTGGAGGAGGGGGAAGGAATCTCAAGCTTGCACAAGGGAGATGCAACCAGACAATCATTTCTGCTCCCTTATACAAATCTTTGGTGCAACCACACTTGCTGTTCAGTTCTAGTCCCCAGTTATAGAAAAGGGACATTACTGAGTTGGGAAAAGCACAGAGAAGGGCAACAAGAATGACCAGTGGGCTAGAGCATCTCCCCTGTGAGAAGCCCCTGTAACAACTGAGACATTCAGCTTCGGAAAAAAGGTAAATAAGGGGAGACATCATGGATGTATTAAAAATAACACATGCTGTGGAGGTAGTAGAGAGGGAACATTCTTCTCCCTCTCCCATGACATTTGAACCTGGAGTCATCCCATGAAGCTCATTGGCAGGAGATTTAGGGCAGATAAAAGGAAGTACTTCATATAACTATGGAATTTACCACCACAGGAAGTGGTGATGGCTGCCAATCTGGATGGCTTTAAAAGGGGACTGGACAGATTCATGAGGGAGGAGGCTTGCTTGCTACTGGCCTTGCTGGCTATGTGCTTCCTCCTTTACCCGGATGCCCAAGACCTAACATTACACCTGCCTGCCCTTCATGTTTCGGATAAAGGCTGTGGTAGGAACTGATCGCATCCATTGTGTCTCCTCCATCCAATAGGAAGCATCAAAACCATTTGGTGCTTCCATGCCATGGGAGCTAGCTGTCACTCTAGCAGGGAAACAAACACACCTTTTCATTTAAGAGAATAGTTTAAGGCTCTAAAAATAGTTTAGAATTTAAGGCTGATGCCTCGAAAGCATGGAAATCAGAGGGTCAGGCAGCTTCTTCAGTTCCATCTCATGCTAAGATGTAAACACATGCTCATACACTGTGCTCACGTACAGCTTAACTTATATGAACCCTTAACAGCACTTCTTTCACACACAATTCTTTCCTGTAATATGAAACACACAGAGAATTAAGTGTTTCTTTTGCCCCAGTCCCCCCCCCCCCCCCCC
>NW_025335641.1:9475927-9566897 GCF_004798865.1 Varanus komodoensis | reverse complement strand
GAGGGAGAGGGAGAGGGAGAGGGAGAGGGAGAGGGAGAGAGGGAGAGAAAGCGAAGACTTACACAGCAATTACATCTCTCACACCTAGGAATCTGTTAATCTTCCTCCTTTTCTACTTCCATTCCCATCTTTTCCATCTCTATACATAACCTCTCCTGACATCATTTCCCACTGAATAAAATTAGGAATCTCAAATTAATTAGGAATATACAACAGAATTTCACCAAGCCATTGAAAATGAAAACAGTGCAGTATGGTTGAATGTTTGATGATTTAAGGTCCAAGCTACCTGTTTTGTTGGATAGTTCTGACAATCTCTTTCAATGCAATGTTTTCAGTTCTGCTACAGGTGTCCATGAGACGGCTTAATAGAGAAGGAGAACCCAGTGGCAAGGGGAACGCTAACTGACACCCAGATGCAAATTATTTCTGCCCCTCAAAGACATCAAATAAGAACTGTTTGTTTTCAAATAATTATTTCTTGTCAGTTTCTCATTCACATTTATGGCTTGCTCAAACGATGCTTGGTCCTCAGGATTCTACCCTGGATGCGAACAGGACAGGAACTTAGTCCTAAGTATGCCTCCCCTTCCCTCTTGTTACATCCTATCCATGGTAAGAAGAAGAAGAAATGAGTGCATGGATCCAATCCAATCTAACATTCAAGCGGCAAAGATCTGAAAAGGTTCTTCATGTTTTTGTTGTAAACTATGTGTACCATATGCAGTCAAAACAGAAAATGTAATGTTCAATATCCTCTTCCTTAGTTGCATTCCATCCTATTATATGAAGTAGATGCTGCTAATTATCATACTTATAACTATGTTTTGCCACTAAACAAGAAAAATAGGCTTTAGTTAAAGGAATCATTACAAAGATAAGAAGCACTCACTTTATGCAAGGGCTTACATCTCAAGATTTAGCTCAAGTTGCCCTTTTTACTTCTTTAAAAAAAGAAATTAGAAAAAGAAAGCCTCAACTTCCTTCCTACATTATGCACTTACGGCATAACTATTTAGCTTTTTTGCATTAGAGGACCTCAGAGGACAAAACTTTATAAGGGAAAAAAATAAACCCTCAACAGCCTATCGGAGTTCTACAGTGAATCTATTCCATAACTATCTTTTCAAAAATATTGTAAATTAAGGAAGACCAACCCAAACCAACAGTAATGCAAATAAAAGTATATCTAATTATTTGAAAGGACAGACTTAGTATACATACTGACTGTGTGCTTATTGCATAATATCACCACAGGAAAGTAGCACAAATAATTATGCAATTAAGAAAAGTCTGCTAAATTTTATAATAGCTGCTCTAAACATTATTTCATTAAGCTACACACAAAGATAAGGGCTGTAATTCAATCATAGAAAAAAGAAATGTAGCAACTGCAGCTTTTGCCTTTCATTTACTTGGTGAACCAGACTATTTTTCTTTTTTCTTTTTCTTTTTTCTTTTTACCTTGTTTGCAATACTTGTGATAAATGACTTGATGTCTAGATTAGTTGGGCAGCTCTTCTGACAGGGGGCATCTGCACACTTTAAGCACCTGGGGAAGAAAGTAAATGAGTTAAAGCAACTTACAGCACAAAGCACTGCCAACAACATGTGATTTTTCTGTGTACCTGACAGAAGCTAATCAATCTAAAAATTAATAATGCTTTCCTGTTCGGGCAGCAATTTAGAAATGCTCCCAAGAGCATACACTGTTATTCCCACGTCACAGATAGGTAAATCAAGGCAAGTACCACCAGATCAGTCAGCTCTCAAAAGTCAGAATCAAGCCACCCATAAAAGACAACTCTGTTAAGCACAAATGCTGTGACATGAATTATGTGATGACATATTACTCTTTCCCAGAGTCTTTATTCCAACTGGCAAAATGAATAGGGAGTATTTACTGTATCAGACATTATCAAGTTATCTTTCCTCCCATCTTCCTATGTTTGTTCTATGGCTCTAAGCAAATTTAACACTAGATAGTCAAGAAAACAAGGAATTATGACTTCCATCCTGGGCCTGTTTATACTGAACATTTCAGAAATATGAGTCATGTATTATCCTATATCCAATAGGATTGCTATATGGCTAAAATCTTTTCATGTGACTGAAATCATGTATGCCACATTCAGAAGTAATGCTAAACAGTTTAGTGTTATGCAAATTAACTTCAGGATCATGGACTCACCCTTCTTTCTCTTCCTTTAGCATAGCTGTGAAGAGACTGGAATCATTGCTTAAGTTTCAACTAATCACAGTTTAACGTTACTTCCGAACAAGGATAAACTATGGTTAGTTTTGATTATAATTTGTCCAAACAAGCCAGCTTCAAGTTATGAATCACAATTAGGATTCCAGGATTCCTTCCAATAAAATACTGTTAAAAGCACAGTACTCTATTTGGACAAAAGGGCAAACTGTGATTCATTTAAAAAGAAAGCGGATACTTCCAAACAGCTCTTTGTGTTTATGCTACAAAGGCAGTGGGGACAGGATCATGCAGCTATGGCCATAGTAGGTTAACTAATTTTAATCTCTGATAGCAATTAAAGACTAGAAATGCATGATGTCGAACATGAAAGCCAAATCCAGGAGACAATAAGCAGGCGTATTGCACCTCCTGATGAGATAACGAACTATGAAAAGAGGCGTCATGGGTCATGGTTGACACATTCCTTTCTTTCATCCCAGGGTTCCTTCTAGTCACACAGATTCTGCAGGAGTGTGAGAGTCTATTGTGGCATTAGTGTACACACTACAAGCAATAATGTTTCTATCGTTCTACCCTCATCACTCTAAAAACTTATAATCAGTCTTCAGGAAAACTGAAAGCTTGTGCCAGTAAGAGTCATTTTGTATACTTAACCCAACCCCAAACAATTCTTGTAATAGGAAGAAAGCAGCACCATGGACAAAGCTTTGTTTGCTCCTGCGTGGTGGCAGAATGCGAGAGCTGGGAAGCCAGCCACAATCACATTAGGTAGCCTTAAGCAAGCCAATATCCTTTGCTGAATCCCATAATCTCCAACAAGCAGAGTATTTGTTGCTGAAATAAAAACCCTGTGGTGGGTATGAGGTGGGAAGCTTAAACACACATGCTGCAGACAGAACATTGTTCTATATGGGTATCTTCAAGTCTCAGACAGATGTTAAGGAGGCATCTCCAGAATAGGATACAGCAGGTCTAGTGAAGCCAGGATGCTCAAGATGAGATTTAATATGAGATTTGGCTTAGCATAAGCATGTCGAAGGCCCAGAAACTTTCAAGGAGGAATGGAAACAATTCACCAGGTGGCTTTTCTCAGTGATTCTATTTTTTGACCAGGGTGGCAGGGGGAGGGGGGAACACAAGGAAAATGTGTTTGCTCATTTGTTTAATTTCCTAATTTTGGCCAGTTTTTTCCTGGGCTTTGATATCTTTAATTGAATAAAAGACCAAACATGAGAAATGCTACATCTGAGAAAATATTAATTGTGTACACTAATTTTTTTGTTAGCTTGCAACAAAGTAGAGCTCAAATAAACTAGAATGATTTTAAATTTGACAGCTTGGGAGTCAGCACTGAGCAAACATCAGATCAAGTGAGCGCCTTTTGCATTTAAACTTCTAAAAATAATAGTTAATTAAGAATTGCCCAGGAAGTGATTTTAGCAGTATAGCATATGTACAGATTATTAGGTGTCGTCATTATGCATCTTTTACCAAATAATCTCTCTCTTTTTTTATTATTGAGCTGGCTCACAAATAACAGCTGTTGAAAATGTCAAATGTTAATGAGGCAGGGCAATACAAACTTGAATTTGTGGCATTGGGTGGGGAGGGGGTGGAAGTGCCGTGAATATGCCAGTATAGACAGACTCTTATAACAACACCATCTTCCAATTCTCAGAGCGCTCTGCAGACTAAAGTGCATCAGGCTGCCATTAATCCCACTTATCACTCTGACAGCTCAGTAATTACACTGCTGCTATAGCTCAGGTACTGCAGTTGTAATAAAATATCAACCGCTGTGCAGGATGCATGCTGGTGAGATGTTTTATTAAACTTGGGGGGGTTGATCATCAAGTGACATTAGTGTTGACCTATTTTTTTCTATTTGACAATAAATTATCCTTTGACCACGCCATAATAGATATTACCGAGTGCATTTACTGTACCAAAACAGCAGAGAGTATAGCATTCCAGCGAACCCAGGAAATGGCAGCAAAATAAGGTGGCCGAGAGGCATGCCAGACAGCTGTAAAAGTAAGGGCACAATTCATGTTAGAAAGAAAAACAACCTACAACTCCCAGGATACCCCAACCATGGCTAGTTGGGGCATGTTGGGAGTTGTAGGCTTTTTTCTGTCTCAACAAGCATAGGATTGTACCCCTAATGGCTTTAAATGGTGGCTGCCGTAAAAAATCACATACCTGGCTCAATATTTAGGGGAAAACTGCAATAATAACTGTAAACCACAATTCTACATAAATAGCCCCACCAAGTAACTTAAAGATTACTCTTCCTTCTTTGGAGTCCCACATCTACTTTTGCCAGAGACAAATTAGAATTCAAGAAATAAAGAAGATATTTTTTATATTTAGTATGCTCTAATGCTACCTGTCATCCAAGAAACCCAAGGCTGTTTACAGTGGTTAAATCCTGAACAAATATTATGAAACAAACAAACAAACAAACCAAAAGAGAATATAGTTCTCTTGGGCCAACTGAAGATTGCATTAGGCATCAATGTCATGTAAAATTCAGTTAATCTTTCTATGAATAGTAGCTCTTGTCTAATAAAGAAGTACTAACAACAGTACTGTTTTGTTTAACTCTGTTCCATAAGTGTGTAACAGGTGCCAAAGCTTCAACCTGATCTTCTGTACAAGAGACAAATAACTTATGTAAGAAATAATTCCACATGTAAATCCGCTCCACCCAACCACAGTGCAAATAACTCCGTGAAGGATGCATAGCAATGAAGCAATGAGGATTCAGTTCTGCACACGATGCTCCAGTTCCATTCACACCCTGAATATCAAAGTTCACTGCAACCAGTTTTGACGGCAGAAAGGACAGAATATCCATCATCTGTATCTACTACCACAAAACTATAAGCAGCACCAAAGAAAACCAGGTCAGAGATGAGACCAGAAATGTATTATTTCTCTCCAACCATGCACCTGTTTTGGTTACTCTCTAAACTGTTATCACAAATAAATAAAAGTGCTAAAATAAATGTATGCATAAACAAACATGTTTAAAGGTCCAGGCAGTAGGTAAAAAAGAAGCAATATACCCATGCTTCCTAAATTTGAGCCAAGTTAGCACAGCTAATCACCACCTTCTTGCCAATTTCAATGAAGCTTCGCTGATGGAAAATAGGTATGTAGCAGGTGCCAAGTCGGATATCACCCTTTGTTCTCTTTGCCCTCAATTTGCTTATTCTGGCCTGACTTTTCTTCTCCCACCTGCGCTCATTCCTTCTGCATGTTTTTGGCTACCACAAAAAGGCCAGTGGTGTCTTACGTAGACCTCCCGCACCATTTTAACTTGAGTTAAAAGCCAATTTAGATATGGTTCCTCAGATGAGGTATCTGAGGAATTTCAAGGCAAACCCAAGAGTATTTTAGAAGATTAGTAAAAAAACTCACACCGGCTCACCCACTACTTCATGGTTTTTGTTCACCCTTACAAGCAGTTCTAGCAGCTCCCATTTCTACCTCTCTGGGACCCAAGACTCGACCCAAGTCACTCCTTGCCTGCCTCTTCACCAGGAGCAGGATTGTAAAAGGCAAAACTGCCAAGTGAAATCATGGGTAATAATTATGATTGGTGTATAATATCCTTGCTGCTCTCTGTGCAGCAACATAGTTAGTCCAGTCATTTGTATGAAACAAGGAGGCACAAGAGCCTGCGATAAAATAATAAGGTATCCATAGAGTTGTAATCCCATACCACACATTTGAATGACTTCTCCTTGCCTGGTACAATAGGAAAAGAATTATGGGAGACTTATTAGTTTTGCTAATATGAAAAAGGAGCAGGGAAGAAAAGCAACATACACTCATGTTTTCAATCTTACTGCCCAGTTTTCCAAAGCAGAAGCAAGCGGATTTCCTGCATTCAAACATGAGTACAAGAAACAGACGCATGCCAGGTCACACTGTTGGTTCCTCTAACTTCGTAGTGTCTACCCTGGCTGGCAGCAGATCTCCAGGTTCTCTAACAAAGTCCAGCCCCCACCACCACCCCAGCCATCACCTGCTACATGATCCTTCAACTGAAGATGCCTGGCCTTTTGCACCGCTGCAATATGAGGGCCCGAGGCTTCGCAATCTTTGTCATATTTAGACAAAGGAACCTCCTTCAGTCCCCAGAAGGCCCCAACCACTCAGGCGGCCTTTTCACCATCTACGCATGCATAAGACGGAGGCCTAAGGCACAGTCTTGCCGAAGAATATGAACAGAGGTGGCCGGGGGAGGGGACGATATTCCTATCTTCAACACTGTTTTATAGAAATACATGCAATGATCTAGCAATTATACACAGGCTCCAACAAAAGTAGACCAAATATCCAAATCAGCATATTTTTGAAGGTGGCATCTCTATGCCTGCCATACTGAAAGCACTGGAAGGTCCTCAATCCATTGCCTTATTGGAGGTGAACCTTTTATCCTTCCAGCATTGTGGTACCAGTCTTTTGGCTGTCAAAAGGACTTGGAGAATCCATTAACTAATCTCTGTGATGCAGGTAAATAATTAAAGAGCGTGTACATCAGTGAATATAAAAGACTGTTCCAATACAAAATGTATCTGTGTAATAACCTGCCCAATAAAAAGATGCTACTGCTCGACAGTGTTCAAACATTTGTTTAAAAGAAGCACTAGCTGTATTGCCCCAGAGGCAATTAGGTCAGTTAAACTAACTCTTATTAAAGAGACCTTGTGATGTCAATATACATAAAGCAGATATTTTTTGCTGAACGATACTCATCTACAGAAAAGCTATAGGTCCTGCAAGCAGATGCCAACGCAGCAACCCACAGATGTTCACAACCGTTTCTCACATTCCCAAATGTGCCAACAGGTCTCCAAAAATGCTGGAGACTCCTGCTTTAGAATCCAATGCAAGGTAGAAAACAGTTCTACAACTTTCCTGTTTAGCTTTTCTGTGGTACTTTTCTGTTTAAGCATGCATTGAATTGTTGACACATTTATAACAGACAGAAGGGAAACAGAAAAGAGACACCCTGCGATAGTTTGCCCTGCACACATGCACACACATGGAGGAGGAGGAGATGATGACAACAACAATGGCAACGACAGCAGTGAAGGCGAGGAGAAATACAGCATCAGAATTTTCCACCAATGTCATAAAAGTGCAGGCACTGTCTGAAATAGAGCATAGCTTTTTTTGTTGGACCAGAGACAGAAGGGTGGTGTATCGACAAAAAGAAATTCCTTGCTATTCCAGTGCTATTTTATTAGTGGAGTACCATGATTTTGTGCATAACTGCCGGAAAACTAATCTGTGTGTGCCGACTCTCTTCGTGGCAGGAAATGACATCTGTACCATAAGATACAAGGTTGTAACAAGGGGCAAGGGTTGACTTATTACAGATTTAATAATAAAATCAATATGTTTTGAACTGTATTTTGCTGTTCATCAGGAGAAATTGGAATCCAAAGGAAAATGCTATTAAGCAAAATCAGTGATCGCATAACTCTCAATTTCCTTCATAATGTATTGAATGACATGGCTGTAAAGCAGAAACAAACAACAAAAATATTGAGAATAGAAGAAGCATGGCCTTTGTTTTGGTCATTTCAAGAATGTTCTTGCTTGGACTTGGGAAGAAATGTATGGTAGCTATATTTATTCTGGCTTTCCCAGGCTATGTAAAAGAGCTCCGCTGTTATGCATTGTGAAAATATTTTGAGTATTGGGAATTGTAAGGCTTAATTTAATTGCTCTGTCATTGTTAACATGCCTGAACATTGTGAGGACTGCCTTCTAATTACAAAATATTATTTCATCCCATTTTTATTTTCAGTGTATACGGAAGTTGCCTTATAATGCTCCAGTACTGTGGACACTGACTGGCAGCTAAGCTCCAGCACTCCAGGCAAGCGTTTTGCCACCCTTTCCTGAGATGCCAGGACTGAAGCCAACACTTTCTTCTGGCAGAGCATGAGCATCACCCCAAGCCCTCTTTGCCCTGAAGAGTCTGTGTAATCACAGGTTCCCCCAGTGGTTGGCTATGGAGGGCCAATGGCTACTGAGGAAAGTGTGTTAGCTGCACGTAAGAGGGCACTGTTGTAATAAAACAATGGAGTTTGAGTCCAATTCGATTCTCAGCTTTAGTAGCCATTTTATTCACCTAATTAAGAAGCAGTACAAACAAACCTATATTGGCCTCAAGAAGAATAAACTTAGGAAAAATATCTAAAGGACTCTAATATTTTTAAGCTCTCTCAAAATGCGAAACTGTATTTTCATTGTTTTATCTAAGATATAATGATAAGAAAATGAAGCAGCACTATTACATCACACAACAATCATTCTCAGTGGCCAAGTGATGCATGAAGAGAGCAATGGCCAGTGGTCTGGGGCAAGATAAAAGGGAGTAGCTTCTTAAGAGAGAATGTAGTCAAATGATAAAATTCCTTAACACAAGATGCAGTGTGATATGCCAACTTGGACAGCTTTAAAAGGAGACTAGACAAATTTATGGAAAGTAAAGCTGTCAATGGCTACTAGTAATTATGGCCATGCCTGCAGCATCAGAGCCGATATGGTTTTCAATACCAGTTGCTATTGCACTTACTTCCTGCTTGAGTACTTCTGCTTGCATTCGGTTGTCCACTGTGGGAACAAAATGCTGAATAACATAGGCTCTGGTCTGATCCTCTTAGGTTGCCTATTTCAGGACAGGAACAATGAACTACATCAAGGATTTCTCTTCATCATCCAACACACAAATTTCCTACTGAAATCAATCTTCTTTCTTTCGTTCGTTCTTTCTTTCTTGGATCAGATGCCTCTAAAGTGCCTTGAAGCTTCATTGTATATCTTCCCATTATGTGGCCTGAATCATATGTAAGCTGCTTTGCATTCATTATCAGAAAAAAATTCTAATAAATATAAAATGCACCGGCTTTCTCAATTCCACTTTTCTCTTCAGCAACCCCCAGCCCTCATAATTATCCCTCTCCCAATGCACTCAAACCTGGGGTCATTCCATGAAGCAGACTGGTGAGAGGTTACGGACAGATAAATGGAAGTACTGCTTCATACAGCATGTAACTATGCCATGGAAACCACTGCCAAGGGAGATGCTGATGGCCACCGATGTGGATGGCTTTAAAAGGGGATTGGGCCGATTCATGGAAAAGAGACTATCTGTGGTTACTAGCCTTACGGGCAATGTACTACCTCCTTCACCAGAGGTGGTGTGCCTGCATATACCAGATGCTGAGGAACTGGGGCAGAAAGAGGTCTTGTATCCATCCTGTGGGCAGATGGTTTGCCACCAAATGTACAAAGGGCTGGAATAGCTGGACCTTTGGCCCGATCCAGCACGGCATTTCTTATATTCTTAGGATCATAAGCCCACATTTCCCCATATTTTTAATATCCATAATGTTCTGCCTATGAAGATGCTTCTTCCCTCAGGTACCTCCTCTCTGTGTCCTCACTTTGGTGCTAGTACAAAAGCAATGGAGGTGGAGAGTTCATGCTGCTGAGAAGACCACCTACAGCATTACCATAAAACATGGAATAAGTTCAGAGATATTCAATAAGGAGGCCTTTTTAGTGTTGTCTAGGGACTCGAAGCCTGGAGTACTTTTGAGAAGTAAGTACCCAAGGAGAAAGCAGGCTTAGAAAACCCTATGGCAACTAGATTGATCCTCGTAAGTTCCATCAATTATATAGTTTTGCCTGTGAAATATCACCACTAACCCCACATCTCTATAGAGGAAAGAAAGAAGTTTTTTAAAACTTTCCTTGGATCAAAGCAGAGTAAGAAATATCAGACTTCTCACTTTCATAAGTGTATTTCAAAATACAGTTTTTGCACTGTTTATAGTATGAATGCTTTTAATACGATGTTTCTGATAATGTTTATCTTATATTTAGGTTTCAATCCTTTCTTGGTCAATTCTAGGACATGTGCTGGGAAAGAGGAGAGGTATCCTCAATGTAGAATTCTTTCAATAACATATCACATTATTTTAAACATGTTGCAAACATTAATGTGCATTAGCCCCCTATCCGTGTGATGTTATTTTGTTTCAGATGCAACATGCATCTCAATGTTGTGAAGGCAAGACCCTTTATTTCATTGCTATCATGAATCACAAGAAGTACCTCTAATGTGCCTAGAAGTAATTTGTGCTGTGTTTTTGGCCCATTGCAAATCATGTTCACAACCAGGTACTTGACATTATTGGTTAGTGAAAGTAGTTAGCCCTAATGAAGAAAACGAGAGAAGAGCAACCAACCAGTAGCTAGATTCTTCCAAATATGGGAAATAGTTTTTGTAATATTTGGTTTTCATACATTTAAAACCAGCTTGTATGATCCTACATGGAAGAAACTGTCAAACACAACTCCTTTGTGAACTGAAGAAGAAGGCCAAGCCGAGTAAGAAGTATCTTGTTTTGTCAGATAATCTTCTTCATTCTCAGAAATCAGCAAAAGTAGGTGACGGCTCCAGCTGCTCTGATCCAGAAACTACAGCTTGAACTTGAAAGCATAACCTGACCCAGTCCAGCCAATTGCTGTGAAGATGCTTCCTTGAGTGGTGTGGGTTGCTTCCATTTCTACCTTTGGGCAAATGAAGGCTGATGGTGTATAGGCTAAAGTTATATCCAGCACTTCTATACTATACATACCTGCCCTTCCCATTCATTATCAGTTTTGCTTTCAGTTTCACAGAGAGACCTAACTGCTGCAAGAATGGTATCCAACCTGAATGGCAAATTCACACTGAAGACTTAATAAAGAATCAGTCTCTCTTCCCAGGGAACAATAGGATCCAGGATTCTTGAATGGGAGCTAGGGATCTATAACATAATTTTCAGCACTTTTATCAAAGTACAATTTACAGGATTAATAGTGAGAGAAAAATGTTATTAACAGGTAAAATCAAAGCAGCAGAAAGCAAGCAGAAGGGGTGCATCTCCTGCATACTAACGTTCAAGGACTGAAGAATTTGCTGAGCGTCTGGTAAGCTGCTTTCCCATGACTGCATGCTCTGCTGCTTCAGGAATGTATGGAATGAACTCAGTCAACCCTAATAGCATTGCTTTTGTTCTTGCAAACAGCAGATATATCTATTTTTGGACTAAACTATTTCAAATTTTAGGGAAGAACTTGCATTACTGAATTTTCCTCTATACAAAACTTCCTGCAGCTGTTAGCTTACTGTCTCTCTGACTGCCTTCCTGAACCCTGCACCAAATGGGAGAGCAGGCTATCATGGAAATGCATATCTACAGATATGAAGCAGCACCGTCCAAATAGAGGTTGCTACCTACTTTGTTTCTGCTAATTTGGCCAAAGACATAGGAACTTTTGATGTGACCTACCCTTCCAATATAATTTTTGCAGCATTAAAAGTTACTAAGAGTGCCAAAGATACAGCCAAAGGGGAGTCAAAGTCACACCACTTGGGTTGATGCATGGACCTGGCTTTGCAACTTCTTTGGCTTTGAAATTATACATGGAAGGACAGGTGGCTGAAATTTGAGATCGCCTGTCTATTTGGTTATGCAACAGATACACCATTATCTGCAGTCAACAAGTACTTTTACGCTCCCCTATTCCATGTGACTATTGCCTACCAATCTTGTAATGTAGAAAGAGAAAAGCCACATGGCAAACGGCTCATCTCGTGGGAAGAACCACACAGTGGGCAAAATCCACATGAATGGGATGGCATGAAAAGACTCGTGATATACCATGCCATGCATATCTGTTCTACCCAACTAGTCTTTGCTTATCTTTTTAGAGTGCTATGGGACTGCATCATGGAGTTGGGATACACAGTTGACACAAGGGAAATTAATTGCCAGCTTTTGCCAGCTTTGAGGTTTTCCTGACTCAACACATACGCAGTGATGGGTCACACATTGTGGCATTCTGCAAACTGCAACTCTGGTTACTACTTAAGGGACAACCATATTAAAAGAAATTGGTTAGCAGTCCTGTTTCCGCACAAAATATTGTTCAGTGGCAGCACTCTGGGTAGCTGAACATTTGGAATAGCAGCAGCAGAGGTAGTGAATAGAGTCACGAACTGGGAGGGATGGAGGACTATGCAAAGAATCATGGGGTCGAAATATCTTCCCTAACAGGAAAGGCTGAAGTGGTTAAGCCTGTTTAATTTAGTAAAAGGTGACATGGGGACACAGACAATAGGGATTGCTTAAATCATACACGGCACAGAAAAGTGATGAGAGGCATATTTTCCTCCCTCTGTCACCATATTCGAATTTGGAAACATCCAATGAAACCAATCACTGAATAACCAAGTAATTTGGTACAAAGGAATTTGCATAGCCACATGGTGTGGTAACAGTCAATTCAGCATTCTCCAACCCAGGATCCTCCAGATACATTGGCCTGTAAAACCCATAATTCCAAGCTTTTTCAAACTTCTGGAGGGCAACAGATTGGGGAAAGCTAATTTAATTAGTTCTTATTCATTAATAAAACATATATCTTGCCTTTCTGCTATAAAAATAGTGTGCCAGCCTACAAATTCCACCCACAAAAACTACAATTAAACAATCATAGGCAATTGAAACAGTTAAACAATGGCAGAGAATTTAAGCTGCAGAGTCACCATTAGGAATACCATGGTTAATAAAAAGCCTAAGAAAACAAAAGTGGTGTGATCAGGCAGGGGAAACTAAAAATGTCAAGTCACAGGGGCCAAGTCCATCATTAGCTACTTGTCATGATGCTACTTTGAACCTTCAGGTCCATGGACTACATCCCTCTGAATGTAAGTTGCTGGGGAGCAACAGTGGTACACAGAGGATACCTCCTTTCCCTGCTCCTGGAGGCATCTGGTTGTTGGAAGCAGGTTGCTGGACTTGCTAGCCTGCTGGGCTTTTCTTAGGAAAGACACCACACTAGATTTTCCACTGCTATCCTCTTTGATAACCCCCAGTCTTTACAGTTTGATTGCAGAAGCCCGATCAGCTGTAATTACTAGTATACATAGCTAGATTTCCGAGAGGTAAAATTAAACCACTAATCTACACTGTACTTCAGGAAACAGCTGTACCGTAGTGTACTTTGCGCTATGGATATTTGACCTGATTAACAATGCACAAACAAAAATGCATTATCCATGGGACATTATTATGCTCAGTAATCTGGATTTTACTAATAAACCTGCCTGTTGGATCCAAGTGAATCAAATTAAATGTGATTACCCAAACAGAAATGCTAAATGTGTATGCATTATAATGGGTAAATCAGAAACCATGATAGTGAAAATGAACATGACCTCAGATAATCCAATTATTTTATAGAAGAAACAAGTTCTGAGTTGGTCAGTTCAGCCAAGCAGAATCAGACAGCAACATTCATAGACGCAGTCAGTCACGATGCGATATCATGGCCCAAACACACACGCACACACAATCTATTTTAAGTGACTATGTAAAAGCTAGTTCTATTTCTTTTCAACAGCATATCCTAATATGATTCTATAACACTAGTTAGGAATAGGCAAGAAAGTATGGATTTTTACTCTTAGTATAGCAACTTTCCTGCTACCTACTTGAACCCTAAGTATGTTTACTTAGCAGAAAGACTCTGAAAGCAATGAACTGTATCTTTCCATAAACATGTCTACAGTCATACTTTTTCTGGAGACAAAGACCATTAGCAAAATTTGCCTTAATAAAAGGGTTGTCACTATTCAAATTAGGATTGGATTGGCCACTTTTGCATGTGTTCCCTAATAAAGCCACTCCATCCTACCTCTGCACTAATCAACAATCAGAAAAGAAAAGAAAAAAGCGTGTAAGATGGCATAATGCCCCCCATAACAGATGAGATCAAAAGTAGATGATGATGATGATGATGATGATTGAGGATGATATTTTTGTGTAAGTCATCCAAGAGATCTTCTCCCAGGCCTCAGTTCAGCACATATGTCATTCAGCACATATGAGTTCAAACATACATGGCAGTACATGTACACTTCCCAGAAATCCATGAAGGAAAAAAGCAGGACACAAATGAATGAATTAATGTGCCAGGATAGGGTACATCCTGGAAGTCTGATGTTTTCAGTAACAAATATAGCAATGCCTACAGCATGAACATTGCTAAATGAGGGAATACTTGAGAATGTGCCCCAGTCCTTTAGAGCTGTCTCAATGCTACCACCTGCTTTAATAAAAGTCTTGCAGTTACTAGCAGACTTAAGAATTCTCTCCTAAAGCTGACCAAGAAGGAGAGCAGCATGAAGGCACCAGCCTGTTAAACTAGAGGGGAGACTGCTACTTTTCCTTTCATACAATCCATTGGTCTCTCTCTCTCTCTCTCTCTCTCTCTCTCTCTCTCTCTCGCTCTCGCTCTCGCTCTCGCTCTCGCTCTCGCTCTCGCTCTCGCTCTCTCCCCCCCCCACCCCATCCCACTCCCTAGTTTCCTACTCATCCATCCTCACTGCTGCTTGCTTGCAAATAAATTTTGAAGCAGGAACGGGACAGGGAAGATGTTCAGTTGTTTCAACACTGCACAGAATTTAATCAGCCTCCACAAATCTCTTTCTCTCCTCCACTTTAATTTCTTCCATGTAGCTGCAGGCAGCAGCTTACACCAAAAAGAGTGTTGGGACTATGTGATGTCACAATCTAGGCAGTGCTGGGGCTTTCAAATGGTTTTACACGTTTTGTTTTTTCTAAGTAAGAGAAGGTCTTTGACCGCCTCATTTCTACAACCCACCACAGTCCCTGAGATGTTCTCACTCTGAAAGGTGCTACTTGCATAATTCTATCCTTTCTCCAGTTCCTATCACTCTTCTTCTTTCCTCTTTCTCTCTCCCCATCTCTGTTTTTCTTTCTTTTCTTTATTTCATCCAGAGAACACCTTAGGGAATTCTCAGCATGGGGCAGGGGGTGAAGGGAGATGCTCTGAACTTTAGATTTATACAAGTCCACGAGAGGATTTGGTTTTGCTTTCTTTTCTTCAACCAGGTCTTTGAGAAAGCAGGATTAAATGGCTGCAGAACACGGCATCTCAGACTGCTTTGCCTGTCATTTGCCATTATTTAGCAATAGGAAGGGCTATGGCTTGGAGGCAGAGTCCCTGCTTTGCATGCAGAATGCGCTGGGTTCATATCCAGGTGGAAACGAAATCCCAGGAACCTGAAACCCTGGGAAGACCTGAAACCCCTGAAAACCACCGTCAGTCAGTGTCAGCAGTACTGAGTAGGATCACTAAGGATCTGATTCGGTAGACAGCAGCTTTAATAAAAATAGGAGTTATATTTTGGAGAGTTGGGAGGCGATAAATACTGCTTATACACAGAATCCTACATACTGCTACTCAGAAGCAAGTCCCAGTACGTTCAATGTTCAGGAAATGTCTGCAGAGGATTCCAGCCAAAGTTACTTTTGAAGAGAGGTTTTCAGCCGTTTTCTCCATGTTTACTAAGAAATAAATCCTAAATTGTGAGTGTGGTACTGAGACCTTAATAAACTGCTCACCTAATTCCAATCCAGTGAATTGGATTTCAATCCACTGAATCCACTTTCAGTCCATTCCTGAGTGTGTTTTGTCATTTGCATGTCTTCTTTTTGCATGGACGCTTTTGCAAAGCACATGCCAAGTATACCGCACATGCTCAGAGTTTCTCTGTAATGTACCTCTAGTTTTGAAAACACACTTCTTGGCTGAATCTAGTCAAGTCCGTCCTATAAATTAAGTTATGAGCAGGAGGAAACTATAGCGAGGAGGAGGTAGAAAAGAGTTGTCCAAAACAAGAAGAAGGTGTCTGTGCTTATGAAAAGCTGCTGAAGAATAGAGGATTGAGAAGGGAAACAGAATAGTCTGTAGGTAATCAGGAGTGAGAGAAATCTTTCTGAGTATGCTCAGATGTACTATTCATTTCCCTGCTAACACTGGTAAAATGTAAATGAAGTCTAAATTTAATAAATTCTTCATCTAATATTAAGGGATATGCACAAAATTCAAAGAAACTCTGGATCCCAAGCAGAATCGAACAGATCTTATGACTTGAAATAACTTTTCTAAATGTTTTGGAAGGAGGAAGGGAATATGGCTGAGTGATGGACAGGTCCACCTCTGATCCAAGGACACATTTTCCTACTGGCGCCAATCACTGTGCTCTGGCAAGGATGGGACCATGTGATGCCCATTTCTCCAGTGCCACCACATCTCACTATGAAAACACCTTAAACTAGATTTCAGGCACCATAACCCCCTGCTCCTTTCTTTCTGAAACTGCACATTTCTTGGCTAGAAATACTTCTGTGATCTGTGCCATGTCCCTACAAATTTGCCACAAAAAATGGAAGAGGGAATGAGAGGAAGGGGAAACAAAGTATCCCTTCTTCCAAATTGGAGAACTTTCCTTCCACATAAACTGTTGAACCTATCCTTCAGAAATTTTGCTATGTCCTTACATAGGAACACATCTAGTCTGTCTATAGTTTTCTGGAAAATGATCCACAAGGAGCATAGAAAGATAAGTAAGGTGTCTTTTGGAGAATTTCAAAATGTTAAGGGTGATATTTCAGGAAAAACTCCCATGTCTATTATTCTACATTTAGACAGATGGATTCTCCAGAGATTGGCCAACTAATCCTGACAGTTTCATTCATTTCTACCATGAAATAAATAAATTGCAACTCATTCCTTTTAAGAGAAAAATAATATTTTCTAATTTGGCTAGTGTAGTGTAGTTGTTGGAGCAGGATCTGGGAGATCCAGGTTCTAGTTTGCACTCAGCCACAGCTCCAAGCTGGGTTACTTTGGGCCAGTCACAGATACTCAGCCCAACCTACCTCACAGGGTTGTTTGGGATGGGATTAGAGGAGCAGGAGATCTTTGTAAGGTACCTTGAGTTCCTTGAAGGGAAAAAGGCAGGATGCAAATATAATAAATAAAACATACAAAGGCATGTAGAATGAAAAACACTGCACCTATTTTTCAGACATTGGGTAGACATCTATTATTCCTTAAGGAACCACTATATCTGCAACGATTGCCCAATTCTAATAAAGATAAAAAGTCATACCTTCTTTTTAATTTCACTTGATACTCAGTAGAAATTACTGAACCTTGGACTTCTAAACCTTAATTCAGGTTTGATACTGAATCAAAGTTGGCCAATTCCAAATTGATCTGAGCAAAACAGAATGTGTTCTGAAGAAATTAACTGGATCCAAGTCAAAATAGGTGTCAGTGCACATGACATAATATATGCAAACATATGTCACATGTCTGCGATGTAGAATTTTAAAACCCTTACCAACATCCCTGGCCTACAGATGTAAATGATGGATATGCATACAGCAGAAAAGTACACACACACAAACACACCCATGTAATGTCCATATTAAACCCATACTTGGCACTATATATGATTTACCAATGTATAAATAGTCATTCCAATATATTATTTTTAATTCCTTTTATCGCACATATTTCTTCAGCCACACCTAGAAGCCGGGGTTCAAACCAAACCAAAACTAACAGCCATTTTTAAAACATCACATTGATGTTCACCTCAAAAGTGGCCAGCTCCGCATCGCAGACAGCTGTTACATGATGTTCAATATCCTTTTAATCCTCTATAGACCTTAGACAGAATGGGTTGACAGAACTGACAGTTTTTATTATAGCTTTCCTAGTACACAATAATCTTCTTTCACCTGGCCTATTCTCCCAGTAGTGTTATAAGACTTTAGATTTATATCAAGGCATCATTTCTAGCCTGCTAAGGAGAGGAGAAATTATTTTTAACGTTCTGCAATCCATATACTGTGTAAATTATCTTTCCAAAATTTGGGGCACATGTTGAACAGTTAATGTCAATAAAACACCTAAGGAATTTGATTCTTGGTGGGGAGGAATACCTCTTTCCCAAAACATTCTTGCTCTAGAAAGAGCCTGCATCTTGCACAATCTGTTTGCAAAGACATATCATCCTTTACCATGCAGCAAACAAGCAATTCCCCATTTCCAGTCTCTCACATTTCTAGAAAGTGCTATTTAGTACTTACATTTAGTCCATTCACCAGCATTCTGAGCTACAATAAAACCTACTATAGCTAAAATGTAAAATAAAATAACAGTGGTATGGTCTTATTATTTAAAAATCCAGAAATAACTGATTTCCTTACTACAGTAACATTAATTTTTCCTTCCCATTCCTGCAGTCCAGACATCTTGTTACTATTAGGGAAATCATGCATAACAATTAGAATTATTCGGTACTTTCAGCAAGAGAAAATGAAAAACACACCACTCTTAATGTACAATCGTATGCAAGTCTGAGTCCCTTTTCTGTCTTTAATTTTTTGATAAAATAGTAGATTGAAATATAGCATTTGGTAGAACTATCACAGCATTTCACTCCCAAACTTGCAAAAAGACATGCTTCCACAAAAGCTATAAAACTTGTGAGAGATCAACAAATGTTTTTGTTAATTTGGACTGATGCATGACTTTGAGGTGCACGTCTCAAAATATATTATGCCACAGTATAAGCAAAACAGCTATGCCTTAGCATCACCTTACCAATCTTGCTTATCTCTTTTCCCTGTGGGACCAAGAAGGGTTAAAAGCACCGAGGTGTTAAGAGTCAGCATTTGCTATCCCCAAAATGTCACAACTCATTTGAAACCTTGTAGCGGCTCTCCAATGCACCAACATTAGTTTAAATCTTATTTTGTTATATAGTTTTGTTCCAGCCCTAGTAGAGAGAGATTGGGAGTGGAAAGATTGCAGAACTGGCCATAACAGCAAGAAAAATGAATGGTTGTCTACTTTATATTCAGGTGTAAGTCACTCCATAGGGAAATCAGCAATCCTCTCTGGAATCAAGCAGATTTCTTTCAGCAATTGATTTGGCCATGGAGCAAATTGCCACAGGAAATCATATTAATCCTACAATCAGATCATATACAAGGAATGCTATACAACTGCCATTTCTGATTTCCCATCACAACCAGCTTGATACTTCAAAGTCTCAAAAATCTAAGCAGGCAAAATAGAAGAAGGGTCTGTGTGAGATTGTGTGTTTTAGATCAGAAATTTTGGAAGCACCCTTAATTTGCCTGATGGATGCCACAGAAAACAAGTGCTTGTGGGCAATGTGGTAGGCAAAGGAGGCCCACAGCCAGTACCCTTTCTTTGCAAAATTCAAATGTCCTTCTTTATTTCAAGGGTCTCTCCCTTACCCAGTGCTATCACAGTCCCAAGGAATGCAACAGGCATGTCTTATTCCACATCCTTACGTCAGCTCAATGATGTGGGAGCCCATTGTTCCAGTGCCACAGTTCTGCAGTTTGCTGCTCAGAGAGTCAAAGGCTCAGGAAAATTGAAGTGGAGCTACTAGGCATTTTGCTATAGAAGACTGTTAACTGAGAGTTAACCCACTGCATCTACTTGTGGTTTTGCCACAGAACCAAGATCCAAGTGTTACATGAAGGGTGTTTCCTTTCCTGTTTTTCTGCTACATAATCTCTAGGAGGCAGAGAGGAATTGTGCCAATGCAGAAGAGGATGTTGGACTTCCTTTCACTTTCACAACTAAATGCCACATTTTAAACACAAAAGAGAAATGGAAGTGTCTCGTCATCTAAAGAACTCATAAACAACTAACAATAGAGAATGAGGACAGAAGTGTGGGTGAAATAGATTTTCTGTGAGTATCTATAAATCCAAGATGTGGGTTGCAAAATGGACAGGCATTTCCCAAGTCATGTGAATTTTCCAGACTAGCAGAACTTTTTCAGCTTGGTGGAAGAGATAGAGATGTGCTCAAATCCTCACTTACACTAGTGGACAATAGCTAAAGTAGGATGAAAATCTCATTAATCTCTCAAAACATCCCATTCCATCAATGTGTGGATGACAAAACGAAAGACATCTCCCAATCTATGGAACACAGACAGAATGGATTTCTAAAAATCTTTAGTGATGCCCTTCAAATATTTGAGGACTGGTGTCATATTGTGTCTTAAGCTTTTCTTCTCTGGGATCATTGTACCCACTTCCTTCAACCTTTCTTCATAAGCTTTGGACACCAAGCCCATCAGCACTCCTCAGTACATTTTCCAGGCTCCCTATATCGTTCTTAAGCCATGGTGCCAGAAAGGGATGCAGTACTCCAAAGAAGGCCTAAAGAAAGCCAGGTAAACCATCATTAAGCACAGCTGCTTTTGTCTTTAGCATGTGCATGTGAGTTTTTGTGGGGTGGGGCAAAGGATCCATGCAATAAGTTGTAAGACTGATTAATTGTTATGAATCACCCAGAAAGCGTCAGCTGTTAAATGGTATAGAAATGAAAATGAAAACAAACAAATAACCTTATGCTATTGTTAATGTTTAGAAGGGAATGCTACTGTCTTCAGCAGAAGATGCCATTGTATGTGTTTTTGTTTGGGAAAGGAGAGATGCAAGTAAAGATTTTTCCATTTATTTTGATAGAAAGAATCATGATATGTACAGTGAAAAGGTACCATAAGGCATCCTGCAAGAGTAAATCAATACTTTGTGTAGATATAAAACAAAATGAGGACATTTTTGCTTCCAGAATATTTGTCACTTAAATTTTTTTACATTTAAGGAACACATCTCTTTTTACAATATTATAAAAATCAAAAATAGATGGCATTTCCTTGCATGCTCTGACATTTGTGCTGGTGTTAAAGGGGATTATTCTAGCTTTGGTTTTCTTCCTGAAAAGAAAATTATTCAAAAAGTCAAGCTCGAAAAGCCTTTCTGACACAGCAATATAAATAACACAAGACAAACTGCAGGGGTCAGCACAGAGCAGACCAAGAAAGCTGCGAACTCCTTTGGAAAGCAAGTTTATAATATGTGGACATTTCATTTTACCCATAAATTCAACATGGCAAAGTAACAACTAGCTGCACCAAAGAATCGTTCACACTTTATGCCTCAGATCATAAAGCCTTGTGTCATCGCCACCTGTGACCAACTGGAATGCAAATATTTAGTACGAGAAACAGTACTCTGAGATTTTTTTGACACACCATGAAATCTGATGAACTGTAGAGGCCCCTAGTACAGAACCCCAGGGCATTTGGGCATTTAATGCACTATTACGGTTCAAAGAAGGAGTGCGGGAAGGACAGCAAGAGATTGAGAAAGAATAGCATTTGATAAAGTATTAAGATTAAAATTGAGCATAGAAAGAACTCTATGGATTTAAGCACTAGCACTGCTCAATAACCGTAACATTCTATAGATCCAAAATGAAGTGCCCAATGCATGTGGTTGCTTGCATGCAAGAGCTTAATGTGTGAATGCACTCGGAGGAAAGCATTGCATTTTGAAGATACGACGCATGGACACAGGTGCATTACACTTGCATGCCAGCTCTAATAAGGCCCCCTAAATAAGGCACTGAACAACAAAAGAAAACCAGCATCCTAAAGCCTTCAGTTAAAAGTCACTAAAAGCCAAATGGAGAAATGATGCCTTCATTACTAAATTCCTTCCCCTTTTTTATTAGGTGTTTTGTTCTATTTTATCAGTTTTTATTATGCACAGCTTTGGTTATAGGACAACTCAAAAACCAGATAGATAGATATGGCAGTGATTGCCTAAATATTATAAAGGATGAGGCTATTCTCTCCTGCTTTTAAGGGAATTCCATAATCTGAGAACTACCACAGAAAAAGACCTATTTCATGTTCCCAGTTACAACTTCTTTTGGTGATATACTGCATCTGCTGCAGAGCCAGGTGGAAGGCAAAGATAGAAAGGACAGGGAGACAATATGGAGCTGATGCCACAGGGAGGGAGAAAAATTAAGACAAAGAGACTAAACGGAGTAGCTACATATTTTTTGCTACAGAAAAGGAAATGCATCTCCAAAAATGCATTTTTTTCTTCAAAAAAGAGACAAAAGATACCACAGATTTGCACAATATTTACATAAGCTAATATAAATGTATAGATTCAAATTTGGAAATAAATTTTATGCTTTACAAGAAATTGCAATACAGGCAGTCCTTGAGTTATGAAGGTCCAAGTTATGAACAGCCTGTACTCGTGAACAAACGGCCAGAAAGCCTATTAGTTTTTAAAAATTACTGCAGGGAATCATCACCATAGAGAGAAAAGTGAAAGGGGAGAAAGGGAGGATTCCAAAGCATGCCTTCCCTGCTGCATTTCCTTGCTCCACAGAAGAGGTGCTGCTGAGTTGGTGGGCATGGGGGCTATATATATTCATGGTTTTTCCACTTTTGCAGAGTCCTCTAACTCCTGTGAACATGAAGGGACGACTGTACATGATTCAACTCACAAACCATTTTGACTTAAGGACAACCATTTTCTCAGGAACCGAACTTGTTCATAACTCGGGGTCTGCCTGTACATTTTACCATATTGGGGGAGTCTATGAGTGGGTGATCTGTGTGGGTGAGGGGCGACTTTCAGTATACCACTCTCCGTTTTTGTGATTCCTGCTCATTAATCTTCAGACTGACGTTCAAATAAATGACACCTTCAAATATAGGGCCCTCATCTGAAAGCTCTTCGAGTAGAGGACCTTCTTCTTTGTAACGTAGGATGCATGGCCATCCTAAGTCTGAGTAAGTGGAGCCACTTCACACACAATGGTTAGGTCTCCCAGCCTTACTCCAGACCAGTATTTTCTTTCAGTAGCATTTGAAGAACACTTGTGTGTCTGAACACAGGAAGAGGTTTACCAGATCTAGTCACAACAGTGCCCTTCAGATATCAGAGCAGACACAGGGTTCAGTCTACAAGATAGTGTCACTTAATTCCCACATATATCAATGGGCATTAAGTTAATCATGGATAAGCCTTCACACTGGTTTCAGTGGCACCTAACTGCACCTAATTTATTGTGGACTCTACCCAAGATAACACTTGGTAGAAGCACAAGGAGCTGCCTTTTTCTGTATCTTGTAAGGCTCATCTGGAACTCAGGTCCAGATAGCAAAAGGAACTGGAGTAAAAAAGAAGTGTGAGTGAGCTTCACAAGCACACACTGAAGCAGTGAATTACTAAACGTGTTGGCTTTCTAGCATGGCTACAAGTCACTAGTCATGGCAATGGTTGTTTTATCGAGGATCTAAGCCTTTGACAACATACAGTACTGCTTCTCCTGGAACATCGGATGCCACATAATGGCTTCAATATGCCAGTTTCACTTAATGTTATTAAGCTCTCTCTTAAGCAAGACATATTTAACTTAATAAAAAAGCGGGCTAAAACAAAATTTCTACAATAGGAGAATTCTAGAATTGAATAGTATAGTACTGAATTACTTACATGATTAAAAGTTTGCATTACATTTAAATTCAATAGAGAATGTATGCTTCCCTGTGTGAAACAGGAAAGAAAGAGGGGACAGGGAAGGAACACACTGATTAAGTGATTCATTTGAAATACAGCCTTGAAAAATTTCCAGGGTCACCCAAATGACTAACTTTTCTCAATAATGGCACTGCACAGGCTTTCGAATACTATTTGAATATAAAGTATTTGAAAAATGCTTTAATCATAATCAGTTTAAACATACAATGCAATTTTAGTTCCACTATTTTATGCATAGTATATACTGCACTTAATAATATTGATTTCTATATAACCTTTTAAAAGAAACTCAGCAATAAAGATTTCTTTATCAGCAAGAAGTTTAATATATCTTTGTTTTATCTAGCAATTTCAAGAGTGAAATATACATTATATAAAACACAGAGGGGTGTGTGTGTGTTGTGTGTGTCTGTGCACACATGCACACACATGGGAGAGAATCCCAGGGCAACTTTTAATTTTTGTTTTGTTTTGTTTTTTAAATGTTCATTGGGCAGGTAATCACATTTGAACAATATCTATTTTAATGTTTTCAAAGTAGCTCATTCTTGTGAATGAACATTGACTAGAAAATTCTATCAAGATTAACATTTACTCGGTTCAGAACGTATCGCATGTAGAAATAAAGACAGACAGACAGACAGACAGACAGACAGACAGACGGATGGACAGACTCTCTGTACATCAAAACACACACATTTCAAAACTCAAGTTGCTGAAAAGGGAGTCATCTGAGAATTAGATGTGAATAGAGCTATTAATACGGATGCTTTTAGATACATGTCTAAGCTCTGTTAGGCTGCTTCAGTTTAGGGTGTGGGAGAATCAAAATGCTCATTAGTTTAGTTTGACACTCCCACCAGTTCACACTGAATTGGACAGAGACTTGTAGAATTCAGGCATGACACATTCTGCTCATATGTTGCAAGGTATCACCAGCAATCTTTTCCTTGTCCAAATATTTACTTAATGGCAGTGACGCAGTTGAGGACCAAAAAAAAAGACCTTTCCAAGCAAAGCCTAAACTCTACTGGAATATTCTGGCATTCACAGGAGCGTCCAGGGTCATGAGGAACTAAGGAAACAGCTCCCAGTGGATTCTGCAGCATGTCTTACAGCAACAACTAGGGATATTTGCCTAGTTACCAGTTACCCAACCTTTCTTTCATGAAAGCTGATGCAGAATATATAAGAAGCCTCCCACCAGGACAGTGACCTGACCTTTTTAGTGTCAGCAAGGCTGTTGCATCATGTACTGTCAACTTCTGTTCTAGGTCTCCAGCAAATATTCCCACCATTCAGTCCCAGCTTGGGATAAGCTTGTGTTCAGGGCAGCATTCAAGAGCATCCTTCTACCTTCCAGATATTTTAGCTTCAGCTCCCATCCATCCCATTCAGGATGGCCAATGCTCATACATGCTGGGTGTTATAGTCCAAAACGTCCGGAGGCTACCAGATTTGGGAAGGCTGATCTGGGGCCTAAAAGAAGTCCAACCATAAACTATTCCCACTCACACCACTGGCCAAGCTTGGGAAAACACAAACAGGGGAATTACAAGCAATTGGGAATTCCCTAACCTCCATCATTACTCTAATGGCTTCATCAGGGAGGGATCAGTGACTCTATTTGAAATTAAAAACAAGTTATTTTAGAACAATGGGAAGATAATCTACTTTAATCTGTATCATACCAAATCAGGCTGGTTGAGTAGGCAGCTTTGCCCATCCTGACTTTAATCCCATTAATGTCAATAGATTTAAGCACCCTTGGCTGCTAACCTCAAGCTGGGAACCATATATATACCATGGTATACAGCAGGCTATCCATTTAGTAGTTAGATCGTCTTTTCAACGGGGAGCATGAACAGTAAAAATTAACAGTAAGCATACTGGTTCCAGATTGGAGGAAGTTGCCCCAGCTGGTCTAGGGACTCTGGGATACAAGCAACCAAACTCCCAGAGAGTGAGCTATCAGAACGAATGAACTAGGACAACAAACGGCACTGTGGTAGGGGAGGTCCCAAACTTTTTTTTCTTTAGTTCCCCCCACTCTTTGTTTTCTTCCCTGTAACACACTCCCATTAACTGGTATGGATGTGTGGTTAAGCTGCAGGGAAGACAGGAGAAAGCACTGGTTGTTCCGACAGGCCCAACAAGGTAGAATCAAAAAGGTAGCAGACAAGATGGAACAAGATGACTCCCAAATTGCAGTGACCTGCAACATGTGTGCTATGTTTGTTTTCTTGCTTGGGCGCAACATGGCCTACATGGGCAACAAGTACAAGTTAGTAGCTCTGTTAGAAGAAAAGGTGAGAGCAGTAAGTGTCCATCCTCAAAGTAATAGACGATGAAAAGATTTTAGACAGAGTGATGGAACTGCAACAGCTAAGAGCGGCACACAGGCTAGAAGTGCAGTGGCAGCTGAGGCAGAAGACAACAATCCTGAGGGAAGGGAAAACGAGGAGGAAAACCTCTGAAAGAGGTGACAGGTGCAGAGGAACTAGGAGAACTAGAAGACACTCTGGACCAGTGGAAGTAGTGAAACTGGAGAATCGCTTTCAGTTATTTGAAAATGTGACTGGAGGGTAGCCTGCCATGGAAGATGCAAGTCATCCCATGCAACACTGAACAAGAGGCTAAAGGTCAATCAAAGTAGTGGCAATCATGCCAAGGCTTGCAAGACCAAGAAGAGTGTTAGTTGTAGAAGACTCTCTGTTGCGTGGGGTGGAAGCACATTCACACCAGGAAGACCTGTGGACTAGGTGTACTGCATTTCTGGAGGACAGATCAGTAATATAACTAAAAGATCACCAAGGCTCATACAGGTATCCCTTCCTTCTTATACATGTGGGAGAAACGACACTGCCAAGCAGAGCTTTGAAAAAATCCCATCAGAATTTGAAGCTTTGGAGAGGAAAGTCAAGAACTTTAGGGCCCAGATAGTTTTCTCTTCAATCCTTCCAGTTCTCAGAAAAGGAATAGAGAGGGAAAGAAAAAGAAAAATACTCCAGGTCAATACCTGGCTGCAAAGGTGGTGCTGATGTGACAGATTTAGCTTCTGGGACTATGGGCTAAATGTCTTGGAAGAAGCACTACTTCCAAGAAGATGACAAGGGATGGGTTGCAAACACAAAAGAAAATGTGTTCAGCCACAGAATGAAGTTTAGCCAGAGGACTTTAAACTGTGTAAGTCCTTTCAATTGTGTAAGCTGTCCTGACCACTTGTCACGATGGGATATAAAAGTTTGTAATAAATAATAATAAATAAATAAACTGAATCCTATGGAGGAGGAGGAAGTACACCTAACTACAGACAAGTGCTCATGCACCACAATAGGGAGAGCAGTTCTAACAGTGCCCAAAAATAATCTTTCAAACAATGTAGGAAGAAAGCTAGGATATAAAGCAACCGGTTTTTGATGTCTAAATACTAATGCACAAACTATAGCAAACAAACAGCCTGAACTTAAATTCTTGATACAGGAGAGTGGATATGACCTGAAAGGTATAACTGAAACTTGGTGGGATGACTCCCATGACTGGAATTCAACAACTGGAGGATATAACCTGTGCAAGAAAGCAAAAGGAACAGAAAGGGAGGTGGGGGACACACTATATGTTAAAGATAAATATCTCTGCACAAGAATACAGGAAGATAAGCTTAGTATTCCCATTGAGAGCATCTGGATAAATATAAATAGAGCAAAGAATGAAGGGAACACAGTGGCTATTACTGACTACCCAAGCAAGGAGAAGATGAGGATGAAATCTTTGAAAAGCAAATTGCCAGTGTGTCAAGGAGGCATGATGTCATCATATTGGGGAATTTCAATTTCCCTGATATTTGTTGGGAGAAAAATTCTGCCAAACTTGGCCTCTGCAATAAATGTCTAACATGTCTTGCTGATAATTTCTTCAAATAGAAGATGGAGGAAGGAACAAGAGGAACAGCCCTCCTTTACTTGATACTAACCAAAAGGGAAGACCTAGTGGACAAAGTGGAAATTTTGGGAACTCTGGGGTAAAATGACAGTGCCACCTTGGACACTTGAGTTTAAAGAAGGCAAAAGCCAAATGTAGCCAAACATCCACCCTGGATTTTCGGAAAGCCAATTTTAATAGAATCAGAACAATAATAATGGTAAGTCCCATGGTAAGTGACTCTAATGAGAAAAGGAGTCCAAGATGGGTAGAAATTTCTTTAAAGGGAAATCATTTTGCATAATTACAAACAATTCAAAAAAGTAGAAATGGTGGAAAACAGCAAAGGAGTCCTTGTGGCTTCAGAAAAGGCTGAGAAATTAACTGAAAACAAACAAAAAATGTACAGGAAGTGGAAGTAGGCCTGGATACCATGGAAGAATACAGGCAGGTAGTACACAATTGCAGGAATGGTGTCAAGAATGCTATGAATGAATGAAGGCCAGCAAGAGATGCTAAAGGCAACAAAAAAGCCTTCTTCAGGTATGCCCAAAGTAAAAGACAAGAGGAAAGAAACAGGAGTTCAGTGTGAATTGCAGAATGATAACAGATGACAAAGGAAAGGCAGAAGTGCTCAATTCCTACTTTGGCTGAGTCTTTTCTCAGAAGATCTATGACATTGCTGATGAAGGGGAAGTACAAGCTGAAGGAGCAGGATGGCAGCTCAAGATTGATAGGCAAATGGTCAAGGATGATCTAATTGGGTTGAATGAGTTTGAATCTCCAGGGCCCAATCATAAAGGAGCTGGCAGAAGAGCTCTCAGAACCACTGTCGATTATCTTTGAGAAATCATGGAGGGCAGTGGAAGTGCCAAATGACTGGAGAAAGGCTATTGTTGTCCTTATCTTCAAGAAAGGAAAAAAAAAAAACACCTGGAACTACATCAGGCTGACATCAATTTCTGGGAAAATTCTGGAGCAGATTATAAAGCTGTCAGTTTGCAAACACCTTGCAAACAATGCTGTGATTACTAGAAGCCAGCTAGCAAAGCTTTCGACAAAGTGCCTCATGATCTCCTGATTAGGAGACTAGCTGAAAATGGGCTGGATGGAACAACTATCAGGTGGATCCACAGTTGGCTACAGAATTGGACTCAGAGTGCTCATCAATGGCACCTTCCCAACCTGGAGAGAGGTAACAAAGGGTCCGGCAAGGTTCAGTACCCTGGCCGAGTGCTCATCAACATTTTCATTCATGATTTGGATGAGAAAGTGCAGGGAACACTTATCAGATTTGCAAATAACATAAAACTGGGTGGGACAGCTAATACCCTAGAAAGGCAGAAAGAAGATTCAAGGTGACTTGGTGAGGTTGGAGTGCTGGGCTGAAAACAATTAAGTGAAATTCGATAGGGACAATATGTACCTAGGGAAAAGAAACCAACTACATAGTTACAAGATGGGGAATACTTGGCTCAACAATACTGTAAGTACGAAGGATCTTGGAATTTGCTGTAGATCACAAGCTGAATATGAGTCAACAAAGTGATATGGTTGTAAAAAGGTTAAATGCTATTTAGGCTGCACTAATGGAAGTATCATTTCCAAATCCCATGAAGTACTGGTTACCCTTTACCCAGCATTGGTTAAGCCTTATCTGGAGTACTGTGTCCAGTTCTTGGCACCATACTTTAAGAAAGAAGCTGACAAGCTAGAAAGGATTCAGAGGAGGACAATGAGGATGATCCAGAACCTTGAAAGAACTGGGCGTGTTTAGCCTTGAGAAGACTGATGGGAAATATGGTAGCACTCTTCCAGTACTTGAAAGGCTAACACAAAGAGGAAGGACATGATTTCTTTCCCAGAATGAGGGACATGGCATAATTGGCTCAAGTTACAGGAAGCCAGATATTGGCTAGATCATCAAGAACAACCTCCTTCATGTTAGAGCAGTATAACAATGGAATCAATTGTCTAGGGGGGGTTGTTGTTCAAGATGCAGTGGGACAGCGGTGTGTAAAGGATGCTTGGAGTCCTGCACAAAGCAGGGGGTTGAACCCAATGGCCCTCCAGCCCTCTGGCCCCTTCCAATCTATTAATAAATATATTCAGGGAAGAGACTCTGAATATACTGAATTTGCACCTGTGCTCCGTAATATCAGGATTTATATTTTCCACTTTGTTCCTTAAAAAAATAGAGTTATGGTGATCCCGTTTGTCAGCATTTGACCAAGTAACCAGCTGCTAAGGGCACAATCTTATATGCTTAGACAGAAAAACGTTCTGCAACTCCCAGCTTTCCTCAGCCATCCATGTTGTCTAAACAAGCACAAGATTATGCATTTCGTTACTTTGATATAGCAATAATACTGTGGTCATAATGCTCCCTACACCAGCAACATAAATACAAAGGGTGGTCCAACTGTGCCAATCTCAGCATGACATTTCATCAGTGCTGACATGGCTGCAGCACTGTCTTCAGAGTGACTGGCATAATTATTTTTAAGACCAACCTATCAACTGATCTAAAAACTGTCCAGGATGATCACAGTCACAACTGCAAAAGTTATTCAGTTATTTAAAGAACAGCAAAGCATCACTCTTTAAAATCTGACAAAGAGGTGGAATCTAGCACCTGATTAATTATCTTGGGCTTCAGTATTTAACTTTTCAGAAATATTCAGAGTTATTCCTAAGATTACATTTCAGGATTCTGCTAATTGTATTTTAAACAAAGGAGGGCTGATTTTAGAATATCGTGCTTAGCAGAGCTCCACTCATGCTGGCAGAAAGAAGACAGGGAGATTATCTGCAGCATCTTATGCCTACTAAGAAGCTATTCTGGAGAGCCAGGAGAGCTTTTGGAACAACATGAGAACAATATGGGGAATCGAAGAGTAAAGAGAGAATTGTACAGATCACCCCCTCATTCAATTCCACCTATGAAAGGAGTCAGACGGATCCTGGGATCAACCTGACTCCCTCCCACCCACTTACAAACTCCATTAAATAGATTATACCACATCCCAGAGTGTCTCAGATTTTGTGAGCACTTTGCTTGGCTCCTGTCCTTGCCTAAGTGCTTGATGCTCAGTGACGGCCCATGAGATGCCACGCTTTGTTAGAAGCAGCTGCATATGATCACGGGGTTGGGACCCTTCTTCTTGAGTTATACCACAGCTGAAATTTAATATTGTGACAAATGCATCTATGTCACCAAGGCTACAATCCTATACACTCTTCCCTTGACCTACGACCCTTTGAACTCAGCAGTATTTACATCAGCTTGCACACTATAGGATCGTACTCCAGGACCCTCTTCGGAATAGCCTCACAATCTGAGAAAAGCTGTGGGGAGGAAGGGCTTCTCAGTGGTGGTGCCATGGCTATGGAATGCTTTCACCAGAGAATTTTGCCACGTTCCTACTCTGATGCCTTTAGGCAAAGGTTTGAACTCTTAATTGAACTGCATTATTTTAATACTACTGTTTCTTGTTTCATGTCTGCTAGCTTACCTTTTTTGCTTTGTAATTTATTATCTGATTCAGAAGTTGCTCCAGAAAGATTTCTTTTGAAAGGAAGCAAAGATAAAACAAACAAATGAAGCATTGTATCTGCTCCAAAGCCTAACTCTGTATCATTTGTGTTGGGTATCTCTCAAGATTCAAAGAAGTCAGCATCTTGTAATACAAGATCTTTTTGTCATGAGATGTTTTCCAAGAATCACATATGTTTCTTATTTAAACTGAGAATATATTTTACTTAGAAATTACACAATGACTTTTATCTTACTGAACCAGAATAGGCAGACTGGCATTCATACTGAAAAATTATTTTCATTATTACCTTTATATTTTTTCCTTCAGCAGCAACTAACTGGAACACCAATTATCTCAGTAAATATGACAGTCTCCTTTTAACTGACAGTTCTTTCAGTTGGGTTATTTGAGTATCTTGCCCTTAATGATTTCCCTTATCAATCTGATAGGCAGTCCCGTTAGATCTACATACCACTTTCCACAATCACTATGTTGTTTGTTCCTTCTAAGATTACCTATCCAATTTATAAGGAGAATCATTAAGGAGCTTTTTTGATACAAATAGATGATCACAGAGCTTGTATAAGATTCTTTTAAAAATAATGAGATTCCCCTTTGCAAATGTTTGAAAAATAGAAGAGAATTATAACAACCTGTTACAACCAGGATATTCTGTATAAAATATAGAATGATAGGCTTTGCTTCGTGCCATCATCAAATACAGCTACTTTAGTGAGGCTCTCTCACATTGCTGATTCTGATCAATACATTAAATGTCATCACCTAACAGAGTTTTTAAAAAGTTATTTAATGATATATTGTTTGATACAATTGATATGAAATATCCTAAGGACCTAAACAACAGTACTGAACATATACACATAGGCTGTTTATATAATCAACCTCATCTTTAATATAGACTCCCTTTTGGAATGTTTATATCCTGGGCAGCACATGGGACACACTAGGCGGTATGTGTTGTATTTCTATTTAAACCAGTAGTACTTTTTCCAAATTTCCATCAATATGTTTACATTAGCCTATACAAGTCTTAGGAACATCAGCATCCCTTTTTGTATGATTTTGGTGATTTCTATCCAGCTCTTCTTTGATTTACCAAGGGTGCATCCTGTTTTAGTCAAATAGGGGTTGCTTAATGCCATGGAGTCAGACTTCCCATGAGAAGAATTCCCAGTCATGAGATATTCCTGCTGGGAGATGAGGAGAAGCCATTTTTCCTATCTTCTTCCCTTCCTCTGTAGCCCTTTGAAAAGCTGCTCAGAAAAATTGGGGTATCATCTCCTACAGCATAGGAGAAGTCTTTGCAAAGGAAATAGGTGATGTTGCTTTCCTTAACCTATCTAAGAAAACAGCCCCTCAACTAAGGCAGCACCATTTTCCATGATGTGTCAGGTAACTATAAAAGGTTTTCTATAGGGACCTGAGATTCCTTTTCACTCTCCTTCTTTGTTGTTGTTTTTATGTACTATAGGAGATGACAGCAGAATCTACAGCAGGATAGAGGAATTAATTAAAATCACCTTTCCCTTCTTTCAGCAAAAGCCTCTGCTGGATCTTAGTCCCTTCAATACCCAAAAGGAACCAACCTGTTGATGTAATTCACACATAATGCTCTTCAATGGTTTATAGTACCCATGGTTTCCTACCCTACATAGGGTTTATCTTGCAGTTGAATAAACAGAGGTGTATTTTCTCAGTCTCTAAGTAGTTTGCAGCCTCATCCTCTGCCCACTTCTTCCCTGTATCCTAAATGCCTTTATAGCACTGTAATACTAGCATGTAGAATGGATGTGTGTGTGTGTGTGGTTTTTCTTTTTAGCACTCTTGCCCACCAACTCTGTAGTTTGATAAAAGAAAGAATCCATGGTTCTGGGTTCACCCATAGCAACAACCCATAGTTTAAAAAAGAGTTCACAACCCAACAATAAATGTAGTTTGTTGGTACAGAAGGGTTCACACATCAGAACAATCCAGGTTTTGACAACCAGTGGGTTAAACAAACTATAGTTTAGCATAGTTTAATGCAAATTTAATGCAACTCCTATTTTGTCTACTAAGGAGATTATTTCTTCCTTTCACTCCTATTTAGTTAGAAGATGAAAATACTTCCTCAGTGGATTCTAATGTCTGCTGCAAGAGCTGGGACCCACCAAGCCAAACAGAGCCTGCCAGTCATGTGTTGTGGCTGGATGGTTGTTTGGCCTACTTTTGTAGTCCCTGGCAAGCAACAGGTTTATCAAGCTTCCAGTAAGTCATCAGCAGTAGTCACTCGCATCTCTTTACCTTGTTGCTTTTAAAGTAGTAAAATGATGCACCCACATAGTATTTCTGAGCTGAGAGAAAAATGGAGCAGAGATATCAAGGAGGACCAGTGCCGTTATCTTCCTAAAGACTGATCTAGCTTTCCTGTGAGAACTGATGTTTGGTTCTGGGAGGACAGGAAGAAAGGAGGAACATCCTGGAATCCCTGTATTTCTCTCTCATTTTTACTACTTCTTTGAACTATTGACTTGTGTTTCTCACAAAACAAGAATTTCCCTGGCAGTTAATTATTCCTTTTTCCAAAGTTCTCAGCTATGCTTTTGTGAAGTAATATAGTTACATCTTTACTTGTTAGCACTGCTGAGATATATTTCCTTTCAAAGCAGGGTACCATCTGCTTCTTTTTCACAGGATTGCTGTTTCTTACATTGAACAACAGACTAGTAGTGGTTCTTCCTTTTCCCGCTCTCCATATCTAAAAAACAGTTTGTTTGGCTTTTTTTCTGAATTTTATAGGAAAATATTCCATCTTACACTTCTCATGTCAGCAAGCTTAGAAATCAGTGAAAGGTTCAGTCAACAGTTACAGCATGTCAACACAAATGCTTCTGTTAGAATCAAATTGATTCAACCTTTATATGATACATCTTAGCATATCATTTTGTTTCTTTATGAAAATTATAAACTTATGAGAAAGGCAAGCTTAAAAGAAACATATGGGAGACCAAATATTTTAGATAAATATTTGCAGGGTAGTCTATTATGCAGGTTGGTAAAGGACTCTTGCAAGATGCAAAGGTTTCTGAGGAAAATATTTGTCACACGGCAGTGAAACAGATCGAGTGTGTCGTTCCTAGTAGCCATCTGTTAATATGCCTTACTACTTGTCGCCACCAGTCAAAACAAGCCATTGACCATAAGCATCTTCCAGCAGTCAGAACACATTAAAAAAAAGATGTTCAGCCATTAACAGTTCAGCATCTTCAGCTGGGATGGGGACAAGGCCGAAGCAAGCAACCATGCCATGCGGTGGGTCAGGCACTCTGGTCAAGATTTAGGAATATGATTCAGAGAAACTCTCACTAATTAGTGTAGGCATAATAACCAGGAAGTAGGCATGAATACAGCCCCCAACATTCCCACATCTGGCTGCAGCTTCTTAGGAAGTCTCCCTACTTGATAGCACATTTTGAGACGAATCTCCTGAGATGCATTATGCACAACAACCGAAGACTGGGTAGCAACATATATATAATAACTATCAAAATCGACCATCTATATCAGCACTATCTGGTACACATTTCTATCCAACACTTTAAATGTAGCATGCAATAAAGAAGTCAGGCGTGTATTAAGGAAGGTACAGTATCAAGGAAGACACATGAGCTTCATTATTTCATCATTTTGATTTATTCATGTATTTTTAAAATTATTTTTAGGCCACCTTTAAGGGTGGAACCCTCACAATGCAGAGTACAGGATCAAAACAATGCATTGCATCCACTTCCACATCTGTCTCAAACCTGTCACTCTTACTGTTACAGCTTGCCCTCCCTTTTCTTCCTGCAGTCTTATCCCAATATGTATCCCATGCTGTATGCATCTGTATCTATCACCACGAGCAAGCTCCAGCCTCCGATGGCAGCTGTCTCTCAAAATACCCCAGGCATTCTCCTTTGCAGCCCTAGTCTGGAAGCTTCCTAGGGACACCTCTTTCTGTTCCTTCATATACCAATTCATCATCCACCATTATCATGAACCATTCAACTCGTTGGTCATCAATAAAATGAAAGTACATACATAAATACAGAGGCAGCATAATGATTAAATTGCTGAGATATAATGAAGTTCCTGGATTGAATCTTGGCTGTAAGGTGGACTCACCAAGTGGCCCTAGGCAACTACAATCTCTCAGCCACAATCTCTCCCTTTCTTTGAATAAATACTTACAGGGTTGTTTTACCAGTTACAACCAGACAATGCAACAAAGTTCTTTGAACACTTGAAAGTGGTATGCAAATGTTTTGTTAATGGGTAATAATACTACCCATTACTATTTAGATTACAAGATCTGATTGCCTTAATTTTTATGTTTTTAATATATGCATGTCTCATGCTTTCTTCAGTTATGGAACTCAAGGTGGCCTCACAGGAATCACGAGCTCTCCCTCCAAGACCAGACCAACTGAGCCCGACTGAGGGGGCTGCTCAGATGTATCCACATCATGCCCTGGAAGTGTGGTACTGCTCCATTCCGCTTCTCCTGCCTCTTGGCCTATCTCCCTTTCACTGTTGCTCTTCAGTTGAAATTGGATGAAACGTTCCCTGGGGAGGTATCTGTGTGCTTATCCTGTTTAGTAAAGTTCCATGTCCACTGATGGAAGTATATGAACTAACTATAAATTACATCATGAAGCACAGATACAGAGGAATGGATTAGAAATGTTGGAAAGTACAGCTCTAAATACACAAATAATACATTGCAACACTTTGCATAAAATCTTCCACAAATATAAAAATATTTGCTCAAGATAAGGGCAGTATGAAAAAGCAGGTATCTTCAACAAACTGGGGAAAATATTCTCTGACAAAGAAAATATAAAGTGTTGAGAAGTTGCTTTGGAATTTAGCAACCAAGAAACAGGAATTACTACTATCATCACCAACACCAGCAGCACACTGTTGTTACATTTATACCCCACCTTTCCTCCTCTTTCAAGGAACCCAGAGCAGCTTCCAAGGCTCTCCTCCCTGCTTTATCCTCACAATAGCAGCAACCCGGTGAGGTATATGAAGCCGGGAGTCTGTGCCTGCCCCCAAACCACCCAGTGAGCTCCATGGCTGAGCTCCCTGAGCAGGGAGTAGAAATCGCAACTCCCAGATTGCCAGCTCAACACACCAGGGATGGGATTTAGGAGAAAGAAGAAATATTCATTTACATTTTCTTTTAAAACTCAAGAGAAGTAGACAACCCTACGCAGAGAGGCAAAGCATTGTGCATGCAAGATAACTAACCGTTTGGGTTAATTACTGTTTTGTTGCACGACAACCCAAATTTTAATCAACAGAGCTCTACTCTTACACAGATTGCAAAGAGGGGACAGCTGCAGAAGTTAGTGCCATTTTTAATTCCTCAGGCACTGCAGCACCTGGAAAAGCCACAGGGAAGAAATCATGGATCCTTTCTGAAATTACTGTGGCATCTGTCAGCTCAGAAGGAGGTATATGATTCTGACTTACACGGCAACAAGCACTATATGGGAACAGGCATTGTACAACAAGCTCGCACCCTTCTCTCAGGCACTTTCAATGAAAAACAAGGAAATCTGTGCAATAACTCGCATTCAATGTGGCTTGCCCTTGTGGGTCTGATCAAATTTCCATCCAGTCCAGCTTTCAAATAGTGGCTAGCCAGATGCCTTAGAAAGCTCATGGTCTATCCACAGGTGAGTAGTAGTGCTTCATGAACCTGGCACCGGGTAATCAGAGAAGAAAATATTGTTGAAAGGGGAGGCTTCATTTTCAGCTGTCATGAACATAGCCCTGTTTTAAAGCTACCTCAGTTACGAGCCTTTACAAGAAGCCTGCTTAGTCCTTGATGCAACTCTCAGGGGAATCTCAAAGGGGACAACAAGGGACAATACTGAAAAAGCATGCAGGAGCCAAACATTGCCTAGTCCTTCTCTAAAGTTCAGTGGAACAAGCTTAAATGACTTCTGACCACCTCACATAGTAGGAGGCGCAATGAAAGGAACCTCTCTGGAATTTTAACAGGCAAGCCATAATGCCAGACGAAAAACAAAGAAAAACAAAGTGGTGCTTTAGCAAATTTCTGGCAGCATGAGCTTTTATAGTCAAGAGCTTCCTATCAGATGCATGAAGTGGATAGATAGAGATTAATTATATTTACAATGACACACATATGTCCAGGTTTGTCCACAGTCAAATTGGAAGAAAGGGCATACACTGAAAACATATAGCATGCATGATTCAAACCACTGAATTAAGAAATAATCCATTGTTAGTATGGCTTGATACTGAAAATCATTTAAGCATTTGTTTTGTCATTCACATTCATCATGAAATCTTCACACTTTAAAAATAAAGATAAAAATCTGGTCCAACATTCTTAAATTCTAAAAAGAGCTAATATGAATTTATTTATGTTCTTTAACAAAGGACCTTTATTTAAGGTCCTTCTTATTATTTGTAGTTATGATTCAGCATTGATATGGAACTTTATAAATATATTTAGGGCAGAAACAAACAAACATCTGGCAAAATTCTTTTCAAAATAACTGTTCAGGTTTGCCAAACCTTTGTTTCAGGTCTGACCTCTGAAGAGTGCTTTTGCTTCTCTTTGTCACAGCTTGTTCTCACAGTTTAACAGTTCTTACTACTCCCCTTTGAATTCTAACCTCTGTATTTGATTTACTGCAAATAAATAAAATAAATTTGAAAGCTCTTTCAAAAATAAGCATCTAGCATCATATCAGTTCTGATGATAAAGTCGCCAGGTGGCATCCATGACATATTCCTCTTTGCCATCTAGTGCTTCCTATCACTGCTCTTTCTCCCCAGCTAATGCTCCCTGTATTCATGGCATTCACTAGAACAGCTTCAAGAAGCTGCATCACTGCAAGACAAGTTTTTACCATATTCCGGAACCTGCACTTAGAGCCCTCCTTAGCTGTTTGCTTTGGGCTAGGCAGAGACTGCAAGAGTACCCTCTAGTGGTCAAAACTGAGATACATACTTGAAATTCTGACAATTGCAGGATTTCGCCTACAATTCGCCTGTGTGCAGGGTTTTTCTTTCTTTTTTCTAGAACAGGGTGGTCCAATTTTCCATTCTGCAAGGGCCACATGAGCACAGAATGCAGAGGCCATACAATAAATTACATTTCCAGATCATAAATTAAAGCGTTTGCAATATATTTCTTTAATTTAATATACACAATAAATTTATTTAACCATTAAACAAGGGAGAAAACTGATATGAGGTCTCAGAGTTGGGATCAGGCACAGCTGCTTAATTTTAAGAATATTTTAGGATTTTGATGAAAAAAGGATGCTTTGCAGGCACGTGGTATCTGCAGAAATCACCTACAATGACTGCTCCTTTCGGGTGGCCCATCCCTTTCTTCCCAAAGACAAACTTGTCAGCAGGAGTGAGCAGGGCATGCTAAGGTGGACTCTCACAAGGTCGCCAGCCCAACCCACTCTCTTCCTGAGCTTCAGGAAGAAAGCAGGATGGGACAGTGGCATCAGGAAAGCTTACTGCAATCCTGCCCGCGCCATCACTGGGATCCGGACTGGGGGGCATTGGGCAGCAGGAGAGCCAGAAGACAAGTCCCCAGGTGCCAACGGCAGCCCATGGGCCTTGTGTGGGCCCACCCTGCCCTAGAAGCTTCCCAATGAATCTTGCCCTACTTCAGTTCAATACAGAACTCCAGAGGCTGGTGAAATAGTAATGAGATGATTTTAATGGTCTTTAAACTAATGTTCTGTTGCAAAAGGAGGAAATAAAGATTCTAGGGGGAAGTTTTAAAAATAAAAAATGCATGCTACATAGAAATGTTTTATAGTTCTTTACCACTTTGGAACTACGTAACTCAGAGTAAGTAATAGGTGAGTCTGTCCAGTTAGTAACCCACCATCCTGAAATCTCTCTGTCTAGCATATACGGTGGCCCATATTTCTTCTCCTTGCTGTCTGCCAGCAAGAACCACTGGCAGCTCCCAGTATAGGATTTGTAGGAGAGTTGCATTTCCCCTCCTAGATCACACTGTGTAAACATGAAGAAAATACCTTTCCTTCTATTCCAGTAAGGACAAAAGAAAAAGAACAGAAATTTCTGTCCATATTTTTCTGTACAGTAGTTTAGCTATGTTTTTAAAAGCTACTGTGATTGTTCCCTTAAAGCAATGATGATCAAAGAAGTCCTTTCTAGAGCATTGATTATCCCTGAGATCCACATGAACCATTACTGCCAGTACCATGCCTGAAAAATTCAGAAATAACAGAAAACAGAGATGCAATTATATTTTCATTTAACGTAACATTAAAATTCTATGAAACAGACCACATACTGTAATCCTGCAAGCATCACAATGTATCCAAAATATATCCCCATTGCAACTCTAGCTATGGTATCTCATAACAGTTAATGAAGCGGTCGGCTTGGAACATGCAGTTGGAGAAAATGGCTCCGTTTTTTATAACAGAAATGTGGCTGGCCTGTTTATTCCACTTGTGTTAACACTGTGTCAGCACCCCCTTCCAATTCCCTGAGGTTACTGTAAAACAATCCAACATTAACAGATGAGGAGTTCAATATATATGTTAAATATTATTTGCTTACCAAATGTCCTTGGCCACTTTGATTTATAAAGGTACAACAAGCATTTGAAAAAATCTTGCATTGTTTGAAAAGAGACAGCATGCTAAATCACAGGGTTGCACAAAGGTTTCCCATTGTATTGAGAAGCAAGAAAGTTAAAGAAGGTTAAAAAATGTATTTATCCACTGAAGAAAAATGTTATATTTACATATGATATGTCAACTAGGATGAATATCAAAAACAACTGATAACCTTCAGATGATTCATCCAATAAAACTGTCTTTTCAAGGAAATGAATAAAACTCATACTTATTGTTATTGTTTTATTAATGTAAATTAATGCACATATAAAATTATCCCTTGAGTAATGCTGGAACTGAGCTACAGATGCAGAGTAAAGCAATTTGTCCATAATAAAACCTGTCCAGTTATTTCTAAATATTTATTTATCAGTAATTTCTTTATTGTTAAAGTTATGGCAAAAATGATTTTGAATGTTCTCCAGATGGGAGAAGAAGTTTCAAGGGTACTGAAGGATCCTCATATATGTCAGTCAAAGGAGTCAAAAATCAGTCAAATTATCATTTACACATGTACAAAGATATTCCTGCATAGCAGTTCTGAAAATATATTGAAAGCAAACATACATTCTTTCCAAGTGCATTACCCCAAACAGCAGTAAACTGCTACTAAAAAGTCAAAAATATTCATATATGTGAGGAAATGAAACTAATGATTTGGTGGAATTAAGGGTGGTTTTACATAGAAGAGATTTATGACTAACTCCTATTTTGCCATTCTGTTAAAAAGGTATTACAGGCAGTCCCTGCATTACAAATGAGTGAGTTTGTTTGTTTGATTATTAAATTTGTATGCCGTCCATTACTTGCATTACAAACAATTCTTAGTTCCATTCCTGAGAACACAGAAATTTGTCTTTAAGTCAAATTTTGTATGTAAGTCAGATCATGTAACATCAGCCCTCCACGTTCTCAAAGGTCAGGGGCCCAGGACCCCCATGAAAGTGGAAAAGCCATGGATATCTGTCAGGCTGAAGCCCATATTTCAGAGAGCTGAAAATCACAAAGTTTCACAGACAAAAGTTTTGAGATACACTGAAGAAGAACTGAGGACAAATCCTGCTTGAGGTTATAACCAATTTGGCAGCTTATTTTATAGCAGTGAACGTAATAAAGAAATCTAATTTCTCTGCCACAGTTGTGTCCTGTCTATGCCATCCATCAGCACTTTTCCAAGTAGCTAAACCCTTACATTCTGGTCAGGTTTGGTCTGCTCTGGTTTGGTCACTGGTAAGGCACTTTCCTGACAGAGTTGTCCATATAATGAGTTAAGGCACCATGTTGACTACAAGTCTTAAGAAGGAAATAATCTGCAGCCTAAACTTAAACATTGGCATGCAGGAGTTTCAGCTGATGACAACCTAACGCACAAAGTCCTTTGAAAAATGCAATATGTTGCATGCATACTTGATGCTTTGCCCATCTGAGCTGGTCTTATCTACAGGGAAAAGCTGGAGCAGCTTCCATCAACTGGTGGGAACTCTTCTTCTCAGGAGGAAGCAGTATTTTCCCTACCTAAGGAGACAATTGGAACATTCCTCATTCCCAACATACATCTTTAGGCCGCACACACACGAATGAGGATCAGCCAGTCTCTAATATGCTGTGCTACGGATGCTGTTCCTTTTTGCAAGATGACTGGGTCTCGAGGGGAAGGTTGACAGTGTATCTCGAGATTTCTGACCAGGTTGAGGGGTTATCTGAGTGAATCCAGGCCTAGCTTCCCCCCTGGTGGATGACTATGCTGAGATACAGATAAGAGTGTGATGCTGTCAGTCCTCCCAGACCCCTCAGCTGCATCTTATTCAATCAAGCACAATATCCTTCTGGGTCACCTCACAGACTGGACTATGATGAGCCCGCATAGGCTCTGCAATCTACCAGTCAGCAGTCAAAACAGATACATATACAGGCTGCTACTGTTCTGAACTTTTATAAAACGTTTATTTTATTTTAGGTTGCCCTGCTTTATTATCGTGTTAGCCACCTCGCGGACACTGTGCAGCCAGACTGGCAGGCGCGTGAGTGTGTGTGTGTGTGTGTGTGTAATGTACACTGTGACAATGAGGGGCAGCAAGCAGTCTGTGGAATTCTTTGAGAATCTGCTGCTGCTGCTGCTGCTTTTGGTTTTTGGAATTCAGCTTCTAGCTTTGGCCCAGTATGAGCAGTTTGTGTTAACTGTAAAGCTTCTGCAATCTGGCCAATTGTTTATTATACGCATGGTTACATCTTGTTTCATATTCTACACTGAGTCTCTGATATTGATTGGGCCCTTTGGGCTCACTACACTATAAATACATTATAAATGAATGAAACACAAAGAAAAGAACAAGAAGAATATATGATATTTGATGTATTAGCTAGCCATACATATATTATATAACATCTACTAGCTTATATATAGACTTTCATTTTTTTAATTTAAAAGACAGAGTTTTACACTTATTTTAAGCTTCTCTCTTTCAAACAAGGCATCCTTTCTTTTCAAGCAAAGAAGTGAAAAACATTTTTTCAAAACTCTCAGTTTCAATAATATATTTTCCTCCATTGAACAGATTGATAGCATTAAAAAGCACTTTTAACAGAGGAAAAGGTCAAAATGGACATTTCCAAGGATACAAGTTAGATATTGTATGCAGCAGACATATCTATTTCTATTTAGTATGATATGAAGCACTTTTAGACATTGTTTTCATGTGATGTGTGGTACATTATTCATTTTGAAGGGATGCTTAGAGTGGTATTTTACAAATGGAAGAAAATAACTACTTTCACATACATTTGTGATTCAAAGCCTTCATTTAAGCAATGACACCCATCCATCAATACTATCCCAATGCTGCATGTGCCTTTTTTTAAAATAGAACTTCTTTATCACATTTCTTTATATAGAATGAGAAGACCTACATATGCAATGCAGTTATAGCACATCAGAAATTCACTAGCATTTTTAATGCATCTCTACAGGAGCAACCAGAACGAGATAGATGACCTTTTCACAGAGGCCAGCACAATCTGACGGCAGTGATGGGTGCCCACTTTGCCCTTTAAATCTTAGGTGGTGTGTCTCAACGCAATAAGAACAAAAGCTGTTTAATGTATTGGCTTCCATATAAATTATTTGCTCAAAGACAATATTGAAATTCTGATGCATTTATCATAGCATTTTCCTTATTGATTCTTGAAATTAAGATGAAAGTGTTCCCTTCCTCTAATTGCTCTGTCCTATCTATTTCTGCTTGACTTCTTGGACAGAATCTGATGAAAGGCATGCAAGTACTGACACAAGGGGACAGCTTATGAGGATGCAGTTTAACAGCACTTGGGATGTTCTGTGGCTCTGATTATGTTCGGAAGTTGACATATACTCTCCGACAGCATTCACTCAAACAATAGATGCAACATAGGCTATTTCTAAGTATGGGCCCAGAAAAGTCACCAGACTTACAGTGGCAAATACATATTCATTCTGCTGAATCTCTCCTTACCACAAGGGAAGACATGAGCTGTCACTGACCTCGCACTGCACTTTAAATGAACTTGGGAGAAACAAGATGTTTTGCTGCCTCCTGGCAAAACTAGGCCAAAATGTGCCCTCACCGGTATCCTGCTGATATCTATTCTCCTATACTAATAAGTCATGGTAATTTGCTAATGATTTCTTGCAAGGGAGGGAGGGATTCCATCAAAACTTTTTTGCATTTACTTAATCTTACTCAATAGTTTGCGGCTATTTTTTTCTTGCTTTTTACACTTAGTGCCAAAGGCTACACATTTCAGCTCTTCTTGGTAGCAGCTAAAATTGTCACTTACTGAACTTTGCCCTTCCCTGTTACTACATGTAACTTCAGAGGTTAGCTAACCATATGACAGAGGATGTAATCATACTGGGCACTCCCACGTTGGAGCACTGGAAAGGATGGCTCTCTAGTGTTTTCCTGTGTTCCGTCTGAGGAGGTGGATAGGGGCCTCTCTCTGACTTTCCACTGGGCTTCAGAGGTGAGGAGATTCAATGGAGAATACTTGTTTTTAATGGCTAGCATGACCGAGAAGGAGAGGAGGACTGCAGTAAACATAAAGAGGCAAATGAGCTCAAAAGGCAAACAAAGCTTCAGGTATACTGACTGCTTTGTTGGGTGTCCTTGCTTTTTGTATATTATTGGATGAGTGGCCTGGCTGACTGGGAGCATTCTTGGCACACGCGTCAAGCTGTTTTTGCAATATTGTTATTTTTCATTCATTTTGCATATAAGGATGCCTTGTCAACTTGAGACACTTGTTCTTGATGGCCTTCAGGGAGATGAGGCAGATGAGTGTGTTTGTGTCTATCTGAATGGTGTGTCTATGTGACTTGGGGGGCATGTTTGTGTGTACAAGAGATTGAGAATAAGAAAAACATCTGAACACATCAAACACAACACAATAAGCCATGGAGGTTTACAAGTCAGGGTTGGCTTGTTGTGTGGTAAGAATTCACCAGCAGCGCCTGTCAAGCACTCTGGCTAGAGTCAGACAACATGACAAGCAACCCCTGCCTTATAAGCCACAGTGGCTTATCATGTTGTGTGAACCCAGGATCTGTGTGAATGGGGAGGAGATGCATGCATAAGAGACAGACAGAGACAGAGAGCGCACCTATGTATGCATGTAAATATGTGTGTTTTGTTCCAAGCGATATCACCTTTATCACCACCATTTGCAAAGGGATAAATTGTGGCGATTTCTCTCAGAACTTGCTGCAAATGTTTATTTCAGAATAATCAAGTACTGCTTCTGAATAAATATGCCTTCTCATTGTTTCTCACTCTGTTTCTCAGTAGGCATACAGAGCAGAGGCCTTGGGAATGCTTTGCTGTATGTATGCGGCTAGGTGGATTCTGGATGCTTGCTAAACTTGCTGCTGAGTTCCAAAATCTGCCTAGTTCTGAACTTATGATAATGATATTGAGGTCACTGATGAACCAGGCATGCCTCCTCTCTTTTACCTTTTGCAATGATTTGCAAAGGATTATCAGCATCCGGCATTATCATTACCATTTAACCAGGTGGATTTCCTACCCCAGACATACATACAGAGACACACTGTGTACTCACAAGCATAAAGCTTATTTGCCCCATTTCCTCCCTTTATGTAATACTGCCTGTTAGGTACTCAGGAGATCTGCCTCTGGCAACTGTTTGCTATAGTTCTGCTGACACTGCCCTCCACCAGCCTCAGAGGACACTGGCTCTTAGCTCCATATACTCTGAAGGCATTCGCCTCCCATTCTTACACCTCTCTTAAGCCTTCATCTCTGTGCCACTACCTGAAAATAATTGAAAACAATTACACAGCTTGAAACCCCCGAAACCCCCCACAACAAAATAAAGCAAAATAATTAAAATCAGGAGATGTGAAGATGCCTGGGGGACTCTCTATACCATAGGGTATGGTGGAAATAACAACCATGAAATGAACTTTAGGCTTGGATTTCTTTAAACGATGAAGGAGTGAATTTTAAACTAGAAAAAGTCAGACGTGAGATAACAACCCTTGAAAAATCAACAGCTCTTAACTTTCCTCTTTTTCAGCACCAGATTAATAGTAGAACTGTTATGTCTGCAGGATGGAATTCACAGTTTGCAGAGAAACACCTAGAGCAAGCAAGTTCCTAATTTACCACTGAGTACCAATGACTGAACTTCCTCAGGCTCAGTGCTGAATAGGAGCAGCAATTACAATTACTATTGAAGCCACAAGAACTAAAGGAAGGGAAGGGCCTGGACTGGAAAAATGCCACACATTATGAGCACATGAAATTGGCACCCCACAGCAGGGGAATTACAAAGTTCAGCAACAGTGCTGAGTAAGGAGGTTAGCAACAGGGTGCGGTTGAAATACCCAGAAATTCTTGTGAGAAATGAAAATTACTGTTACTAAGCGGTAAGGTGAAAACTGAAAAAGGGTGGAATAAAGGGCTAGGGTAGGATCATTGAAACCTTTTCAGGCCAAAGGGCCTGAGGACAGAACCATGTAGATAGTTGTAATAAAAGTAACAGTGCTTCTTACATCAACGTCCTGAAGAACACAAGGGGGGTGAAGTTGGGGGGCAGTGGTAAAACTGTCACCTTTTGTGGAAGGGAGTAGGAAATTGATTGCCTTTTACAACTGGCCGTAATGAGCCTGGAGGAAGGCCTGTTCGTCCTATCTCATCCTCCCACAAGAGTTAGGAAATAAGTGGGCATCAAGTGAGAGGCTACACGGCCAAGCCGACCTGTTGAACTCTTAGAAGGTAGTGCGCATGCTTAATAGGTTCATGAATAGTAACTGACACACCTCTCATAGGTAATGGGCTCATTAGCATGGACATGGAACGTATGAACGGGAAGGGGAACGTATCAGGAAGTGGTATGATGTAGGCAGACGGTGAAGATTGTAAACTCTTAGTAACCCAGCCAGTGGGAGAAAAGAGGTAGGGTCTGCAAGCCGGGAAAAGGGAATAAAAAGCAATGTCTTGTGTGAAAATGGCGCGCTGCCTGTGTGGTGGGCACCCACTCTTGCAAGAACATATTAAACTGTTACTGCTTGGTACTTTGCCTCCCGTATCATCACTGCTTGGATTTCATTCCTTGCATTCTTTGTGTAAGAATTATGAGCAACGCTGTGTCTGTGGCAAGAAGAGCAGAATTCAATATTCAGTATTTATTTTGGCTTCCTGAATATTTCAGGTCTCTGTAAAAAGGGGAAGCGTGGGAGGAAATTGTTAGTAGCCATAGCTAAACATGGCTGCTGAAATCTCAGTTGTATGAGATTTTCAGTGTATGTATGGAGTTTCACTGCTTCACTCCCAGAGTACATTCTGCAAGGTATTACAAATAATGTATGTTTATTCAATTCATGTAAATTTATGAAGATTGGGGAATTCTAATTTTCTGAACACAAGATTCAGAAATACATAATGTTTATATTACCCAGATCAGATGCTCAATCAACCAGGACTGATAATTGATAACCAAAAATTAATTCCATCACGTAACCAAGGGTTCTCACTCACTCACTCACTCACTCACTCACTCACTCATTTATTTATTTTTTTAAAACATTTTTATCCCATCCTTTCTGATAGTGGCTCAGGAGGGCTTACAATGATGAAATAATAATACGATAATACAATAAAACTGTAATTAAAACAATGGATAATAGAAAACAAACACTTTCCTAAAACTAAAGAAAAGTCATAAGTCATAGAATCTGGGTATGTTTTATTTTAGGGCTGGGTTTTTTTGCTTTTTTCTTTAAGACTAGAGTCCCCTAACTGATCAAGTTGGTAATCCTATTCTGTACTGAAAAACACTCATACACACAGGGGAGTATCCAGTGTGGCCTAAGTACTAAGGTAAAGCATGCTGCACTCTTGTAAAGGACTTGTGGAGTATCACAAAAAGCATTAGGCACCAGATTCCCCAGCACACCCATTGTGCCTGCTAGAGTTACTGGTGTCGTTGTGCTCATGCTAGAACCACACACTTACACGACGGCTTGTTTGACACTGGCAATCGTAAGGCATGGTTCCCGAAAACACAGCCACTTGAACAACATGTGACCATGGTGCTAAGATTGAAAAACATCCATACCGGATCTATTTCTCAACCATATAAGTGTCTTGCTTTTTAAAGTGTGTGTGTCTGTGCGTGCGTGCGTGTGTCAGAGTGAGGCACCGTCGGAGATAAACCATGCTTAGTCTGATCTGAATTGCTGTAGTGTTCTTGTTAAAAACCACCATCTGTCAGAGATTATCCTATTTTACAGGGAGGAACATGCATTAATTATTAATTCTATTCCTCGTAGAAATGTACTCACACAAGATCAGGACTGTCCTTGGCGTGAAAGCAGCATTAGTGGTCTTAGCAGGTAGTCTCTGGACAGAACTTAGAATGGATCCCTGGAGTGCTCTCAAACAGATGAGCTCTTTCAGGGTCAGCCCACCAGCCATGAGGCAGAAGCGTTACACTGTAAGTGAAGTGCCAGAAACAAATGCTGAATGAATTCTCACCACCAAGAAAACCTCAGGGGTGCCACGAAGACGGGTTTAACTAAACAAACAAACAAAGTGGGAGAGAAGAATGCACTCCAGGGCAGCCTCCCCCAGTCTGGTGAGCCCAGGGTGCTTTGCATTACTTAGCCAAGCATTCCTCACCACTGGCCATCTTGGCTTGGGCGGATGGGAGTCCAAAATATATGAAGGGCACCAGCTTGAGGAAGGATAAATTGGAGCAACAATCCAGTAAAACAAGAGCAGATCCTATAGGCCGCATACGGTCCCCCACCCTCCGCACCCAGGCCTTGTATGTGGCCCTCAGCAACCGCTGTCTGTCAACAAGTGCCATGGCTCCCACACTGTGGATGAGAGCAGGGAAGGAGAATCAGCTTCCCACTCCCCCAGTGATGCAAACTCAACTAGGACTGTGGTTTCCATGGCAACAGCAACTCCAAAGTGCCCAGCATTGCTTTAGCCTCCCCATCCCTCAGGGACCCAAAGCAGATGACTGGGTCCTAAACTGTGGTTAATTTTAACCATGCTTTGTAAAAACAAGTCAGCTTTTTAAACTATGATTTGAAGGCATCTTTTTTCCTAACCTGAGTTTGAACAATTAACCATGTTTTGTCCTGTTTCACTAGAACAGTGAGCTGCAGTTCATCACAAATGGAAGCAAAAGCTTCCAAGCTCCTTCTCACAACTGTGCCAGCGGAGGCACAGCACATGAGCCATGGGGAAGCGCCAGCCATTCCCGTAACAGTAAACTATGGTTTAGCGTTATGTCCAAACCCATGCTTCAGCTGTTTCATTATACCTCTCTATATACCAAGATATAAGCTGAGTACAACCAGGCAACCAGGGTGAAAATACCCCCTTAGACTTGTTTCTCTGGGCAAATACAAACTGCAGTTCTCTTGCAAACTGTACAGCATCTGCATGAGGGGATAAAAGCAGGCGCTACTAAAGCCTGGAGCCCATAGTCATGGCCACAAGTCTATTACCAGGAGGGAAAAAATGGAGCAAAATTGGAGAGCTCAAGCAAGCAATTTGAAAAGCAAGCAATGGCAGGACAGAGAAAGTGATTCCTGGTTAATGCATTTCAAATAATAATAATAATGTTTCTTCCAAGGAAGCAAAGGGGCGCTTTGGCTCTGAGTGATTACATCTCCACTTCTCTTTTTCATGTCTGTTCTGAGGAAACTGCCATAAGTGTGTGTGCGTGTGTGTGTGTGTGTGTGTGTGTTAAAACAGTAAATCTAGCCATGTTCCACCCTTCTTCATGTGGGTGAATATAGTTCTACATGCCCTATATTTCTACTTTTCTTTACAAAGTTATGTCAAACAGAGAAGCTTTTTAACCATTTGTTCACTTAAAATAGAAAACAAATACATAACTACGCAGAGAGAGACAAAATAAGAATTGTCACCTGAGGAAAGTTGTTGATGAACACCATGGTCATGGATTCCGAATGTATTTTCTCAGTGAAATAAAGTTACTCTTAACTAGCTTTAAGATGATATTTAAGAGACACCGTCCCATTGACTATAAACGATTGTAGAGGAACAATGCAACCAACTATATCTTGTGTGTGCTTCTTACATTTTCTAGTGAGGATTCAGGTAAATATAGCATCTTTTCTTATTGTTTAACCTGTCATACTAGCAAGTGTTCATATTTTCACCATTTTTCTCTCATACTTTCTTTTGCATCTCTGAAGTCAGGTAAGAACTGCTTCCCAAAAAAAAACCAAACAAAAAAACCCCTAACCGTTATTCTTCAAATAAAGGCTTGTCAAAACCACAACTTGAAAATTGAAAGACCACATACCTACGGAGCATCAGCTCTTGTAAAAATATATACCAAATCTTCCATCTTCCTGGCTAGTGTAAAAAAATCACCCGTTGAGAAAAGCAGGTTGCTTACCTGTAACTGATGTTCTTCGAGTGGCCATCTTTGCAGTCACACTGCGCCTGCACAGTGCCTAGGCCAGAAAGATTGAAAGCTAATGGTTTTGGTGGGAAAACCTCTGCTCCCCCTCCCCTCGGTAGTATATATAGAGCAGAGTGTCCTCCATTTTCTCCAGTCTTTGGAGACCGTACGTTCGCCACCCCATGGAAGAAGATGGCATAGCAACCTAGTATGTACCGACACATTCCCTTTCGGTACCAACGTTACAAGTATGAGGTACCGAAGCAGTATTATACAGTACCGACAACGAAACCACTCACCAACACTGAGCGGGGCCGGAGGGTGGGTTGTGTGACCACAGATGGCCCCTCGAAGAACATCAGTTACAGGTAAGCAACCTGCTTTTCTTCGTCGTGGTCTCAGTGCATCACACATATGGGTGAATAGCAAGCTTACCAGAAACGGTGGCGGGAGATGTCGCTATTGAAGGACGGCAGAAAGAACAGCCCTCCCGAATGAGCAGTCTCGTCTGGCACGCACGTCAAGACGATAGTGCTTCGCGAAAGTACAAGGCGTAGCCCAAGTTGCAGACCTCTTGGATCGGGACACCCGCAGCAAACGCGGAGGAAGCCGACACCGCTCTAGTGGAATGGCCCCTTGGAACAACAGGTAAGTTCAGCTTTGAGAGTTGGTATGCCAACAAAATGGTTTGAACGATCCATTTCGACAGTCTCTGAGACGAAACAGGCAATCCTTGGTCTCGCTCAGAATACTTTACAAAAAGTTTATTGGAACGTCGAACAGATTCCGTGTGCGATCTATAAAAAGCCAGGCATCGTCTAACATCTAAGGTGTGCAAGAGCCTCTCGACCGGGTTCGACGGTGACAGGATAAAGGCAGGCAGCACAATTTCTTGGTTCAGGTGAAATGGTGTGACAACTTTAGGCAAAAAAGTAGGGTCCATCCTCAGGACCACCTTTTCCTTATGGAAGTTTAAATAAGGTGGATCGATTCGAAGAGCACAAAGTTCACTGGCTCTATGGGCTGAAGTAACTGCAACTAAAAAAGCCGTTTTCCATGAAACAAGGCGTAAATCGACAGTGGCTAACGGTTCGAACGGTGGTTTTGTAAGCACCTGTAGGACAACTGGGAGACTCCACATCGGCATAAATGGCCGAATAGACGGGTGTAGATTCTGCAGGCCTTTAAGAAATTTCCGAATAAGCGGCTGTGAAAACACAGACAGCCCCTGTACTACACCATGATAATGTGAAACTGCAGCTGCATAAACCTTAATTGAGGAGGGTTTCAGTCCCAAGCGATGCAGGTGCAGCAAAAACTGAAGAATGTTCTCAACCAACTCCGTAAGCGGGTTAAACGAGCTAGATTCCATGAAGGATGAAAAATGACACCACTTCGCCACATAGGACTTTCGGGTGGACGGTTTTAGCGCAGACTCGAGAATCCTTACAACCTCCAAATCCAAAGAACTCGGTCCCGACAATATTCCCATCGGTACCGAATCAGTGAGGGGGTCTGACCGATCATGAGTTGAGGTACCTAGTGATCTATTAGATCCCTGTTCCGAAACAGTCCCTTGAGTCAATGAATCCTCCACGCAGTGAGGTTCAATGATGACAGGTCCGGGTGACGGATGGCCCCGTTTTATTGGGTTAAGAAATCTTGTGTGAGTGGAAGGTGAAGGAAATTGCCCTCCAGGATCCGAAGGAGAGTGGAGAACCACGACTGACGAGGCCACCAACGTGCTATGAGTATTCCCGTGGCATCGTCGTGCACGATCTTCGGGACTACTTTGGTCAGCAGAGGAATAGGTGGGAATGCATAGAACCTGAGATTTGTCCATGTAAGCATAAGGGCATCTCCCATCGATCCCAGTCCTATGCCCGCCCTAGAGCAGAACCTTTTGCACACCTTGTTTCTGTTGGTGGCAAAGAGATCTATGTCCGAATGTCCCCACAGTTGGAACAATTGGGTGCAAACTTGCTGGTTTAGTTCCCATTCGTGGGTGATCGACATGTGTCTGCTCAGGGAGTCTGCCTCTTCGTTGTCGGTTCTGGCCAGATGGACCACCAAAAGGGTTATGCCTCTCGGGATACACCCAAATGTCCATGGACAGGTGCGCCAGGGTGGTGGATTTTGTGCCGCCCAGCTTGTTGATATAGAATACCGCCACTATGCTGTCTGATGTGAGCTGTATCACCCGTTGATGAAGAACGGTTTTGAAGGACCATAGCCCTTTGAATATCGATAACAGCTCGAGGTAATTTATGTGGCTCAGCGATTCCTCGTGGTTCCACATGCCTTGGAATCGAAGCCCTGCGCATACCACACCCCATCCGACCAACGAAGCGTGGGTGTATAGAGTCCTCGTTGGGTGAGGGGTAATGAACGGGGTCTCCACATTCAGATTGGGTGGGGAGACCCACCAAGTCAATGTCTGTAAAACAGTGTGGGGTACACAAAGAAGTTTGTTCGGTGAATCTTTTTGTGGATGAAAGTTCTTGTTGAACCAGAGCTGAAGTGGACGAAACTTCAGCCTGGCATGTGGAACAATGGTGACTGTGGCTGCCATGTGACCTAAAAGTCTTTGTATGGAAAGCGCTGTGACTACGCGGTCTTGTCGAATCCGAGAGATGCAGGCACGGAGACTGTCCTGACGAGCTTGGGGGAGGAATGCCCTCGCCACCGTAGAATCAAGACGAGCTCCGATGAAGTCTATCACCTGTGTAGGAACAAGGGACGATTTTTCACTGTTAACACGAAGTCCAAGGTTGTCCAATAATGTACAAACAGCATGAACAGCTGAGAGTAGGGTTTCACAGGTTTGTGACACTATAAGCCAGTCATCCAGGTAAGGGTAGACTTGGATGCCCTGAAGTCGAAGTTAAGCACAGACGGGAGCCATACATTTCGTGAAGACCCTCGAAGCCGTGGCCAAGCCAAACAGAAGGACATTAAACTCGTAAATGTCAGTTCTGATGGTGAAATGCAGAAGACGCCTATGACTTTGGTGAATCGAAATATGGAAATAGGCATCCTTTAAGTCAAGGGAGGTGAACCAATCCTCTCTCCTCAGCAGCGGAAGAATATTTTGGAGGGTAGTCATCCAAGATTTCTTTGGTTTGATAAATTTGTTGATATTCTGGAGGTCCAAGATCAGACGAAGACCACCGTCTCGTTTCGGGACCGTAAAATATCTAGAGTAGAATCCGTGCAATCCCTCAGAACTGGAAACCCGTCGAATCGCTCCCTTCTGAAGCAGTTGTCGCACTTCAGTCACTAACACCGGGGAGTGCGGTGTAAATCGAATCGGGCTTGACGGAGGAACGGTATCGAATTCTATTCTGTATCTGAGCTGAATAATTGACAGGATTCACCAATCAGATGTAATGGACTCCCAAATGGGGAGTCGGCCTTGTAGCCGTTCCCCAAAAGGGAGGGGGAAGGGTGGGTATGGAGGTGGAGGAGAGGTTTGCACGTCCCATCAGCGTTGACGCTTCTCTGTATCGAAAGGTCAACCATTTTGTGGAAAATGCTGATGAGGTTGTTGCCTTCTGCGTTGTGGCCTTTGCAGCAGCCGACAGCAGTAGGATGGGCGTGACCATGACCACTTACGTTTGTTTTGTCTGGGCAGTTCCATGCGTCTAGCCGTCATCCGGGATTCATGGATTGACTTTAACTTGTGATCGGTGCGGGAGTGAAAAAGACCGGAGCAGTCAAAAGGCATTTCCTCTATTTGCCGCTTCATTTCATCGGGGAAGTTGCAGTTTCACAACCATGCATGCCTTCTCAGTGAGACAGCCCCCACAAGCACTCTCGAGTCCGTATCCACATGGCGGCATGCTGCGGATAACTGTTGAATGGCGACTTGCATCCCCACTTTAATGAAAGTTCTGGCAAGGTCCCTGTGTTGCTCAGGCAGGGGAACGATGATATTATTCAGTCTCTGCATAATAACGAATTGATACCTATAGAGGGTGGCTTCACAGTTGGACATCCGAAGTCCGAGTCCTGCAGCTGCATAGACCCTGCGCACCAGGGTATCAATCTTGCTCCCCTCCTTATCTCTGGGGGTGGTGTGGCCTCTAGCTTACCTGCCCTGAGATGATTCAACCACCACAGAGTTTGGCTTAGGGTGGTGAAGCAGGAAGGGGATGTCGCTCTCTCGGACCCAATACATGGACTCGTATCTTCTCGCCGTAGGTTGAGTTTGAGAAGGCAAGTCCCAGGGTTGCGTCATCACCTGCCGCAAAGTTGTAATAAGTGGCAAGATGATCGCTGGTGATTGTTCTCCCTGGACAATGTCGTAGAACTTGTCGGTGCTCGGATTTGGCTGATGTTGTGCCTCGATCTCGAGCAACCGAACAAGTCTAGACATAAGCTCCCCGAATTAAATGTGGGGTTCTTCAGGCAATGACGGGTCTTGCGATGTAATCATGCTGCCTGGGGAGGTAGAGTCGGCATCCGAGTCTGAGTCTGGTCTGGGATGGTATGGTTCCAATGAGGAGGTCCCTGAAGAAGTGGGACGGCTGGGTTGTACATGCCGGGAAGTAGACAGCAGATCCTCATGAACAGAGGGCGAAGAGTGATCCCGTGGGTGAGGGCAAAATCCAAAAGAATGGTAGTCCTCCCAACCCCTCGGTTAGTCATAGTAGGGTCAGAACCATCTTTCTTCCCGCCTCTTGTCCATTCGGGTCCAAGGTGGTGGTGATGGAGATCGGTCTCTAGCTCTCACCGTAGGCATAGGAGTCGGGGACTGGGCCCTCGGAGGAGAATCCTGAATCTCCCCATCGGACATCGACTCACGATGCTGCTCTTCGGGCAGTGGAATGGGCATGCCCTGTTGAGGAGCAGGTTGCATCAGTGACCCCGGAGGCGTAACCTGCATTGCCGCCTGAAGCATCAGTACCGCTGGCGCTGGTACCGAAGCTACTGTCGGGATCGATGGGGCTGTCGAACCCGAATCCCGATGCCTCTTCTTATGAGGCGGTTTTGCCACCTTATCTTTCTTCACCTTTTTGTGAGCCGAAGATTGATCCGATCCCCTGTGCTTCCTCTTTTCCCATTGTTTACGGGGGGGGGGGAGAAGTAACTGAGCCCCTGGGGGGAATTTCCACCGTCGGATGGTTGCGGCTGCAGCATAGGCGGCATGGGCGAAGGGTGTTGCCTGGACATGCCTGCGGCAGAGGCTGGACATTGAACCGGCTCAGACGAGGCTGAGGCCTTGCGCTTAGCAGACGAAGCATGCGCTGGCCCGGGTTTTCCTGCAGGCTGATCAGATTGCATCAGCGCTTGATCCCAAAGGAGTTTGTGCAGCCGGTTCTCCCTATTCTTTCACACTTGCTTAGTGAAAGCAAGGCAATGACGGCATTTATCAGTCCTGTGCCCCTCACCAAGGCAGAAGAGGCACAAGTCATGTGGGTCTGCCGGAGACATTTTGGACCCACATTCCGCACATTTGCGGAAGGCCACTCGCTGCGCCATCGCAGAAAAGGAAGAAATAGAATATAGAAAAGAGGGAAAAGTAGTATATTTTGGGGGGTTTTTTTATAGGAACAAGTAAAGAGAAAAAGAAGATATAAACTGGAACAAGGGAATAATAACTTGGAATAAGAGTAAGAAGATAAACGGTAAGTAATGAACAATACTGAGTCAAGCGAGAGACGAACAGGCATGAGGCACAGTGAACGGCGGTCGCAAAAGACTGGAGAAAATGGCGGACACTCCACTCTATATATACTACTGAGGGGAGGGGGAGCGGAGTTTTTCCCGTCAAAACCGTTAGCTTTCAATCTTTCTGGCCTAGGCACTGCACAGGGGCAGCACCCATATGTGTGATGCACAGAGGCCACGACGAAGAAACTCACATGTTTTGCTGTGTGCAGAGAGTCAGGATGGAGAGTGGTGACGTTGCAGCCCTGCGCTACCTTCATCACTTAGAGTGCACAGATGTTGCCAAAGGGACCGTGAGATAACCTTCTTTTTGACAACCCTCATATGAAAAAGGAAACATCTGGGAGGGGAGACTTCTCCTGGGAGGTGCAGATACTCTAGATACGTCCTGCATCTTCCTGCCAGAGAGACACAAACACTTTCATCAATGCTTCACCATTGCTTCATTTTAGAGACCTACATAGCTTGGGATTGCTTCTTCTCACACAAGCCTTCCGAGTCTCTCTGCCTTCCAAAGCAAATCAGCAGGCAACTGGGGATATGGCTGCCTTGCCTTTGGTGTCCCGCCTTTCAGATAATCATTTGCCTGCTTGTCTGGCACATATGGAGCTGCAGCCAAGCACCTTTTCATTTCCTGTGTCCTTTTAAAAACATCTGTTTACATGTTTTCAATTTGCTTCTTCCCCCTTTTTATCCTGATGCCATGCTGCTTACTGGATGTTTTTAATAAATGTTTCAGCCACCCTGAGAGGATTACTGAAGGGCAAGACAGAAATGTATCAGTGTATTAATTACTTAATTAATTAAGAATTACAGGAGACATACAAAAGAAATGTGATTGTCTCACACACATATTCATATGCTGTTTCTTCCGAAAAGCCAAACAGTCTCGTTCAAGTGAAACCTGCGGAGAAGGTTTTATTCTGAGCATTGTGGTGAACAGTGCAAGAATTCATACAGTGCCTTCCCCACGTAGCATTCCCCAATGCTTGAGCACCTCCCAGAATTTGTCCAATGGATGGGAAGCAATAAAAAATGAGAATTCATATTCTCAACTACACAGAAGCTTAGTCTCCACTGCACAATTTTATTTTACAACTGCACAAAATACATCCAAGTAGAATATTAGAAAAAGCATCAAGAAGGTGCTCATACTGCAGCCGCAAGTGAGAACTGGGCTGGTGGCAAAGCATCTCTATTGAAGATAGAATGGCACAGCGGGATCCTGCTAACATAAAGTGGAGAACTCAGAACAATAGAGCATAAACACTGGAGCACAGATGAGATGAACTGGTGCGTCTTAGAATCAGCTCCCCTCACCTCCAAAAGTCCTATTTCCCTAACCTGTTGCCTTCTAGATGTTTTGAACTCTGGCTCCTATCAGTTAGCCATGCCCTAACCAGCATGGCTAACAGTCAGGACCAGTAAGAATAGCAGCACAAAATATCTGGAGACCATGAGTAGAATTGTTCAGCATAAGTAGAATTGTGCCACCATATTGGATATTTCTTCTACTCCACCTCTCAGAATGAGGTGGGGAGCAGGTATCTCAGGGTCTCCTCATAGATATCTAGGAGATCTGCTACAGATAAGCAAGAGATTCAGACTACTAATTGTTTAAGAACAGAAACAACCCAGAAACTTCTTTTCCTCTGAACTGCTGAAAAAGAATGACTGGAGGAAAACCAGAAGTGGATTTTTGCCCACAAGGACTTGTAAGGTTGGTGCTAGTGCTGATCACAAAATTCCTGGGCTTCATCCTGTGCTTGGAGGCACTCGCTTGCTTCATTCTGATGGAATGTCGGCCTGCCTGAACCAGTGATTAGCATGCAAATAAAAACAACACAGAAACATGAAGCAGTTCCTATAAATCTGTAGTCTGTACTATAAGACTGTGGAGCGCAAGTACCCTAAAGGAGGGAATAGTGATTCTTAGATGCAACTTGTACTACAGCTGACATGCCTGAGGATAGGGTATATATTATGTTTTGTTATTTGCGCCCAACCCATCCTGACCCCATGGACAACATTCCTCCAGGCCTTCCTGTCCTCCACCATCCCCTGGAGTTCACCTAAGCTCACACCAACTGCTTCAGTGACTCCATCTAGCCACCTCATTCCCTGCCGTCCCCTTCTTCTTTTGCCATCTATCGTTCCCAGCATTAGGCTCTTCTCCAGGGAGTCCTTCCTTCTCATTAGGTGGCCAAAGTATTTGAGTTTCATCTTCAGGATCTGGCCTTCTAAAGAGCAGTCAGGGAACAGGGGATACATCTTGAATGGCCTGGATAACAGAATCACTAAAGCAATCAACACTGTCAACACGTCACTTCACTAGTAAGTACTGCAAAAACAGTAACAGTAACAGTAATACCAGAACATGTTACCATTATGTTCATTATCATTCTGAAGAGCCCCTTATTTAACTTTCTCTGTAAAATAATATTCTACGTACAACCAACAGCTACTTTCAGGAAATGACACAAAAGAGCACAGGAATGACTTTTAATAATAACTGCTCACAATCTCTTTTCTTCCAATATTTGAGTATTTCTGTGTAAGGAGACACCGCAAGTATGCCTTTTGTTCTTGCCAGCATGCTACCTCTGGAAATAACCCAAGAACAGCAGTGTCGTAGATTTTTTATTTTTTCCTAACTAATTTCAAGCTTCTAATGTGATGCTTTCAGATTCAAATATCATGAAGAGCAGACTTTCATTTCACATATATTTGATTGGTAATTATTCTTTTCATTAAGAGAGAGATAGAGGGAGGGAGAAAGTTTTGCTTACATCCAGAGAGAAATTTGAGGGATGGCAAAGAAGAAAAGGGAAAGGAAAAAAGAAACAAACACATCCCAACACCTCCAAGGATGGCATGCTTTTATTGCAAAGTTGCCTCAAAAGTCATAATTACACTGTAACTCCATGGGAACAATGGTAATTTCACAGCAGTTCATGTTGCTGTTATCACCCTACATCCTGATAACTATGAAATTAATTTGTGGCACCGCTGTATGTGTCAGCCATAAGCTGTTCCCTAGGTAACATTATGCTACCATAGAAAAGAAATTGGTACAGTATAATCAGCTCCAGCAGACCATATATAAATGAAGCTTTGCCACATGCACAAGCAACTATAATTTGGCTAAAAAATTAGGCCCATGACTTTGTTTTACGCAACATTTTACAGCCAAAAATAGAGAGATGCTTGTAAAGTTCTAATTCCTTTACAGAAGACCATTGGCTAAGCTCCACATAATACTACAAACTGCAAAAGATTCTTCACTACATTTTCTACTGTAATTACTTACTATTACTCTGGTCATAATTTACAGATCTAAGACTCAAAGTGATGATGGTTGTTTGATTTAAGATGCAATTGAGAAATGTTATTGTTTCCAAATAAGTCAGCAACCATTCAAATTGTAACTCTCTACCTGCAAACAAAATACATGTGGCATCGTTGCTGAGTATGTGCTGAAATGAGAAATAATGCATCCCCCTTCTGTGCAATGCTGTTGAATGGGCGGCATCCGATATTATGCTAGCAGAAACAGTAGAAGAGATGGCATTGTTCAACAAGTAGTTCTACAAGCACTAGTGGAAAAACAACTGGTTTTCAGCTCCAGATACTCCTGGAGTTATCTGCATAAGTCTTCCCCAACCTGGTATCTTCCAGATGTTTCAAACTTCAGCCCCCAGCTAACATGGCTATTGGTCAAGAATGCTAAGAGTTGTGGTCCCAAACATCTGGAGGACACCAGTTTAGGAAATGCAAATTTAGATGCATTCCAGTCCCAGTTTTGGAATCCAAACTACCTTGGTCATCCTTTGGAATGAGATCTGCTGGCACAGGGGGATTGTGATCTTGTTCATTCCTTAGGAACTCTCTGTGGCTTTTGATACTGTCAGCTGTGGTATCCTTCTGGCTAAGCTGTTTGGACGTGATGTTGGAGCTACTATCTTGCAACGGTTCTACTCCTACTTGAATGGCCAATGCCAGAAAGTTGTACTGGGGAACTATTATTCTGCACCTTGGCTGTTTTGCTATGGGGTTCTAGTCTTCTATTTTATCCCCCATGTTGTTGAACATCTGTAAAACCATTGTTTCCTTCAACTGCCACTGCCACCCAGTAATTGCCCTTCAGATAAGCTTCTCCTCTGTTGATGTGACATTACTCCTGAAGAGGTGGATCCATCTTAGTCTGGTGTCTCTGTTTGGACCATTCCACCTTGCTTGGAGGTGACCCTGACCAGTCTAGGGAAAGAGTCTCCTGCACCATCATTCTCAGCTTTTCTGGCACTCTTAAACACCTTCACTGTGATAATTGTGCATCCAATAGGGGGAGCGTTTTAAACACATTCTGAAAAATAGAAATGTTCAAAGCAGCTTCCTTCCTTACACCCTGAACTGGGTTGTTAATCAACTGGGTTGTCCTAGGAAGAAATAACTGGAGATTAACTTACATATACTTTATCATACTCTTCTTTCATTTTTCTTTCAAGAAACCTGAGAGTGATTATCTTAGAAGCATCTCCAGACATAGCCTAGTCTGAAATATGTTAGTCTTTAACATCATAACAGCAGCCTGTACCTCACTTCTGAGTCTTTTTTCTGAATATATAGCAAACCTCCACCCAGTCCCAAAACCACACCCTGCTGCACGGTTTTGGTGCTGTTTCCTATTGTTTTGCTGGGATAAAAGTCCTATTAATGATATCATGTTAGATAACAATATTTTATTCATTTTTAATTCAGATCCTGCTTTCCTCTGATCTGTGGAACCAGACTGCTAAAGCTACATTTGAGCAGCATTAGAAACTAGGATTACACTCCACCCCCCTTACCAATATCTGTCAGCAAGTGGGAGAAGGAACTGCTGCATTTGTTATACATATAGATTGAGTGGCTTTGCTGGGGATTTTGCTGGTAAGTTAAAGGAACATCTCAATGTCAGTGGCAGCACTCGCCATCAAAGCAATCCAAGCTGTTGAACAGGCACTCTGATCCACTATATCCAGGGATGAACAACTTCTGTCATTCTGTGGTTCTGATCTTTATCTCCAACTGATCTGCCTTTTGTGATTGTTACCACAAGACATTGCCCTAAGACCCCTAACATTGTTCGAATAATGCCTTTTTTTTCCAAATCCCAAAACCAAAGCTTTGGGGGTGAGTTTTATATGAGACAAGAAGTCTTTCACTAGCAAGTGCCGAGTCCTTCCTAAATGTATTATTCTTAATTAAAAACAGCTTCATGCCACAAGTTGAAAAATGCCATTGCTCATACGGGTACATGTATAGTCTTCTAATGGTGCAATCCTATGGCCTCCAGGCATTTGCAGAGGCAAGACATAGGATTATATGGAATTCCAGCGCTGAGGGTAAGGAATCTCAGAGCTAGAACTCCAAATCTATAACCTGCACGCCCTTGCAGCTGGCACAAGCCAAACCTTTGCATATTGGGATGTACAGAAATAAAAAGTAAATGAAAGAACTCCAGGCCTTCTTAGATGAAACTGAATGCTTGGATCCTTTGCATTTTAAACCACTCCAACGCTTTCAGCTGGTGCTGTTGCTGCTACTACTAGTAGTAGTATTTACTTCAGTCGTGGGTTATTAGTTTTATTATTGTTTGGGATATTTATGATTTTTTATATTGTTGTGTTTATTGGATTTGTTTGTAAGCCATCCAGAGATGCATAGTGATTGGATGGGTTAGAAATATCCCAAATAAGTAAATGAATAAATGAATATTAATTCTGGTGTCTTGTATGGGGACAGCAACAGGCTGGTTGCTGTCATCCCTGTTGGTTCTGCTAGGCTTCTTCGTGGCATTCAGTGCCATTGATCTTGGAATCCTCCCAGGATCTTTGGCTAATATGAGTCTGTCAACTAAAATGGGGCACCATTTTGTGATGGTTCCACTCCAGCGTGGCTGGATATTCCCAGAAGATGGCACTGGAGGAGCTACTGTTCAAATTCTTGCCTTATGGACTTCTCGGGGCTCAATTTAGCTCCCTTTGCCTTTTAGTATCTACATGTAGCCCCTGAAGAAGATCATCTTCATTCAAGGAGGTGGTTCTCACACTATTCTGATGATTCCCAATTTTGTTTCTCTTTGTCAACATATGACAAGCTGGCCACTGACATTCTCAATTGTCTGGATGCAGTGATGCACTGGATGTGAGCTAACAAACTAAGGCTTAGTCCAGATAGGAAGAAGTTTCTTTTGGTCAGTAAAGGTTTGTGGGCTCAGCCTGACTAGGATGGAGTGACTCCCTCTGAATGGCCAGGGTCTTAGTTTAGGGTGCTTTTGGACCTAACATTGCTTCTGATCTGTGAGGTGGTTGCTCTGGCTACAAGTGTCTTTGCTGTGCTTTCACTAGCAAGCCAGTTCTTGAAGAAGACAGATCAGTCTACATTGATCCATGCCTTAATCCTCTCCTGTTTAGATCACTGCAATGTGCTTTATCTAGAGCTGCCTTTGAAGACTCTTCAAATAGGGAAGCTCATGCAAAAATGCACCAATTAAATTCTTTCTGGTGTGTGCTCTGCAGAACATATAAATATCAATATTAATACCAACCACAATTTGTTTCTCAGCATAATTAAAGGTGCTCTTACAAGTATGTACTAAATAGTTTAGAGCCAGTATATGAGAAAGACTTCCTTCTCAAATGCAAATCTCTTCTTAATTTACACTCTTTGTCAGATGCTCTATTCAAAGTTCCAGCATCCCCTTACTCTATTCAGGTAAGGGGAGGTTAGTGGAAAGACAAGGAGTTTTTTTGTGGCAGAACTTCAGCTATGGAATTTCCTTTTGAAGGAAGTTAGAGTGGCACTATAGCTGCTTAGCTTTAGGAAAGTGGTAAGAACTATTTTGTTTTGCCAGCTTCCAGCGAGTTTTAGAAACACAGAAGCAGAGCAAGTCCGTGTGACATCCCCTCACATGTCTCCGTGTGACATCCCCTCACATACCTGTATGTCGCCAACAGATCCCCTCTGAGTCTCCTCTTCTCCAGGCTGAAGAGACACAGTTCCCTCAGTCTCGCCTCATACCCCATCCCCTGCAAACCAGCCACCAACCTTGTGGCCCTACACTGCACTGACTCTAACCTGGCTATATCCTTTCTGTAAAGAAGGGCCCAAAACTGAGCACAGTACTCCAGTTGCAGGCTCACCAGAGTCGTATAGAGTGGTAGTAATATCTCTCTCGATCTAGAAGCCACACTTCTGGCTATGCAACCAAGGGTGGTGTTTGCCCTCTTGACCACCGCATCACACTGCTGACTCATGTTTAGCCTGCAGTCAACCAGCACCCCGAGGTCCCTTTCACAAGTGCTGCATTCTATCTCACTGCATCCTATCCCTTCCCTGATGTATAAAGCCACGCCCCCACCTCTCTTTCCCTTCCTGTCCTTTCTAAAAAGGTGATACCCCTCCATATTCACATTCCAGACATGCCTTTCATCCCACCAAGTTTCTGTGATTCCCACCAGGTCATACCCTCCTATTCCCAGGAGAGCTTCAAGCTCTTCCTGCTTATTACCCATGCTCCTAGCATTAGTGTACATGCACCTCAACTCCTTCCCACAGCTTCCTTTCCTTGGAGTTCCCAGCCTCCTCCTTCCTCCCATCCTCCGTGATACCTGGCCCCTCTCTGTAGAAGTCCTGTCAGTCCCTGCAGTACCTCTAAAACCCTGTTCCCAGAGCCCTGATCCTCTCCCCACAGTTATCCAGTGCAGACACGTTTCTGGGGGCCTGGCTGAGCCCCCCGGCTCAGTTTAAAGTCTTCCAGATGAAGCTCGCTAGAGCATCTCCAAAGGACCTTTTCCCCATCCTCGTGAGGTGTAACCTGTCCATTGGCAAGAAACCGAGCGCCGTGTTCGAGGAGCCTGAAGCATTCCTTCAGGCACCACACCCTAAGCCAGTCATTCACCTTGGAGACCCTCCTGTCTCTGCCTGGCCAAAATCCCCAGGCCGGTAAGATTGACAAGAAGGCCACTTGGGCCTTTAGCTCCCTGAGTTTCTTTCCCAAGGCCTCGAAGTCCCTGGTGATCCCCACCACACCCAGCCTGGCCATGTCGATTGTGCCCACATGGATCACCAGGAGTGGCTGGTGACCCTCGGAGTGAACAAGACGCTCCACTCTGTCCTTCACATGCCAGATGCGGCAGGCAGCAAACCTCCCTTGTGTCCAGGTTGGGGCGGCACACCACTGCCTCAGTGCCCCTCAGCAGGGAGTCCCCAACAACAATCACCTACTGCCGTGTCTTCCTGGTGGTGGTGGGCGGCCGTGCCCTGGCCCTCGCCTCTCCTGCAGCGGCCCCCTTGCCGCTTGTTGTTCCAGGCTGGGGTCCTGCTGGTCCCCAGAGGCCTCATCAGCCCCAGCTTCCCCAAGTGGAGAGAACCTGTTTCCCAGGTCCAGATTGGTGCCAGGAGAAGAAGGAGGCCATGCTGGCCTCCTGTGGGTGACATACCTCCATGTCTTTGTAGCTGCTCCTCCCCTGGCCTCTCCCTCAACCCTCTGTCCAGAAGGGGGCTGCTCCCGGGGGGCCTGGAGACCTCTTTCAGCCCTCAGGCACCTCACCTCCTCCTCTAGCAGGGTCACCATCTTGCACCGAGGGCAAGTGAAACCCTGCCTCTCCTGGGGGAGAAGGGCAAACATGTCACAGCTGTCGCAGCGGACAGCAACACGCGTGAGTCCCGCCAAGGCCATCTCCTGGTCTGCCACTGGGATCCCTTCCGAGACCCAAGTCCCCCGCCTTGTCTGTCCTGCAGTTCCTCTCACTCGCCCAGTTCTCCCAGACAAAAACCCACTCGCACATGCACACAAGGATAAAATAAACTTAAATTTATCAAATAAACTTAAATTTAAATTGGAGGAAAAACAAAGTAAAGCACAGCACCAAAAAAAAAACAAAAAAAACAAACAAAAAAACAAACAAGGAAAGAAAGAAAGAAGGAAAGGAAAACAAAGCCAAAAAAAACCCCCTCTGCGTCCCAGGGAAGGGAGTCCCCGGACAGCCCCGGCCACAGCTAAGGGACGCAGACAAGGGACGACACCAAGAGGCCAGAGCCAAAAGGGCTTGCAGTGGCCAAGCGCAGCCTTATCAGTCCCTCTGGCCGGTGGCTCCGCCCCCTGCTCCCTCCTGCCCCCCCAAGCCTCTCTGGCCCCGCCCCCTTCCTCTCCGCTGCTCCTGGCCCTCTGCTCCCCTGCCCAGCTCCTCCCTTGCCTTCGCCAGTCCCCTGGCCACTCAGCCCTCTCTCCCAGCCTGTGCCTCTGCTGCTCTGCTGCTCTGCCAAGAGGCCAGAGCCAAAAGGATTAATTTTACATCTGGATTAATTTGGTCTCTGCTCTGTTTTAAATATGCTTTTGTTCGTTCGATCTTTTTAAATTTGGCCTCTTTATGTGAGACTGTTTTTCCAGCAATATTTATTATTTATTTACTAATAGCTTTTCTATCCCGTCCCCTACAGAACATCTCAGGATGGCTTACAATAAATAGAACAGAACAGCCCCACAGCATCCAACCATGATATACTAAAACCCCAATTAAAATCAATTAAACATTAAAATAATGGGAAAATAAAAAGGGTTCTGTCTCATGCTGAAAAGAGGCAAAATAACATTGGTGTCAGACAAACCTCTCTGGGGAGCACATTCCATAGTCAGGGTGCCACCACAGAGAACGCCTTCCTCCAGGTACTCTCCCTCCTAATCTTCTTCAAGGAGGGCTCCCAGAGTAGATCCTCTCCCCTCAGATCTCTTTTTTTTTTTAAGATTTTTATTAAGATTTTTAATCTAATACTAAAACCATCAATTATCAAATACATCAGACATACTGGGTCAGCCCCCTACTACATATCTTTTAACATTCTATAATCATATTCAAATTCATTTATAATAACATAAAAACATCTTTAAGTCAAGTCCCATTTTACCAGCCAATAATAATAATAAAAAAAACCAAGTTTGATAGAAGCTCTGCCTCAGATCTCAAGGGGCAGGAGAGCACACAGGGAAGAAGACACTCCTTCAGGTTTCCCTGAAGACCCTCTTGGGACAATATGCCCTCTTGGGACAAAGGACAATTAATAAACATATAAATATATAAAATTGAAAGGGCACATGAGCTATCTATATCTGCTGCATCTATATCCACCTGCACCTATATCAACCATGAGCTGCATCTATATCAACCTTCAATTCTTCAAAATTCCCCAACAGAATCAGTTCCTTTCACTCAAAATGGAGGAAGGGATAAGAAAGTTTATGAAGAGCCCATCCCTGAGACTTGGCACTCCTTATCCAATTTTTAGGGGAACTTATTTAGTAGGGATGGTTCCAAAGTTTCTGCCTCCAGATATGGCTTGCTGGTGTTTATCCATACCTTGCACTGGGGCTTCCTGGCACAGTACCGTCAGTCTAACTAGGAAGCCAATTTAGTGTTGAGATTACAGTGCCAGAGAAGGCCTGGGGAGACCCAAGTAGAAAACTTTGCTCAGCCATAAAGCTGGCGCCATGAATATGAGTTAGTCACTCTCTCTCCCTCTCTGGACCTAAGCACCTCACAAGATGGTCATGAAGATAAAGAGGTTGGGAGAAGATTCATGTAGGATGTCTTGAGCTCCTTGAAAGTAGAATATAAATTAAATAAATAATATTGTTGCATTAAGTCTCTTAGGTGGAGCCTCTAGTCACATTTTCTTGTGCTTCTGCCACCCCTATTTGCTAGTCAGTCCACAAATGTACAGCTTGACTGACTCTAGAATGAACTCCTAGAAACTTCAAATTGGCGTTGTTTTGGATGGTCTGAATGCTCTGGCTCTCCTTTCTTGCCCATCTCCCTAGAGACCTGTCTGTTTTTCTGCAGATCAGTTCCTCCAATCTAGAGAGCTGAAACTGATGTCATCAGACTCCTGCTTATGTTCTGGTTTTAATTCAGTTGCACTGAAACTCAGTTATGACACAGCAAAGAACACTGATCTCAGCTGGTTCAAGCACTCTCTGTGCAGGGCTGGAACTTCACATTCTAAGTGTTCTTTGATGTTGCAGAATTGAGCAGATGGAACATTCAAAAATTACCATCTCTGGGTCCTTACACTGGAGCCCACATTCTACTGCAATAAAGGAAAGTTATTAAGATTTTCCTACCAAATATTTTTACATTTTATTGCCATGATTTTTAATAGACTGTCTTCCTTCCTTCCTGACTTACTCTTTTTATCCTTGATATAAGACAATTCCAGCCAGCCTTATGCTAAGAGCATGAAATCGCAAGATCATCACAGTAACTCAGTCTTACAAAGAAGTGTCATTCCTGTTGTGCCGTCCAATTACAAAATAGTAAAGCAGGGATAGTGCACAGCAATGCTGTTTTTTTCTATTTGTTTCGGTAAGTTTAGCACAGCAGGAAATGTAGCATTCTCCCTAGATAATGTGTCAAAACTGCAGTTAGAATTTAAGTGCAAATGGAAGTTATCTTAAAGGCTTCATATGTAGGCTAATAACTTCAGTTGCTTAAATGAGATAATTATACCTTACATAATATATTTTACTTCAAGGATTTGGTATCTTCATTTTAATAAAATAATAATTTGTTCCAGGGGGAGACTGTAAATGCCCCCCCATGTGAATGTTGTACAGTAATGCTAACATGCCTGTATGTGAACCACATAATTTGTGTATTAAATCAAAATGTGGGGCTAGTTTTTCCTCTTTTTCAAGATTTTTGAGTTAAAAACAGAGTGGCTCCTCCAGACAGGCCACGACGCAAACAATTAAATGGATAGGTGCTAAAAATTCATCAGCCTGACAGCATTTGCTGTCAATATTTAGAAACAACACCATGAAACTACACATGGGAGGCATTAATGGCCTTTCAGTGTCCAAGTAGGTATATGGCTCTCAGTGCTACATGCAGTTTTAAGGCTGCATCAAAAGGAATGAAATCATCCTGATATCATGCCAACAACACTCATGCCATGCAGTCAAAATGAATAACACACATAACACTTTGCATAAAGCTGCCCTATTTCTATGTTTTCAGTCTCTAGCCGGTCTCAGTTTTTTGAATTACAGGGTTAGAACACAGATATGATAGTAAGGAAACAGATTTATTCTGGTATTTAAGACACACTCCTGTGTGCGTTCAGACAGAAAGATGTAATGGCTGGTTAGGGCTTTCTTGGAGTTGTGGGATCTTCTTCTGTTGAAATCTGCACCCTTATTTACTTAATGTTTATGCCTGTTGTTCAATTACAACATGCACGAGTGTTATTAGCTTTAAAGCTCAAAATGGCTTGGGGCCAAGATATCCGAAAGATCACTTTTCCCATGTGAACCTGCCTGTAAATTGCAGTGATTTCCAAACACCCTGCTCTGCATTCCTTCACCAAAGACAGGCATGAGACAGGGACTTTTCAGTGGCCATGCTCTGATTAGAAAGTTCCACAGGGAAGTTAGACAGATCATGTCTGTGTTGTCCTTTGAGCAGGCAATTACAACATTTTTGTTCCCTAAGGCTTCTAATGTGTTCAAATTTTATCTAATTATGGTTTTGTTGATCTGTTTTATTTTGGCGTTCAGTTTTTTTTTTTAAAGGATGTTGTACTGTCATTGACACTCGGGAGCTCTCTGTATAGGCAAAAGGCAGTACAGCAATTTATAAATAAATAAATACAAATAATACCTAAAGAGTAGTAGCAACATGATTAGACAGTGAGCTGTGCTGAATATCCCCAATGATATCATCTGCCTAAATACAGATGATTGTCTTCCCTCTGAGCACAGCAGCCTTGCAAGGAATAGGAGATATTTGGATCTACTTCTTTGTCAGACTAATAGCATTTTAATCTATAATATGCTTCATAATATGCTCAGTGCTGTTACTCTTCTCAGTACTTTGCTACTCTTACATGCCCACTACTGGAGCTTGCTTGCAATGGAAGTTTGAAGAAGCAAGGAGAAGGTCAGGAAGGGTTCCTTCTGGAATAATGGTACATATTTTATACAGAATCTGATGTTGCTGCCCCAAATGTAAACTTTTGGGTTCTGTAGAAAATCAGTGGATTTAGCACAGCAAAGGATTTAATTATCCTCTACAAATTTCTTTTTCACTCTCTACCTTTTCCTGTTTAACTTCAGACAACAGATTATACCAAAAGGAGGGTTGGGCCTCTATGATATCTTGACCCAGGAAGCCCTGTGGAGGCTGCATGCATTTCCAACCATCTTCCTACTTTTTCTCTTCTGTCCTCCCATATCCTATCCTGGTCTTTTTTCCTTTTCTTTCACAGCCAAAGCGATTCTTGGCATTCTAAGAGGAAGAAATGACGGGCAAAAACACCTGCAGCAAGAGGAGGTATTTTTATTCTCATCCAACTTTTTTTTTTGGAAATGTGGGTTTACATAGTAGCTGCCAAAGAATCTAATTCTGTTTTGTTTGCCAATCATCATAATCCAACAATGGAATGACAAGCTTTAAAACAAAACATAAAGCAAAACTAAACTAAGCAGAAGTAAGAATCACAAAGGAATAAATGCTTTTCACTTGCATTATCCTGTCTGTGTCTATGCAGAAGTAAGTTCTAATATGTTCAATGATGCTTGCTTCCAGGAAAGTATACACAGAACCACAAACCAAGTTCCTCCTCCTCCTCCTCCTCCTCCTCCTCCTCCTCCTCCTCCTTTGTGGCCTGTTTCTCTGTATGCTCACTCAGAAAAGTCCTGAGTTGTAAGAACTGGAACTGCAGGATTAACTAACTAACTAGTGCATTTCACTCTGCTGTCTTTCAGCTCAATCCTCTGCATGTTTGTGTTTGCCATGGATTCTAGTTTTAGCAGTAAGGGAAAGCACTTTGAACATGCTCAGAGATACATTCTCTATAACTTACATTTAGACATCATCATTAAAAATGATGACTTTTTGGCATAAATTAAGTCATGGGGTAGGGCAGACAATACAAGCAAGCTTGTACATATTAAGGTGGGAGTAACACATGTAGGATGAAATGTTGCAGGAGGATGAAAATTTAGGAGCATTTTTTGTTGAAGGAGAAAAGAATGCATGGGATCTAATTGAAATTTTCCTATGCAAGTGATCAGTGCTTAATCTCTAAAAAGTAAATGGTGAGGTTTTAATTTGCGTGGGGACAAATAAGCTACATTTGCTGATTGGTGAGATACCAGCATTCTGCATGTGCACAGAAGCAATCTTTATGCTGGTTATTTTTTGCCAATTTTACTGAAATGTAAATGCATTCTAGTATTTTAAGTTTTTATGCATATACATACTTAATACACACATTTACACACACACCCCAGGGTGGGCAATATGTGACCCATGTACAACATGAAGCCCCTCAAAACTGTCTTTTTGAAATGTTTTATAAAATAGTGACATAAAATAGTGCTATTTTGAAACTTTTTGGCCCTCCAGGTGCTCCATCCTTACTGTGCAAAGGATTACTAATTACAAAAGTAACTACTAAAGTGCAAGAGCTAATTTTGATGTTGTCTGTGCTCAGCTGCAACACTGGAAACCATTTTCCTATCTTGCAACATGAAAGGAGTGTATTTTGCACATGCACATACAGATGAACAAGTCTATGCACACACATGCCTATTTGGGCCAGGGGCCTGTGCCCTGGTTCTTTCAAGTGCCCACCAACACCAAAGCTTTCTGATATTCCAACCCCCAGGCCATCTAGCATTTTAAAGGAAAGCTGTATTGCTCCTCAAACCTAAAGGGCACCCAGTACAGTTGTGAGTACTGGGTCGCCTGCTGTCGACAGCAGGTTCCCATTAGTGTTGCTAATACACTGAGGATCAATTTCAGTTCCTTGGCACTCCTCAAAGACAGGCCCATGCTGCAGTAGGCCAGATATGATGTATGTATGTATGTATGTATTTATTTATTTATTAGAACATTTCTATGCCGCCCCTTGCCGAAGCCTCAGGGTGGCTTACAACACAATAAAATACAATAAAATACAAAAATAACAATATAAAATTAAAATTAACAATATAAAATAAATAAAAAATATAATTAAGGCCTGTGTCACCATGGACAGGCATTGTCCAAGGACAAATTAGCACAAAAGAAGCCACTCACATCATTGGTCTGACATCCCTGGAGGGAAAAAAGTTTGGATAGAAATATAATCGACGGACAGACAGATGGATGGATGAGGGATAGTTCTCCATATCTCACGAGATGTGGTCAGAGGAATGACAGATTTTTTCTTACAAGAAAAAATGTATCTGCTCACATTTAAATTATTGTGTCCTAATGGTGTAGATGTTTTATCTTAAAAGTTACCTGATGCAGTGGGGAATTCCTCTTAGCTCTCACTTGGGCATTTTTATTTTATTGGACATTCTCTGCTAGGTGCTAGATTCTAGTAAATTCTCATAATAGCTGTACCAAACCCTGAAGGATCAGTATATTAGAAAACATATCAGTATTAAATAATAATTGCTGGTAGAAATCCAGAAAGAATGAAGAAAATATACTTTAAACTAGAGGGCTAAAATGTGGAATTAAGAGATTAACTTTCATCACCTGCCTTTTCAAAACATTGTTCTTAGCTAATCCTAACAAAATTAAATTGTTGATTTCAATAAGGTTTATTTAACACAGAACGCTTCATACAAACAAGCTGTTTTAGATTCCCAGAAGTAATGAACAATTTTAATGGCATGGTATTGGCTACATGTGAGCCTCATCAAGTATCATAGAACACAACAGGAACAGCTTAACAGAAAACAAAAGTCCTGAAAAGTTGTATGTCTATGACTTTGAGAAATATAGAAAGCCAAACAGCTTCAATAACCTGTAGGAAAACATCCCTAATTATAATAATATAGGTAAAGTTATGACTGCCATATGAGGAACTCTGTGGTCCCTCCAGAGAGCTTATTAGAGGACAGTGCAGGATGTTCTGCCTATAGTTGAAAAGACAGCTTGGCAGCTGCAGCACAATGGACAGCGCCAATGGACAAACCCAGGAGCTAGGATGCTACTGATGTGCTCAGTGAGATTTCCCCCCCCCCCCCCGAATCACAGTCCCCACTAATCTCTGAAACTGCAGGCTGGTTTCAACTGTTCTAAACTTGAAAGTGGGCTTCGCGTGTGGATGCTGTTTCAAAGGAGACGACATGATATGTTGCTGGGCTTACATTAAGAGGACCCAATGCATCACTGAAGTACAGTGTAAGAGTCTACGCAACTCACTCTTTGCTCAGCCTGCCTCACAGGGCTGTTCTTAAGATAAAATGAAATAATCCCCATATGCTTCCCTTTATTCCACGGAGGAGATGAAGAATGTGAGATAAATAAAATGTGGCTTTAAAAAAGGAAACATACATTTGGGCATTGTGACTACCAAATGCAACAAAATGTTTTGGCATGCATGTAAATATAGGTGCTAACAAAGTAATGACAGTATTATTCCAACAGCATGTTTGAAGGCACATCTCAGAGCACAGCAAATACGTTAATGTCAATCAAGATGTGCAGGGTACTCCAGCCTGTTTCGGTCTCTTGATGGTGTCTGTGATAATAGGAACTCAATGCAGGATTAATTAAAACTAGTTGGTTTTTATGGTGTGTGCAGGCTTTGCCTACACACCTCGCTTTTCCCAGTACAAATGGCAGAGCGAGTCTCCACAGAATGCAGACATGTCAGACTGTAGATAGGAAAAAAGACATTCTTGAACGCTCCCCATATAATGTCCTATTCATATACAAAACTCCCATGTTGTGGGAAAGTTTTCAAAGCTAGCTCTCTTCATACTGTTCTTATCTTGAATATACAAAGATAATTTCATACAAAACAGAATATTCAAATATTCAACTCCCAATCTGTGGTCTTAAATTGCAAGCAGTAGCCCTTCTGCCTGGAATTATCATCCTCCGTTCTTTAAAAAAAAACCAAACAAACAAAAAATACAGATGCCATTGTTGCCTAACCATTTTACTCAGATATTTTCTTATGTTATCAACCCAGTCCACTCTGGACAGGCAAAATTGAAGCTTTATCTATTACGCATTCATAGCACCCAATAAGCAAAGGGCTATGAGTGAATCACATTTTAAACACAATTTAAAACATAAAATGCAGTATAAAATACACCATACAAATGTAAACAGTTAAGATAATATAGAATAAAAATTAGTAGAGTAAGGGCTTCTGCTCCTTTACTTAAAAACTTCCTTCCCTGCAGGTTTTTCCTCTTCTGTAGCTTACTGATCAATATAACTGGGGCATTAAGGGACAAATCTTCATTAATTAAGCATCTTCTATTGTTACCCATTTGGGAAGAACTTTAATTGTTTCCCTTAGTATATTTTGCTTCTTTATAGAAGCAGAAGGAAGATACCACTAATTATCTCATTCCACCCTACTTCTCAAGTAGAGTATAAAAGCTGTCTAATTAAAGGTAATTAATGTAATTCCCCAGCTGCCCCAAACAGGAGGAAATAAAATAAGCAGACCTTGCAAACAGGGGGAGCTACCAATTAATATTGTTGGGGACCTTTCCTGAATATAAGACTTACTTGTGAATAAGCATTTCAGAAATGGCTTTGGCCATGGGGAAACACATAGGTACTGGGAAGCTATAGTGTGTAAGTAATCTCTTACATGATAAAAAGTCAGTGCGAGAGGACTTTGATCCTTAAGACACAGCTTGTCAATCAGGTATAATATTCAGAGGCAGTGTAGCTTAATAATACTACTAATAGTGTAATCCTACGTTTACACAGCACTAAGTCTCAGTTTTTAGTAGAATTTACTTCCACCTAAGCAGGTATTATACTGCTGCCTAAAAAGAAAAGGAAGAAAGTAGAAGTAGTGACTTTGACTAAATCCATACATAGGAAAAGGACTGGCTGAACAGGTGATCTCCAATAGTAAGTACTTTAGCCTTCGCAAAAATGCACCTTGTATTTCATTACTAATTACAGCAATATCAATAGTAGTAATTACAGTAATATTATGAGACAAAAAGCTGGCTGGTTTTGTGAGAAACACAAGGCCTTGTTTTATTTATATTTATATTTATATTTATATTATATATATATATGAAGGAAGAGAGAGAGCAAATCACATACACAGCAACATTAGCAGGTATAATATGCAATTATAACCTGCATCATGCAGAAGCACATGCACTTGAAAGTTGCAAATACATCTGCATCTACAGGCAGGCAGGCAGAAAGGAATTTAAAACCTCTGACATTTTTTAAGCATCCAGGAAACTATAGCTGTTTGTGGGGTGGGTAGAATGTTTTTGACTTTTGTAACAAAGCAATTCTCGCATAAGTAGTGTCTGCAAGTTGAGACACACTTCAATGGACATTTCTACAGAATTCAATAGAAGCTTATAAGTACCAGTTCTGGCCATGTATAATATGTAACCTTAGGTCAGTTAAAAATTAAAGAATTTTGGTTTATTGGAGACAGGTGATTGAAGGAATGTTCAGGGGAAATCACTATCTCTCTACACTCCCGTAATCCCCCTCCGCCATAGTATTCTCTAAGGATGAAGGCTTGCTCTCCAATTTATCTCTGCAGCTCACAAAGTAAATTAAAATTCCCAACTGAAAAAAATCAGAAATTACAGATGAAATCTCAGACAATATAACATACAGAACCACCTAAGCCTATACAATCTTATAAGCCCATATAAAAGTTGGAAAAACAACTCCACATAAACATTCTGTGTCAACGATGGCATAAAGGAGACTATTTCATCAAATATCAATCTTACAATCAAGCTCAAAACAAGATTTTTATGGGTTTCTTGATTTATACTTTAAATATATTTAAGGCAGTGCAATCACTTTCTAAAACCCTGGAGATAACCACCATTGTAGAATACAGTGACAAGATACTCCCTATGAGTTATTCTGCAACAAGAAACCACACGGCTCTCTATTTCAAAGCTACACTGACTGCACTGAAGATTCTTTAAAGAAACAAACAAACAAAGCCAAACAGAAAAAAGAAACAGCAGATGAAAACACACGAGCATTCATGCACAGGAGTGTGGTAACTCAGCTAAAAAGTAGTCAAAGGCAGATCTATAGTATAATGCACATCTACTATAACCTTTCTTCTATAATCTCCAAATTCCAAAAGACAGTGTAGCTCAAAGAGTACAAGTTTTGCTTGTATAAAGTCCCAAACTTCAGTTCCCAGCTTTTCCATTTAGCCAATTCTGGGCTTACTTAGCATAGACCTGTTGAAATTAGTGGGACTTAAGGTAGACTAAAACTGGATACAACAATTGGAAAGCAATGGGATAGCTGATCAGTGTCAGCAGTACAGAGCTACATGGACCAAATGGCCTGACAACATTTAAGCCAGCCTCCTGTGTTCTGGTTTGATCATGCTGTATTTCCTATAAAGAGCACATTCCTTCCCCCGGAAAGCACACACACTGTTGCTTTACTGTCCCCTATATAAGTGAATAGCCTCCATCTCAAGCATGGGTGACAACAATTGTGCTCCTGAGTGTAACTGCTTTATTTTCTTTGTTGCTATTTACTACATAAATAAATGACATATACTTTTATGAGCGTGCTCTTCCAAAGCTACTTTTAGAATACTAATCTAGACCTTTATGTCAACCAGCATGAAGCAGCAAAGGCTGCATAGCTCCTTTATTTCTCCTATGGCAATGGTACTTCTCCCTGTTGCTTTGTCTCAACTACTGTGACAGTCCTAAAAGCAATTCCGAATGGAAAAGGCTGGCTTTCCAGATCCAGCGCGACTGGTGGACAGAGATCCTCTTTTCCCTTGTGTACCCTGATTCTGTTTTTTGGAGCCACTTTCCTTCTGGGGTTGGTCACTGGGAAGTTTAACAGGCAGCTAAAGCTGATCATAAGTACTGAGTCTTTTGACACTGGTCCAGAGAAGCACTGTTTTATTAATTCAATGCAATGGGCAGGCTGGATATATTGCTCTCATGGCACAATCTAATCCTATTATTATGTAGTTAATTGTAAATGAAAAATTGCCAAGGATGTACCCGGAATTCAAACGATTAAGATCACTGAAATACAACAACTCTGTGCAAATCCTATTCTTTTAGTTCCCCAACATTTTCTCTTCTTAATTTCCATGTCCACACAGCATCTCTGACAGCCTTGGTTTTCCAAACAATTTGTATGTATGTAAAGTAGTCTCAGTCTCAGACATCTATGAAAAGGCACTACTGCAAACGGATGAGCCTTATGGCAGCAGGCTATAGCATGGCGTTAACTAGCTGTGGTCGGAAGTGCACATGGATGTCCCAATTTTCCTGAGCAACCTAATGCATTTTCAGCCTCTGCTCCATCCACCCTCACCACTCAGTTCGTGCAACATTTCAATCATCCAGCCACCTATTGGCCACCTTCTTCCCACCCTGAGACAGTTATTCTTTTGTGCAGCAAAATAATAATATCCATGTCAGAAACAGAACTTGGTAACTTATCATGGAACAGATAAAGCCTAAGTAATAAGAGGTTTAAACTTTGCTTTTTCAAGGAGAAAACAATGCGACCATATTTAATGACTGCCAGATTCTCTTAAATTTGTCAGCTGGTTTCAAAGTACTTCTCAAAGAAATGCAAGAGTTCAAAAATAGGCAAGTAACATTGGAAGATGCCAAGGCTATGGGGATATTTGGAGGTCTGAAATGAATGCTCCTAAAATGGCCCAAATGCTTTCAGTGGCCAAACTGATGCTATCTGTCCCTGTCTGTCTTTCTGTCTGTCTGTCTCTGTCTCTCTCTCTCTCTGTCTCTCTCTCTCTCACACACACACACAGACACTTATGTCTTCCTTCTCCAATGCAACCTAGCAATCCCTCATCCAGTCACTGATCAGACTGAAGCTTGTTGTATCATGTGCTTTGAGACCATGCTGTGAGCCCAGTATGGCTTCAGTGCTCTGATCCCTGTGTGGAAAAATATCAGGACCTTAGTGTCTCCTTTCCTGGGAAGTAAATTTCCCCAGGGGTATATTCAAGAACTGGCTATTCTCAAGTCATGTTTAATAGGAGCACTGCTACTTTTCAATATGATGCTACTCTGCCCACCAGGCAAAACTGGTCAAAGGTGCTTCTCTGAATGAAAAGAGATGCATTACTGTTTAGAAGCAAAAATCTTTTCAGGGGGAATTCTGTTGGACTTCAGGGATGCTGGTGTTTGCTCAGGATTTGCTTGTTCTATAACAAGGTGAAGACTTCAGGGAGCACCTTAAAGAGGTAATAGTTCCGAGGCAGGAATTGGTGTAGCAAGCCTTTTCTGAAGTATTGACCCTAGCGATGGTAGTGATGGCAGAGCATCATTGGACTCCACTTCCTGTTGCAAAATACCTTGGACCAGAGCTAGTTCATATGCATGAGGTGACATATAAGTGAGGTTATTCGCAGATACAACTACCAGAAGCAGCTTCTGTGATCATGGCAGCTGAAAAACATTTGCAGAGTGGCTGAACAAACAGGGTCATGAGTTACAACCTCTAGGTGAACCATTGGAGTCCATCCCAAGGGAACTCTCTGGGATACCTGTGCCAGTCCTGAGTTCACAGAACAGCTTCAGTCCCACTAGTGCTCCAGCTGGAAACATCTGCACTGGAGATCTGCTTAACATCCTTCCACTGGTGGCCTACTTTGCAACATCACTGCCACCTTGAGTGTGTCCCATCCCAGGACTTCAAGGGCACAAATAGGACTGTATGAACTGTTGGGATTGTAAAAGTGGAAAATTAAGAAAACTACTCTCTGAAAGGAGAGAGGCCATTCATTTCAACATACAGTAGTATAATCCCATTAAAGTCTAATAGAAAAAGAAATTACATAGGCTGCTATATCGTGAAAATTAAATACAAATTACACGCAAACACAGCCTCACTTAAAAAAGAAAAGAAATCGTTGTACAATTTCCTTAATACTTGCACAATTTAGCCGAACAATTTTCATTCATTCACACAGTTTATTATAAATATAAAACAAGGCACCCCTTAAGCATTTTTAGTAACAAATTAAACATTTACGTTTTTTAGTGTGCAGAGAGGCTTAGCATTCATGCAGCTTCAAAACCGAAGTACAGCCTCAAGGGAAGCCTCTCCGCTGACAAATTAATACCTTAGAGAATAGAGCTGAATGGTGGCAATGAACTCATTTGTTCCCCCAATAATGAAGAATGACTCTTTCTTTACCACATCTGTGACTGTTGCTATGGTGACCCAGACTTACCTCACTGCTTCTCGAAGTGCTCCTCGCTCACCCAGAGTTGTGTGCTTGATGTCATCAAAATTATTTTCCAGCTTCTCACGATACTGCAATAACAATAACAACAACAACAATAATAATAGCAAAACAGGAGATTCCACATTAAAAAGCAGGATTCTTAACTTAGGTGAAGCTCCCATTCTAGTTGGATAAATTGCCCATGTTCACTCTCAGTGCAAACATAGCTGATTATATTGATTACATATTCACACAAATTACTCTTTTTTGCCTTTAATTGCATAGGAGTAATTAAAAATGACACTGTGAACTCAGCAACAAAGTAGGCAGGAAGCTTATGATATAGTTGCCATGGCAACTCTCTTATCAACATTCCATAATGTGGGAGATTTTTTTTTCCTATCAGCTTTTCTACCCTCATCCAAGACTGAAGAACAAATGCGCATTATCTTTTTTCTTTTCCTTTTTTTGCTAGATGCACAACTATGAAGGAAGCGCCATCAGAATACTGGGCTACAGTCATATTTGGTTATTTTATAAAAGCAAAAACCCTGCCAATAAAGATAATGCACCATGTTTAAAACTCATACAGGTACACAGGTAGAATGAACAGTCCAAATTCCAACAGTTTTTACAGCATACCTGAAAACCTGGGTTGCTAGACACTGACACCAACTTAAAGAAGAGGGGATGGAAGTGAGCCCAATACATTCAGTATCTAATGAGTTAAAAGGATCTTTCCAGTAGTTATATTTAATGGAATATTAAGCATTACATGCAAAATAAGTTTTCTATGAGTTCCCAGAGTTGCATCTTACAGAGCATTTTTTCCTGAATATAAACTGGGTACTATGAATAAATTATGTGACCATTCTTCTTCCAAGCAGATCAAGCCATAGGCTTTCTAAGTAAGAGTATTCATTAAGACAAAGCTGGCCAGCTAGTACAAAAGAAGAGAGTGGCTGAAATTGGTAACAAAGGAAACAAGCAAAGTTAGAATACTGGTCATTGGGGAAGTGCAACTTAATGATAACATGTTGATTCCAACAGAATACTTCTCTTCCATGCCAAACTGAAAAGAGCAAACCACACTTTAAGGCGAGTCTTCCTGTTTCTTGGCCAATCCCTTGGAGCTTCTGAGGCTTTTCATCTGGTCTGCCCTTCTAAAATGATACTGAGTCCTCAGAATAGTGATGATAGGTCTGTCATCAAGAGATCAGGCCGCTCACCAAACCTTCCCACAAAATTTGAAACTCTCTGATTCTGTGCAACCGCTGGGATTATCTCTTGACTTTGGCACTTCAACTGCAGATTCTGGCATCACCTCTTCATCTGATGCAGAATATCCCTCTACAATCTTGGATGGCTCCTTCTCGGGAGGAGAGGGCGCAATTCCTACACAAAGGTGTCTTTATTAATTGCCAGTACTTTGCAGGATGGTTGTTAGAATATACGTAATAGTTGGAACCCCACAGGCCCAAGCAAGCACGATATTCCCCAAACAGAAATCTTTGCGTGATGTGTTTGCAAATTCTCGGTGTATTCCCCAGAGAAATCCATCCTGCCCTTTCAATAACTTTTGCAATTTGAGGAAAAGTTCATAATTAACATTTTAAAAACTTTGGACTCTTAGGGTTTAACTAAGAGTGGTATATAAGTGATTGCTAAAACTAACAAGATGCATTCTCATCTTCAGAGAGAGAGAGAGAGAGAGAGAGAGAGAGAGAGAGAGAGAGAGAGCGCGCGCGCGCGCGCGCGCGTGCGCGCGCGCACGCGCGCGAGCACTCATGTGTTCAGCTTTCAGCTATGGCTTAGTCACAACTGTTTTCTGTGATGTCAGCAATATCTCAGGCTAGCCTTCTGACTAGATTTCTCTAAAGCCAGTCTGAAGCTACATGAGGAATCCTGCCATATCTGCCAAATCATCAGGCATATTCATGATACCATGATCTACTTCAATCCTAATTGAATTGAAGAACAACCTAATTGGTTGTTCTCAGAGACACAATTTGTGGACCAATATGTAGGTGTTGGGTAAGCTCTTTAAATGGCTGCTTTTCACACTGTTATGCTCAGTTACTTGTGGTAACCTCAGAACAGCCCCTAAATAGAGGCAAAGTTCTCACAAACACAAAAAGTACTGTACAGGTGTGACCAAGTTTAAACTGTAACTTGCACTTCCTTCAGTATTCTGGTCATTACTTCTATCCCATTTTGTCTACAAAAGTACTGAAAGCAGTTTAGAAAAATTAATATCTAAATACAAGCCCATCAATATATGCCAATAAATAACCTATCATTAAAAAAAATCAGACATTAAAACTGGTCGGCACACTAAAATGTGATGTTAAAACAAAGGGAAGTAAATTCAAAGGCAGAAATAAACTTAAAACACGTTATACATTCAAAGCTAACTGGAACAAGGAGGCCTTTCCAGGGAGGGCTGTAAAAATGTAATAATCAACTGAACAACTAACAATTTGTTGCCTTTCCCTTTAAATAAACTGCCTGAAGGAGCTGCCTTATTTTGTCTAATGGCAGAGAATAAAGCGGCTCCTTCACAGATTATGAGGATATGCAATTATAGGATTTTCAGTTGTCCAAATAGTCTGACCAATTTGCTCCTCCACAGCAGGAAGCAAATTATCTAGGTCTGCATCTTCTGTAATCTCCTGAAATTAATTATGTGGTAGATCTCAACTGGCAGGAAGTTCCACAGTCTTGGTACCACTACTAAAAACACCCTGTGTCTGAAAAGGGCACTGCTGCTGAAGTTTTGATAATGCACCAGTGTATTTCAGTGCAATCAGTTAATATGCTACATTAAAAAGGCTGAGGATTGAAGCAAAAAAGCCCTTAATTGGTTCAGAGCGCTAAAGCATTTCCATACAACCAGTAACATGACCATCAAGAAACATCCGTCAGAGCTCTTCCATTTGTTATTTCTTTACTTGCATTTTATGATTCTCTATAATATTTAGACATATGGTCCAATAAGCTAAATGTGTTCTGCCTAGAAGAGGCTAGCGCATATATATTTACATAATGTCACCCACTCTGCCAGTCCTGCATCCATTTCCTAATGATGCCCTGTCTGTGGCTATTGTGAAATTATGACAGATAGCTCAGTTCTTTTAAAAGACAAACATGAATGAAAAATAATTACCCAAGCTTCTTTATATCACTTTATTAAAAAGGCCTTATCAACTTGTCCAGCTAACGTCAAAATTAGCTTGTTATAACTTTTGAGATAATGCTACAGACATTTTAATATACACTATTAAACATCATACTACCCCTACTGACACTGCTAAGACATAATTACCAAATCAGCAAAGGATATTTGAAGCACGACAGTGTAAGGAACATTTTTCTCTCAGTTCTTTTTCAAGGAATCTGCAAGGCCATTTTTTAAAGAAATAAACCACACATTAGCTCTGTCCTCTGTTTAGTCTCATCTGTTTTTCATTCTGTTCCTCACCAGCAATACATTATTCATCCTTTGTAAGGGTGGAGGAGAATACCCTTCTTTCCATATTCTTAGCAACCAGACAATGGATTTGGTTCCATAAGATAATAATCAGTTTCTTGTATTTATGCATAATTGTAGATGCATACATGTACAAAGTAATCATATAAAACACAATAGAACTTAAAGTCTGCTGCATTATTAAATTTGCAAAATTACTGAATGAAAGACATTCCCCAGACAGTAACACCAGAAGCAGCTCTCAAAATAAGGAAGTGACAAGCCATTCCAAGGTCTCCACTATCTTCTCACCTAATGCAAGACTGTATCAAAGAAAAAGTACAGTGCGGTTAACAAGCAAGTTGTTGGAATGTTGGAAACCTGCTAGCAGACTGATAGCACTGCAAACAAAGGCATAGAAAACAAACAAACAAACAACTGCAGTACACTTCAATCACTGCAGCTATCAATTGCCAAAACTCCTCCCAGTCACTACCACTGTTGACTCAGAAGATAGCTACAAATCCAGAACCTGGTGTAATTGCTAGAGAAGCAAATCACGGTCAAGAAATAGCTCAAGTCCATCTTCTAGAAATCTAAGAAGTCATCCTTCTGCATAGATCTACAGCCAACGATTCTTCTAGAGATTGATTTTCTTTTCTTTTACTTTCTGGAAAATATTGTGCATGCATTTAGTTATTTATTAAATTTAAATCCCACTTTCCTGCCAAAAATGACACATATAATACAAAATATTAAATAAACAACATGGCTTTTCATTTCTAAGGAAGACACCTGTCACAGAAGTTTGGATTCAGTGCCCAATGGTAACAAAGAAATTCTCTGAGTGTTCCATTAGCTTGCAAAAATAATATTAAACTAGACATTTGTTACTGGTACATTTTGCTTAGCAACATTTTGCTTTTATAGATCACTGGTCAAATGGATTTATTCAGGAAACCACCTCCCCTGCATAGGAGAAGAATATTTTATTTTCCTAGTGTCCTATTCTACAAGCCATATTCACATATGGCTCTATTTGGTTTGAACCTATGTGGGCACAAATCAAGATACTGTGCACCCACCCTGCGAATCTGCATGTTATTCAAGCCTGGAGGTATCAGCATGATGGTACTGGAAGATGCTGAAACTGAACAGTCCCAGAGAAGGGCCAGGAGGTGCAGTTGCAAATATTTTGTTGGATTTTGTTACCGTCCAAATCATTCCCATTTGACTTTTTCCACCTCTCTAAGGCTGTAATCTTGGATCCATTTACCTCACGTAAGTCCCAGTTAATTTAACGGACATACTTCTCAATAGACATACACAGGAGCTCACCATAAATGTACCCATTTATAAGGTAGATTGACCTTATGGCCTACTTTATAGAGAACAGCCCGCTATCGGAAGGGCTGTCAGACAACAATTCTCTGTTTGAAGGTGTCCAACATCTGAATAGATGACAAGTCCAAGAGCAACTTCAGAATGAAGAGAGCAATGATTGTATCCAACAGTCCTTCTATCTGTTCCATGTCCTCTGGAGAGAGCAGCCTAGAACCTGAGCTATGACATCAACTTCCTGGGAGCAGAAGAGACTACACCTCCACATTTTATTTAGTTATTTTCTAGATGCTTAATCTGTCCAACAAGAGAAGTTCACTGGATTAATTTAAAAGGACTAAAATAATAATGTGGAATGCAAAAAAAGTACATGAAAATTATTATATAAATAGCCATGAAATCTAAAATGCCAAAATTTTGCTTGACACTAAAAAGATAACAATTGAGGTGTCGAGCAAGTCTCCTTTGGATGGCGTTCCATTTCATATCCCTAATTCACTGCACAACTTACACTCCTTTATTTATGACTTGCTGTGGGAGCAAACATTAGCTGAAAAGAGGGATATTAATATGCAAGAAAAGAGGTCACAATTGAATGTCACAGGAAGCCTCGTACTAAACCATGATGCACACTAGCAGTGTACTGGCACACAAGAGACCATTCATTCCTGCGTTGGACCTCCCTCTGTGTCAGCAGATAAACAAACAAGGAAGCCACAATTATGCATACTTCCCATGATTTTCAAACCTGGGTCCGATGGCTTCTAATCTAGCCAGGATTTGTAAGTCACCTTCAAACGGAGTTTCAATCCTGGCTTGTCTGGGGGCAGTGAACCCTGGTTCAACTGTAATGGAAAGCTTTCCAGTTTGTATACTTAGTTACACAAAGCATGAGTGAATGGATTTCAGGCTGGTCATGCACATCAAGGTTTATGAAGCCAGGATCTGCCATGATATGCTGATGCAGCCAGAGATAATTAACTTTTCTTCCCACCTCAATAACATTTACAAGAACTAACACATGTCTTGATTTCACAGCACTCTGCATTTCCCTGACCCTACCATAGCTGGACAACAATGCAGAGCATAAGCAAGGAAACACAAAACATGGGTAACTTACGGGGGGGGGGTGTTTTTGACAGCACCCACACATTTATCATCATGTCTAGTTTGGCCCTATGACACTTCCAAGACAAGAAGATAAAAAGTAATTAATTCCCACTTTTAAGCAGCAATTAAAGTAGAAAATGAAAATGCAAGCAGTGGGGGGGAGTATTTCTGATGGCGTTCTGCCAAGCTATTTCCTGTGGGTCTCGATAAGGTCTAAAAGTTTCAACTGTGATGGACTAATTATACAGTATTTATATCTTATCTCTCCTAACAGTTGTGTAATGCTGTATGATACCAAGCAAACAACTCAAAGAGGTTTATGATAGCAAAGCAAATACAAAGAGACACAATTACAAAGTCAGAAGTAAATGGAGGGGAAAAGGTCACTAAAAGTTGCAGTTGGTGCATGGATAGGAGAATAAATGCAACACGAAAATCTGGTATTAAGAAGAGAGCAAAATTACATCATTTTATACAGTCAACTGTATAAAAGCATTTTATTTTAGCATACAAAAATGGGGTTTCCAATTACTAGATACCAAGGCAAGTAAAATGGGATGCTTTGTTCTGATTGTAAACATCCTGTGTGCTTCTGATTGTCCACTCTTGCAGAAATATGGTCCAGTTTGCATATCACCACAATGAATTCATTCAGGATTTGCCAATTTGCCCTTCTCTTTGTACTGTAAATAAGATCTGATCAGAGGCAGGGCTTAACCACTGGATTACTTAGCCCCTAAACAATCCCCACCATTAGTTTGGGTTTGCTCGTGATGCTTACAACCTCTGCTCAGGCTGACAGGAGGTTGTGTACGGAAAATGGAAGCAGCTTGCACAGAGTACTCATATCCACAATTTTCCAACAGGTCATAAAAGTGCCATATTAGATGAGCCCCATGGTAGGATCCAACATAGGCAGCTCTTATGTTATAATCTTTAACTGAATCACTCTCAAATGGAAAAATATGATTCTTCATAATCTGAGTAGGATTCCGCATAGATTAGTAGCAAGATATTAGATGAGGTAGTAATGATTTTCTGACCCTTTAGGATCATCAGCTGTTTGCAGCAGACATGAAAATACCAGTAGATAGTAGTATTTGTGCTCATGTGTAGACAGGTTTCTTCTGTAACTGTACAAGGCATCCACCAATGATATCATGAAAAGGCAGGGGGTGTATGTAAGCCATCTGGATAAATGGTCCCACGTGTTTCAGTAAATGAATGAACACCCATCATGTTCTAAGCTGCAGGCATGTTAGCATCCTGGGATAGACAAGATGCTCAAACTTTTAACAAAGGGAAATTGCAGATAATTATAACATGGATGAGGTTTTCCAAATTGTGATGGTGCCCTACTATAGATTACTTAGTATCATGATTAACGAAGGCTTGGCTACATCTGCTGATCTGTTGTGCGAAACACAACAAGTGTGTGAGAAACACAAGTGTGTGAGAAACTACACAGATCAACAGCAGGTCACACAACTCAGGCTGACTCTGAACTAACCTCTCCAACTAACTTAACTTCTTTTTTAATTTCAATTATTTTGTAAACCAAAATGTAATCATGACAGCCGACAATAATACAATGAATGTATCAGTTATGAGATCTTGGGGTCGGAAAAAAGCACCTTTCAGTTTTTCAGATTAGAAATGCTAAGTCCTGGAGTGTTGAGTGTTTAACACAGTTGCGAAGTGAGGGAGAGGAGAGGAGAGGAGAGGAGAGGAGAGGAGAGGAGAGGAGAGGAGAGGAATATTTGGGAAAAGCTAAGCCAGAAACTTAGATAAGGCAAATTAAATGGATTAGAAAAGAATTAATCACTCTGCAACTTGTATATGTTTTGAATTGCAAAAATACTACCAAGAAATAAGGACTAGAAGCCCTATCTGCACCCAGAGCATAGAACTTTGTTCCAAAGGAGGTTCGACTGCACTTCTCCGTTGGCTTTCAGACTTCAGAATATCTTTAAGCTCACCAGTTAAAGCAGGTTGCTTACCTGTAACTGATGTTCTTCGAATGGCCATCTGTGCAGCACACATATGGGTGCTGCGCCTGCGCAGTGCCTAAGGCCGGAAAGATTAGAAAGCTAACGGTTTTTGGCGGGAAACTCCGCTCCCCTCCCCCTCCATACTATAAATAGAGTGGAGTGTCCGCCATTTTCTCAGTCTTTATAAGACCGAACGTTTGCCCCCTCTCAGAAGAGAGACATATTAACAAAACTTCAATGTCGGCCATGACCATCAAAGAGACTCACCGACACCAAGTGGGGCCGGCAGGTGGGTTGTGTGAATGCACAGATGGCCACTCGAAGAGCATCAGTTACACGAAAGCAACCTGCTTTTCTTCGTCGTGGCCTCTGTGCATCACACATATGGATGACTAGCAAGCTTACCAGACTCGGAGGAGGGAGGTGTCATCAGTGAAGGATAGCTGAGAGGACTGCTCTGCCGAAGGAACAATCCTGTCTGGCACACACATCAAGGCAATAATGCTTGGCGAAAGTACACGGAGCAGCCCAAGTCGCAGCTCTGCAGATGTCTTGAATTGGGATTCCTGCGGTGAAGACAGATGATGCCGCTACTGCTCTTGTGGAATGACCCCTTGGAGAGACAGGTAAGTCCATCTTGGCAAGTTGATATGCCAACACAATAGTTTGAACAATCCATTTTGAAAGTCTCTGCGATGTGACCAGAGAGCCCTTGTCTTGTTCGGAATATTTCACGAAGAGTTGATTAGAACGCCAAAAAGACTCTGTTGGTGATTTGTAGAACGCCAAGCAACACCAAACATCAAGAGTATGTAGAGATCTTTCAATCAGGTTTGATGGTGATGGAAAGAAAGCAGGTAAGATGATCTCCTGATCCATATGGAACAGAGTGACTACTTTAGGTAAAAACATCAGAAGAACTTTTTCCTTATGGAAATTCAAATACAGTGGATCTACTCAAAGTTCACTAGGTTTCTGAGCCAACATGACGGCTATGAGAAAGGCTGTCTTCCAAGATACCAGCCATAAGTCAATAGTCGCCAGAGGTTCAAAGGGAACTCTGGTAAGTGCCTGCAGGACAACTGAGAGGCTCCAAGTCGGCATAACAGGGGGAATTGATGGATGAAGGTTCTGTAGTCCTTTGATGAATCGTCTAACTATTGGTTGTGAAAAAACCAATGAACTGTGTATCACACCATGGTAATGCGAAATCGCGGCCGCGTAAACCTTTATAGATGAAGGTTTAAGTCCCGAACGATGCAGCTCTAAAAGAAACTGTAGTATGTTCTCGATCGAAGCCAATCCAGGAGTAAACAAGTGGGATTCAGTGAAAGATGAGAATCAACGCCACTTCGCCGCATAAGATCTCTGTGTCGACGGTCTTAGAGCAGATTCAAGAATTCTTTGACTATCTGGATCGAGGATGCCCAATTCTGAGGTAACTCCCATCGGGTCCGAAGAAGTAAGCAGTGGCTTGGTTCCATAAGTGGGAATTTCAGATACTCGAGATGTCGTCGGTATCAAGTCAGTATCGAGGGTCAGCAAATTCGCCAAGCTGTGAGGTTCAGAGAACCTGGATGACAAACCGCTCCGTCTTGCTGAGTTATTAGATGCGGTATTGATGGGAGATGAAGGAAAGTGCTATCTGACAGCCACAGAAGAGTGGAGAACCACAGCTGGCAGGGCCACCATGGAGTTATCAAGATTCCCGTGGCATTGTCGTGGGCTATCTTTGAGACGACTTTCATTAAGAGTGGGATCGGAGGGAAAGTGTAAAAGTTGATGTTGTCCCACGGGATCATGAGGGCATTTCCTGCTGATCCCGGTTCGATGCCTGCCCTGGAGCAGAACAGTTCGCATACCCTGTTCGCATGGGTAGAGAACAAGTTCATGTCCGGATGCCCCCAACAACGGAGAAGCTGATCGCAAATTTGTCAATCCAACTTCCACTTGTGAGTTGCTGTCATCTGCCTGCTCAACATGTCAGCTTCTTCGTTGTCGGTACCGGCTAGATGAACTGCCAGAAGGGTTATGTTCCTCGGGATGCACCCGTCCCAAATCTTCATCGACAGCCGGGCCAGGGTGGCCGATTTCGTTCCACCCTGTTTGTTCACATAGAACACAGCGGCTATGCTGTTGGATGCAATCTGCACTACTTGTCGCCGAAGAGTATTCTCAAATGATCGCAGAGTTTAGAAGATCACTAACAGTTCGAGAAAATTGATGTGTCTGGTTGCTTCTTGTCGGTCCCAAGCGTCCTGGGTGTGGAGTCCTGCACATACTGCATCCCAACCGATCAACGATGTATCAGTGTAGAGGGTCACAGTTGGTTGAGGCGGTCGAAATGGGACACCTACACTCAGATTGACTGGTATAGTCCACTGTGTCAAAGAACGTAGAACGGACAGTGGAAGCCGGATTAGCTTATTGGGCAAATCCCGCTGCGGATGAAACATTCTGTTGAAGAATAGTTGAAGAGGTCAAAGTCTGGTGTATGGAACGATGGCAACCAAAGCGGCCATATGGCCCAGAAGTTTTTGAATGGAAAGAGCCGGTACCGTCCTTTCTCATCGAATCTGATCAATGCATAAGAAGAGACTGTCTTGACGAACCAGAGGAAAAAATGCCCTCACTAGGGTAGAATCGAGACAAGCTCCAATGAAGTCGATCACCTGCGCAGGAACACAGGACGATTTTTCATGATTAATACATAGTCCAAGATAGTCCAGCAGAGCACAAGTTGTATGGACGGCTGAAAGAAGGCTATCCCTGGTCTGGGAAACTATTAGCCAGTCGGTAAGGGTATACTTGGATACCCTGAAGCTGAAGGTGTGCGCACACTGGAGCCATGCATTTTGTGAAGACTCGCAGAGTGGTGGCTAGTCCAAATGGAAGGACATTGAATTCAAATATGTCGGACCCGACAGTGAAACGTAAGAGACGTCTATGACAAGGATGAATTGAGATGTGAAAATAGGCATCTTTTAAGTCCAGTGAGGCGAACCAATCCTCTCTCCTCAGCAACAGAAGGATATTTTGAAGGGTGGTCATCCGAAATTTCTTAGGTTTGATAAACCTATTAATATCTCGCAAGCCCAGGATAGGACGGAGACTACCATCCTGTTTAGGGACTGTAAAATATCTTGAATGGAATCCGTGAAGACCCTCAGAACGAGAGAGGTGACGAATCACTCCTTTACGAAGTAGTTGACGAACTTCGTCTAGTAACACCAGCAAGCATGGCGAATTGGGCTCGACGGAGGAACGATGTCGAATTTTATTCTGTATCCGAGCTGGATGATGAATAAAACCCACTGATCAGATGTGATGGACTCCCAGATGGGGAGTCGGCTTTGTAGCCAATCCCCAAACAGGAGGGGGAAAGGTGGGAATTGGAGAGGCGGAGAGGTTCGCCGGGCCCATCAGCGCTGACGCTTGTCGGTGTCAAAGCGGCAACGGCCCTGCCGAAAACACTGCTGTGGCTGCTGCTTTCGGTGTTGCTGGCGTTGTTGGAATTGCTGCCCTGGTTGGAACTGCTGGTGGTACGATGGACAAGACCAGGACCACTTATGTCTTTGTTGAGTAGGAATCTCCATTCGGCGGGCTGTCATCCGTGACTCATGTATGGATTTCAGCTTATGGTCCGTCCTGGCGTGGAAGAGCCCTGATCCATCAAATGGCATCTCTTCAATCCGCTGCTTCATCTTCTCCGGGAAATTACAGCTTCTTAGCCAAGCATGTCGATGGAGAGAGATGGCACCGACCGGAGCCCTGGAATCAGTGTCAATGTGATGCCGCACTGGTGAAAGCTGCTGGATGGCAACTTGCATTGCTTATTTAATGACGACCTTGGCCAAGTCTCCTTGATGGTCGGGCAGAGAAGCTGTGATGTTTTCCAGCTTCTGCATAATGAAATACTGATATCTGGCAAGTGTCGCTTCATAGTTTGAAATACGAAGGCCGAGTCCAGAGGCCGCATAGACTTGGCATGCCAGCATATCAATTTTTCTGCCCTTCTTCTCATGAGGAGCTGTGTGGCCCTCAATTCCCTGCCCTGGGATGACTCAACCACTACCTAGTTCAGTTTTGGATGGTGCAGGAGGAATGGAATATCCTGCTCCCGAACCCGGTACATTGCCTCGTAGCGTCGAGACGTGGCCTGCGGCTGAGCCAGTAGGTCCCAGGGCTGAACCATCGCTTGACGAAGCGTGGTTATTAGGGGTAGAATAATGGCTGCTGACTGCTCGCCCCTGATGATGTCATAGAACCTGTCGGTGCTAGGATCGGGCCAATGTTGTGCCTCGATCTCTAGTGACCGAACAAGTCTCGACATCAGTTCCCCAAAGGTGATGTGGGGCTCTTCCGGGGATCCTGGGCCTTGAGATGTGATGGCTACATCAGGGGAGGTAGAGTCCGCCTCCGACTTGTCCGAGTCGGCTTCGTAATGGTATGGTCCGCTGGATGAGGAGTTCCCCAGAGATGTGGGGTGTCTCCGTTCTGCACGGCCTGATGTAGACAGTGCCTCTCTCGGGACCAATGGTGATGGACGGTCCAGTGCTGACGGGTAGTATCCGAAAGAATGGTAGTCCTCCCAGCCCATGTAGCCTCCATAATGGGGTTGGTCCCATTCTTCCACATGCCTGTCAGCAGAGCAGCATCAGTACCATGGCCGAGAAACAGAAGACTCCACGGCTGGCCTAGACGGTGGCATTGGAGTTGGTGAACGAACTCTCGGCAGGAAGTCACGGATTTCACCATCGGAGATGGATTCACGCATTGGCGCCTCAGATCATTGGGGAGACACACTTTCTGCCCGTGCGACCCATCTAGGGGACCCTGGCAGAGTGACCTGCATGGCTGATTGCAGGGCCAGTCCCGATGGAGTCGGTACTGTTGCAGCCACCGGTACCAAGGGCACAGACGAACCTGAGCCACGATGTTTGGCGTGGTTGGGTTTCTTCGCCTTGTGGGCCGGCTTATCTGCCTTGTCCTTTCGTACCTTCTTGTAGCTGGAGGACTTGTCAGAGCCACCATGCTTTCTCTTCTCCCTTTGTTTAGCAGGGGGAGAAGGAAGTTGTTGAGCCCCCATCGCTGACGTACCTTCGTCCGAAGGACGCAGTGGAGGTGCAGCTGAGCAGAGGCAGGGCACTCTGAAGGCGTGGCCAAGGTAGAGCCAGGCTTTGCGACCAACTGGTCTGACTGCATAAGGGCCTGGTCCCAGAACAGTTTTCGGAGTCAGTTTTCCCAATTCTTCCTAGCCTGCTTACTAAAAGCCAAGCAGTGGCCACACTTGTCCGTCCTGTGCCCCTCACCTAGGCAAAGGAGACACAGATCATGCGGGTCCGCAGGAGACATTTTAGACCCGCACTTGGTGCATTTACGGAAGGCCGCTCACTGTGCCATTGGAAAGAGGAAAAGAGAAGATAGTGAAGA
>NW_025335641.1:9466481-9475827 GCF_004798865.1 Varanus komodoensis | reverse complement strand
ACAGATTATCCCCTGCTCACCTTTAGCACAGGAGAAGTAGCTGTACATACTACAATTCCTCCAACTCCACCAGCGCGGCCCATCACCACCACCACCACAAGAGCCAATGCCAATATGGGGACCTAGCCACAGGACAGACACCTCCCACTCAGCCTAGGGCCTATTTATTAACTCTGAAGCATTGGGAAAGTATTGTGAGCATAAGTCCTGAGAAATCTACCTATGTATCCACAGTTCACTGAATATCTAACTTGTGGAAGAATTTCTAATAAGATAAAAGCTTGACAAATGATGGCTAGTCCATATGGAGGAACATGCATCTGTAGAACCTGCTGCTAACACCAAATGTAGGGAAACCACCTGTGAGTTATCCACCTACATTCACAAGTAATTATGAATGCTGGTGGGAAGCAACGCATACAAGTTTTACAGTTTGTGGAACCCCCTGCTACAAAGTTACCTTATGTATTTAAAAAAAGTTCACCATAAAACTGGAAAGCAAAATAAACCTGTGTATCTTGCATGTGGGTTTGTTTCTTTGTTTATTGTATTTATATCCCACATTTTCCTTTTTTTTTTTTTTTTAGACCTCCAAGCGGCATCCATCATTCACCTCTTTCTCTCAATCTTATCTTCAACCTTGTGAGGGAAGTTGGGCTGGGAGTTTGTGACTGGCCCAGTTAGCTCCATGGGTGCCCCAGTCTGGCCCTCTTAACCACTACCCCACACTGGCCCTCTCAGTAGCACAGGACTGATGCCACCACCAGAGACAAGATGACCAAAACAAAGATATTAGACATTTATATATGCAAGATAATCAACAATTGCTTGTCACAATACGATAGATTTACTTAATGATGCTTAAATTAGATATCCTTAGATAGCACACCTAATATGAGTCTTCCCTGCTAATTGTTTCTCAATAACTTCTCTCTTAGGTCAGATTTCCATCAATTCCACCTCAGCTCATCCCTCACAACTGGGAAGAGATGCTTGTATAGCAATCTTCCTCTGTCTCCGCAACTTCTATTACCCTGGCTTCTGGGACAGTTTTAGTTTCAAGCACTCCCAGTGAAGTACCTCCTTGTCAGAGCTCTGACTGAAGCCCCCCAAGGCTTCCGCAATGGTCTGCTTGGTCTCTCCAGCACCAGCTCCAGATTCAGGTCTCTTCCAGAAAAGTTTCCTCAGAATAGCCTCTTGTTTTCCCAGCTGTGAGCACTTCTTCTTTCAGAGGACATCCATTAATCCCAGTTGCAGTCTCCCCACCGAACAATAGCAGTACCTAACTGCCAACCATTTCTCCTCCTAGCTGCCAATCATCTTTGCTGGCCCACTTGACCTATCAGAACAGAAAGATGCTAAACTCAGCCTCCCCCCATAGACAACCATAACAAATGAAGCTAGTCCTTGGCCTACTCGGTTATACCATCAGAGAGATTAGAGAAAAGATGCAGGCATAACCAAATATAAGCAAATTGGTGAAGACCATGTTTCTACATAGGCCTAGTAAAAATATTGCTTTACAAGGTGTGTGAAATCTGTTATAATGGAACAACACAACTTTATGATTTTAAAGCACAAGGCAATCCCCCCACCCCTTGTCACTAACTACGTAGAACAACTACAAGAAGGTCGGAGTGAATGCTGATCCAGGAGTATGAACACCATGCAACTAGTAACAATTTTCACCTTTGCTTTTGCAATGGAGATTATTCTTTAACTAACTGAAGGAATTATTTAAACTCCCAAGTAAAATATTTCCTTCTGTAACAAAGAAGCCCCACCTCTTTCCCCCAAATTAACAAAAAGAACGAACAAAATTGGGTTGGATCCATGTTAGAGTAGACCAACTGAAATCAACAAGACCCAAGCCTGCTGTTACTGGCTTATTCCATAGTTTTCAATGGCATACGCATGACTAAGAATGACTAAGTATGAATACAACCCAGTATGCATTGATATTATTTCCAGGTTCATGCCAGCTACAGAAGTGCCCTCTCTGGGCAAGCCCTTCCCTGGCATGATGTAACTCCCTCTTCCTCCCTACTCTGAGAGCAGCAGATGGGTGCTCAAGTAGCAAAAAAGCCAGCCTGGCCACCAGTTGTGTCCGTGGGTTATGCCAAGATTCTAAAGTCCCTGAGGAAGACTCAAATTGCTGGGTGCCAACCACAGCTATTAAAGCTTCATTACTAAGCAAACGAAAATAGACTTATTGCCAAATGCTGAGAAGGTTACTCATTTGTAGTCAACATTTGGGGTTGGTGACAGGGTCAGCAATGGAACCTCCAAAAATTTTGGGCCACTGACAACAACTCAACAGTACTGACTCCAATGTTGGGTTATATGCCCCTTTCCAACAAGTTGCCCAGAAGAGCATCAAAAACAGACAAAAATTTAATTAAAATTCAATACACAAAGTAAATTACATTAAAAATGAATAATGTCATAGTTAAACAGAATGAAAAACAAGAACCCAAAAACGTACTTCTATTTTTCTTTTTCAAAGGAGAAAACAGCTTTCTAGACAGTTCCTAGAGAATATATTGTGCTTAGCTGTGATTTACATTAACTAGGGGATATGTACTTGCATGCCTTAAAGTACTGAGATCAGATTTCTTGGAAGGTTTCCTTGGTGTTTCATAAATTATTTCGGTAAACAAAGATTAATTTCTCAATGGCCTGCTGTGCCCAGTTTGCAAGCCATTTTTTGCATGAAGTCATCTGCATCTGCTCTGATGGATTGCTTCCACATTGACAGTAGCAACTGATGTAGAGTTGGCAGCTTCATGTCCTCCTGTTATGGATCTTCTCAGCTTAGGTGGCAAGAGGATATGGGAAGGATTCTTACAGTTGTGGGATAAATATCTTGTGCAATTGGACTCAGCCTGTCCTGGCTAATTAAGGCAGCCAGAGAGGGACTGGCTGAGTGAGCAGAGAGGTTGATTAATGTTTCCCTGAGTAAGGGAACTGTATCATTTAGCTTGTTTTAGTTATTTAAAATTTTTATTTCACTGCTCAGACAAAAAGAACCCTACATGGCTTTCATATACTCAGTTAAATGAGATGTACCCATCCAGCACAAGTTGAAAATCTTAAAAGACTATAAAGAATACAAAGAAATGATTGTAAGGAACCCTCAAGGAAAAAGGGATGGTGAGGGAAGAGGAAAAATTATAACCATTTTACCTTTGCTTTAAAAGCCTCTCTAGACCCTATCATTTTAGATAAGTACCAGCCTGTGTCCAATTTGCCATTTCTACACAACGTGCTCAAATGCATATCAACAACTTGACTCTTGGGCTTCCTGGACGAGATCCATTATTTTGAGTCATTTCAGTTCAACTTCCATCCCAGTTTTGCAAATGATATGGGAAATGGTTAACCATTAACTGGAAAACAGGCAGAAGGAGTGAAGCTCTGTTACTTTCACTAGACCTCCGATTGGCTTCTCGATACCCATTATCATGAGTTTTCAGACTTTCGCGAAGGGAAGACTTCAGAAAGAGAGAAGGCAAAGGAAGAAAGAAATAACTCCTTGATGCTGTTTGATCATGGAGGGTTCTAGCTTGTCTCCTATACTGTATAACATATACATGAAACCGCTGGGGAGTTCACCTGGAGATTTCAAATGACCTTCCATCAATATGGAAATAAGAAGAAACGCTGCATTTTGTGTGCGCGTGTGGTGTAAGTCTGTCTGATGGCTGGTCAGTTCTGATGAATGGCCGTCTGATGTCAGTGATGGATTGGATATGGGCACACAAGCTGAAGCAACATGGGTGGAAGCTGAAATCAGTTTTGCATAAGCTCTCTGGGACTGCATTCAAGTGTTGGGCAGGGCTGAGTGCCAAAATACCACCATTTTATCCATTAAACTCTTACTGCCAGTAGGAAGTAAGGAATTTCAGCGTTTAGAAGGGGAGAAAGATCTGCACAAAAGCCAAAGAGCCACTAAACAACTGGAGGAAAGGAAATATGGAAGGACTGAAGAAGGCCATCTGAGGAGTTGTGGAAGGCCAGATTGGGACCCAGAAGACCAGATTTGGCCAGTCTGGGCACAGTACACCCCTGCTATGCATGACAAGATCAAAACTGTACTTGACCAAACAAGCAACCATACTCACTGATAACACATCCTGGTAATCATCTAGTTTCATCTAGACTGCATTCCTAGAACTTTCTCTTTGTGGGTCAACCATTGAAGGTATTTGGAAATTTTAACTAGTAGAAATTGAAGCTGCTGCTGGTGGCACCAGGTCTTCAGAGCTTCTTGCTGCATGTGTTGTCAAGCTGTCATTTTCTGCAGCTTGGAATAGTTCTATTGGTATCCTATCTACTCCAGGTGCTTTATCCTTTGCAAGTGCTTTCAGAGCAGCTTTCTGTTTGCTTTCTAACATTGCAGGCTCTTCTTCATAGGATTCTGCTCCAAAGAAATCTGCCATCCTTTCATCTCTTCAGTATAGTTCTTCTGTACATTCTTTCCAACTTCTTTTTATTTTCTTCTGGTCAGATAATATTTCCTTGTTTGTCTTCTAGCATTCCTAATATAGGTTTGAATTCCCCTTTGATATATTGGATCTTCTGCAAGAGGTCTCTTCTTTTTCTGCTTTTGTTGTTCTCCTCTGTTTCTTTACACTGATCAATGCAATAGTTCTTTTTGTCTCTTTACACATGAGAAGCCCACAAGAATTGATTTTTTTTCATTTTAGCAGAGGTTGTCTGCTCATCTCTTTCAAATCTACAGCTTCTTCCCCAACCTATTTTCAACTACAATGCCACCTCCAGTCAGCATTGCATAGCTATTGAATATACAATCTGGGGATGATGGAATTTGTGATCCAACACCCCTGGAGGTGCCAGGTATGCAATTCAGTCTTCCTTGAAGCTTCAAAACTCAAACCTAAACATACCAGAGCATCTTCTCTCCCGCTTTAGAGCTCATCAGTTGCTGTGATTACATTAGACAAGAGGCTTAATGTATTATTCAGGCATTTCCAGAAGAATGGGGAAGACATTATTAGGGTTCAGCAAGCAGTGTAATGAACTTGCCCACTGTCTAAAAGCCAAAATACTTTCTTGAAAGCATGCCAAGGCCTCCTGGCCTTCAGTTTAAGGAGAGCACCAGGGACAATGGCTCTGAAGCTGCCTTCCCCAGGCCTTTGGTAGGTAAGGCTTGTCTTTGCATTGAGAGCAAAGCTATTTCCCTTACCAAAACAGCTTCATTTCCAGGAAAGGGCTTTGCAATAGTTAGAGAAAGGCGTCATATAAAAGCCATGGCAAGAGGCCTTGTCTTGCATCCTCAGCCTGTGGGAGGAATTGATGCACCACTCATGCAGGCACCTTTAGAGCCCACAGGAGGATCCACAGCCTATTCGGGGAGCCAATTAGTTGGAGAAAAGGAGTATAAACTTTCTTTTGCTTGATTATCGATCATCTGCAACCACATTTCATCACTGCATTCAATACACCATATAATGTCTTTTGCCACAGATGGTTTTGTGTCTTCTTGAGTATTCTCAAACCTTAAGCAAGGTGCTTTGGCTGGACCAAGCCTCCATGGTCAGAAAATTTAACAACTCTTATTCTTCAGAGAACATAATGTGTTTGAAGTGTTGTTACCGTCTTCTCCTGGGCATCAAACTGGAAAGACCTGGAAACAGAATTCTAGACTGGATAGACCTTTTGCTGCTTTGTGCTCGCCTCAAGGAAGTCATTTAAGTAGTAACCTTGGCCAGAAACCGGAATGAATCAAAAGCTAGATTCAGCACAACATACAGGAGGTTTGGCCTTCTTTATTCCTAAACGGCTAACAGCAAAAGCTAACACTCATGTGGCCAAGGCACATCTAAGGGCCAGTGGGTAGAAACTCTACAATGGAGAAGACTTTTGTTGCTCTCTTCTATTCCTTTGCACGGATCATTTTAATAGTTCTTTTTGTCTCTACGTGATACACAGGTGCTGAAAAGTTGCATTCAGGATTCTGAACCTATTTCTGTCACCTTTTTCTTCTGCTTCTTGCAGATCTTTCACAGTGCTTCCTCTGTCATCTATATAGACCTGTTGCTACAGGAATCATATTTTGGCATTCTTCCCTAATAAGAAGAAAAACCAATAATGTCTCTGGTTTCAGTCCACAGTTCTTCTGGTTCATGGTCAATTAAGTTGAGCAATGCAAATCTTTTCTTTAAGTGGACTTTAAATTATTAGAGGATGTTATTTAAGTTATATTTGGGCACTATGTTTCAGTAGGTGATATTTTGTAGCTTGACTCTGATTTTTGAAATTAAGAGTTGATGGTTACTATGACAGTCTGCTCCTGGTCTTGTTATGGCAGCAAGAATATAGTTCCTCCACCTTCTCATTTCAATTATGTATCTTTTTGATACCTGTAATGACTATCTGGTGAAATCCAGGTATACAATTATGTTAGCAGTTGCTTGGAGTATGTGTTTACAATGAACAAGTTGTTCATTTCACAAAACTATACAAAACATTGTCCTGTTTCACTTCATATCCCTTGGCCAATTTTTCCTACAACATTTGCTTGTGCTTTTTTTCCTACTTTTGCATTCCGGCCACCTAGGATTTACAGCATAACCTGTTTTGGTGTGTTATCAGTTTCCAAACACCTGCATATAAAACTTTTCAATTCTTCTACAACATCTGTTGTTGCAGCTTAAACTTGAATGATGGTTATGTTGATAGGTTTTCCACTAATTCTGAATGATACTATTCGGTCAACTTTTGCTTTATAACCTCTTATTGCCTCTAGTATTTCTTGCTTTGGTATCAGAGCCACTCCATTTCTTCTGAGCTTGTCATTTTTAGAATAAACCCCTTTGTATTTATTTATCCAATTGGAAATGTCCCATTCCAATCCACTCTAGTAGACTCACACCAAGTACTGTGATGTTAAACCATTCCATTTCTTACTTTATGGTTGCCAATTTGCCTTGATTCATACCTCTCACTTCCCATACCTCAATTGTATATGTTCTGTAACACTGGACTTTTCCTTTGCTTCTGTGCGTGTCAGACACTAGGCTTCCTTGCAGCTTTAACACAATTGTATCATTAACAACAGTGCTATTTGTACTTGTTTTTTCCCCCGTTTCCTCAGTAACGAGCTGAGTGCCTTCCAACCTGGGAGTCTCATCTTCTGGAACTATTACTTGCTCCATTCTGGAGTCTTTCATCATACAGTTTTCAATGTAAGAAATATGCAAAGGTGGTTTACCATTCCCTTCTTCTTTGCAGTACTAACCAGAGTCAGCTTGAGCACCACTGCAGTTGTCTATGAAAAATCCTCCACCACCTTCAGCCGTCAACAGCTGTCCAGTAGCTGCCTTTTAGGAGCTTCTCCAGGTCCATCCGCATTAGAGATCACCATTTTCTTCCACGGATGTGACTGCTACTTCTGAAGAGGATGGGTGCATCTCGGTGTCTCATCAGCTTTCACTCTTTCCACCTTGGGTGACCTTGCTAGGCTATCAGGCTAGTGAGAGATCCCAGCCTCCTCACAGCATTGCTCTGACCTCCTCTGATGCTCTCAGACCTATTCACCACATTAAGGTGCATGTCCAAGTGGAAGCTTGAGAACATACCACTTGGTTACTGCATCAAGTGCAATGGTTACAATTCTGCTCCTATGCACAATTCAAGTGCTATCTGCCATATTTAATTAAGCCCTAATTAACACAGGAGCACAATACCTTCCTTCCATAAGAATCTCTCCTTCTCATTGAAAAGACACTTATGCATATTTGCTATCTTAAGAGATATGAGTGGTGGAGAGGTATGAAAGGGCCTTTGTTTCATGGAACTCCTTGCCCCGGGAAAGCCATTTCTTCCCTTCTTTACATTTGTTCAGGCAAAGAGCTTTAAAATTATCTGTTGTTCAATGAAGGTTTTTTTTTTACTCTCAGATTCCCCATTCTCCATTTGCTTTTTATCTAAAGCTGCCTACACACACACACACACACACACACACACACACACAATTTGAATAGATTGTTTGTATTAATCCTGCTTATGTAAGCTGCTTTAAGCTCTTTCATTTCAAAACTGATCAAACAAGTTATAAATCCTCTAATCAATCAATTAATTAATTAATAACATTCTGAATATGTTTTCAACCTGTCTGCATTAATTAACCTGATCTAATCCAATACCTACTGGGATCAATAGAACATTCCTTCAGCTTCTGGTGCTAACAGTACTGTAAATATGCAAAATAATTAACAATTTGCTACTTACTATGTATAAAACTATCTGAAAACAGGAAGTAACTGTAAATATGCCTGAACACAGAACATCAGTTTTGAAGCAGTTCCTAATTTCCTAGAAAAATGAACGCATTTTGACCCATACGGCAGTGAAATACATTCAGCATTCATTAGGATAACAACTGTGCTCTAATAGTTTGGAATGTATTCTTAGCAGAGACGTACATGGATTTGTACAGCGCTCGTGTTTTACCAGATGACATTTCTCATGTTAATCAATGCAAGCGCATGTGTCAATATCAACACATGAGCAAACTTGCAATATGGAAACTATATTTTGATCCTGAATAAACTGTTGCTTCCTTGTAATATACCAACTCATCAAAGTGTAATTTCTTCTAGTCGTGATTAATTGAAACAATCTGGGAAACCATAGTTGGCTTAAATGAGCCTCAGTTAGATTAAGCCATCATCTCCTGAGTCCGGATATAACAATAAACTTCTATTATTCAAAATCAGAAATGGGAAGCATCAATATCTTCCCCTTAGGTGTGAAGGTGTAGGAAAGCATAAAATTTTGAGGCTCACCACCACTCAAATTCTGCTTTGAGAAGCCAGTCACATGAGAACTCATTTCTACCAGGTCTCCTATTGACTTCTGAACTGGAAAGGGGTGTGGTTCAGGAAGGTGATACAACTTCTGTACCTGGAGGACATCAGCTTGATGGAGGTTCGTGATTCTAGGCCAAGGATGTCTTCTGTGGGAACAGGGCAGTAGTAGAAGGACTCTGCAGGAGAGCAAGGTTTTTTTGGAGGGACAATTCCAAAGGTGTACTGTCAACTAAAAAAATCAGTACAGAGGCATCTAGTGAGGCGTGCAACTATCTGAGAACCACATTTCCATGCCAGGATCAAATGATGAATAGTGGTCTTTAGCAGCCACTCCCCTATATTTAATCCAGAGCAATGGGCAACAGAATTTGCTGGAAGCAATATCTTGGTAACCTGGAAAGTTTCTTGGTTTCCCTGGAAACCACTCTTGGATGAAACTGATTATCTGGACCCATTTCAGTCCGGCTTCAGACCCGGGTACGGTACTGAATCTGCCTTGGTCGCCCTGT